>NW_006793703.1:6699797-6740605 GCF_000442215.2 Lipotes vexillifer
GCTGTGGAGCACAGGCTCTGGACGCGCAGGCTCAGCGGCCACGGCTCACGGGCCCAGCCGCTCCACGGCATGCGGGATCTTCCCGAACCGGGGCACGAACCTGTGTCCCCTGCATCAGCAGGCGGACTCTCAACCACTGCGCCACCAGGGAAGCCCCGATCTACTCATCTGTAACAGTCAATTCTCTAATAGTCAATTAGTATCGCTTCCCAGAGGCCATTCTTGATACCCCTTTGCTGGATTAGGGGAACTATTTGGAGTGCTCTGTGTTTACCCCACTGGCCTGGAAGCTTCTTCAGGGAGTAGGGATGGGGTATTTATCTGACTCCTCAGTAGTTATCTAGACCCCGCTTGACAGTAGAAACACTGTATTTTACTCCATAAGAGATCTGCTCTCAAGCAAGCCATATAGGCATTGGCTGAAGCATTTGTTGAATATTTAATAGTTCAGCTGAGAACACTTCTTATTTTCTGAGCATTTTTCAAGGCCTGTCATAAATACTCTAAAATGTACCCCGGAATTAAGGTAAATCAGTGGCGAGCTATTTTCCTAGAGGGTATTCTATTGACACCCTCTTCCCGCCTATAGAATTTTGTTTTATTAACTTAGGTTTTGATATCTTATCAATATATGCTATAGAATTTGTTTTTATCAAGTTAAGTTTTGATATGTTATCAACCTATGATATAATTAGTAGCCTTGTTAACTTGGGTCTGGCTTAAGAAGTTGACACAGGGTGTAATGAGTATAGCATGCATAGGTCAGTCCAAAAGAAATATCCTGGGTAGGAATTTCACCTTGCCTTGGCTTGTTTTTATCTAATAACCACTGAATCACATAAACAAGGAGACTTCCTTTGAATACTGGCTGTTAGAAAGTTTAAAGCCAAATTTGCTGTGGACTCATGGCAGGAACTATTATATGTATATTTGCGTAAACAAATATAAACCTTGTTGTTGGCTCTGTTTTGCATATATATCTTTGGTTTTTCCCTTTTCGCCTATTTATTATTTGTGTTACCAGGATGTTTTGTGAATCTGTCAGCTACCATAACTCTTTCTTAAAATATAGCAAGGCATAGAGAGTTACAGATGGCTGTGTACTATGGGGCACTTTGCACCTTGTCTCTTATTAAGTCAATTTCATAGGGCTCATACTAGTTTTGGAGCCTGCTAAAACAAAATACCACAAACTTGGTGGCTGAAAACATTAGAACTTTATTGTCCCACAGTGCTGGAGGCTGGAAGTCCAAAATCAGTATCAATGGGCCAAAATCAAGGTGTTGGCAAGGCCACACTCCTTTCAGAGGCTCTGGGGTAGAATAATTTCTTTGACTCTTCCAGCTTCTGGTGGTTGCTGGCATTCACTGACTTATGGCCACATTATTCCAATCTTCAAGGCCAGAATCTTCAAATATCTCTCTGCCTCCTCTTTACATCACCTTCTCCTCGATGTGTATCAGATCTCCTACTGCCTTCCTCTTTTAGGGTTATGTGTAATTGCATTTAGGGCCCACAGGATAATCCCGGGTGATCTCCCCATCTCAAGATTCTTAATTTATTCATATCTGCCAGGGCCCTTGTCACATATATAGTGAGATTCACAAGTTCCAGGGATTAGGACTGATAACCTTGGGGGACATTTTCCTGTCTACCACAGAGTTGGAAACAGCAAGTCTATGATATTGGCCTATAAAAACTGTTACTGACCAATGGGGAAGTTTAAATATTACGGTGGGCAAACTAATGTAACAGAATAAAATTTAACCTCCTGTGGATATTAACTTCCAGACCTTGGCTTACCCACTTGTACCTCCAAGCTAAAGCTTCCTTAAGGACACTTGTTATAGTCAGAGATTGCCTTATATATTTCTATCTTCTATAGCCCAGTGTTTTAAATTTGTGGGTTATGAATCATTAGTTGGTTGTGAAATCAATTTAGTGGGTCGTGAACAGCATTAAAAGACATTAGAATAGGAAGTATCAGAGTGCATCACATGTAGTGACGGTAATTATTGTTTCATGAAACAGTATGTATATGTGTATTGGATCATGATGTAAAATATACTGCTCACTCTAAGTTGTGGTAAAATGGAAAGCCTCTTCTGTAAGCAAATTCATTCTTCATCATACTCAGTGGCAAATGTTTCTTGCTATTTGAGCAGGAATTAAAGCTCACATCAATTCAAGTTCTTATTTTGTGGAATAGTCCACGGGGCAGGTGGATACGTACTCCTTGAAGTAAATTAATTTATAGAGCCCTTATACTCTTTCCTAGTGTCGTGTAAGTTCTTCTTTCCTTCTTCTGCATTTACAATAGTTCTTTTCTAACTTTACAAAAGAAAGGTATATCCCTCACCTAGGGTATAAAACCCTCTAGGATGACAAACAAAGGGACAATTCAACATGTTTTGGGAGAAGCTTCCTTTAATTATTAACCAAGGCATTATAAACACTTCTTAGGCTTCCTGTCTTTTCCCATCTTACATATATCCCAGGTAAGGGTGAAGTAAGGCTGTTAGAAATATGGTAATTGGATATTTGTTGTGACTTTCTGAAATCAGATATACTGTGTGAGTGTGAATGGTGGGAGTGATAGTAATTTTCATCACATCTCTTTTAATCATCACATCTCTTTTATCTCTGTGGTTACGAAGTGCACCTATTATTGAAGGAGAGTCTGGTGAGAGCAAAGCAAAACCAGCATTGAAGAAAATATTCAACCCTAAATTTTTTTCACAGATTTAAACATAAGCAATTTTTTTCAGCTATTCTGAACACTTATCTGTAAGATGTGTCATTATCTGGAAAGAAAAGTTACTTTGAACAGCTGAAGGAGTGGAGGTTAGTGACATTGATTCTTTTAAATATAAAATGCATTATTTTAAGAGACCTTCATATTTTTTCCCATTATACAGAATAATCTGCAAAAAAAGTCATATGTAATTTTATTTTAGATTTGGTATGTGTTGTTCAATAAAATTTAAAACATATTGTAAAAATCACAGATCACCAAATAGTTCCCATTCCCTCCCTTTTCAGGCATAAGGTTGGAGTTCATTTCATGGCAATTGTGGAACTGGGTAAGGCCATAGGACTATTTCTGGCCAGTGAGTTATGAACAGAAGTATTGCCTTTACCCATATGAAACCTCTAGAGCTCTCCTTTCCCTCTGGTACAGGGGATCATTGCTCTGTCAGCCTGGGCCCTTGAGTGATTATGAGGAGCAGATCTGTTCTGCCAGCCACAGTGTGCACGTAGCTTAGGTTAGAAAGAAGCCTTTGTTGTTTTGAGTCATACCATTTTGTTGTTTGTTACTGCGGCATGACCTAGCCTATCCTGTCTGATATACTTATTTTATCAAATTCTGTCATGAAGTATATAAATACTCCCATCCTGACCTCATTTTATCTTTTAATATGTTTGGTACTTTGTGCTTCTTATTAACCAAAAATTATGTGTTAGCTGCTGGACTGATTTTTTTTTTTTTTTTTTGCGGTACGCGGGCCTCTCACTGTTGTGGCCTCTCCTGCTGCGGAGCACAGGCTCCGGACGCGCAGGCTCAGCGGCCATGGCTCACGGGCCCAGCCGCTCCGCAGCATGTGGGATCCTCCTGGACCGGGGCACGAACCCGCGTCCCCTGCATCGGCAGGCGGACGCTCAACCACTGCGCCACCAGGGAAGCCCTGGACTGATCTATTTTTAGCAACATACTTTTATTCCTCATTAAATATATGGGAACAGTTTTTATTACTACTTGCAAAAAAAACTGGTTAGAGCTATTACAGAATTTTTATATGTGATTTTTATTTAGTTATTCCTGAAAGCTGAAAACCAAATTTCAGTATACACATGGACATACTTATTAAAGGAATACTGTGGTTTAAAAAAAATCATATTCTAATTCATAAATAATATTTATTGATTATGTTTTACTATTATGAATTAAGTGATGACAGAACCCATATAGATTTATTCCTGGTCTTATGACATTATAAAAATGTATAAACTAATTCTATTAGTTCTTACATCATTTTAATCTTGATTGGTTTTAATAATTGAGCTTATGAGATACATTTTGTGATCTATTTCTCAGTTTTTAGAAAATTTACATCAAATTCATATACTAACACATTTATTTGAATTGAAAATTGTCACACTTTTTCTCAAAGTGAATTTTATTTAAGTGATTGGTTTGACAGTGAGGATTGACTTTACTAATTAGATTATGTGGTCAATAGCACATTTTCTGCATATTGAATAAGTTATATCTGCAGCTTCAAGGTACAGCAAAAATATATAAAACACATGATGAAATGAAAGTATTTTATAAAAAATATTTTACGTTAAATTAATACTGTTTCCATTTTGCTAATCCTTTAAGGGTTATTTCAGGTAAGGCAAGATGCTTCTAAATGAGAACAAAACAAATATGGATTTGGTAAATCTTCGTATTGCTTTTTGGCTTATTTCCCAGACATTGTGAAAGTGAATGGCTATGATGGCTGCGTAATAAATTATTTTCCTTTTATCTCAGATTTTAGATTCTCTTTTGGAGTAAAACAGCCTCTACACTGTTTACAAGTTATTTTGAGTTGCAAAACTTCTTCTATATTTTTCCTTATATTAGCATCTGTAGTAGAAACCTTAGCCACAGACAGTAACTGCTCCAGATCAATATATTCTTTTAAAAGTCAGGTTGAAAACAATTCTTTGTTTTCAGAAATTTTAAAGGAGGAACTAGTAAAGTTGTCAGTGGATAGATCATTACAAATAATTTTTATGATAGATTTCTATGTAATTTTTGGCATCTAACTTGGAATGAGTTTAAAGAATTGGGTGACATTGCTATACCTAGCTTTTTCCATTCCCATATACTTACTCATGTGAACAAAGTTTCTCAGTGCTTACGTCAATACAAGTGAAAATAGGGATAGAATTGATGCTGTCTCATTCAAGCAATAAGTAATAGTCATACATAGATACATTAGGTAAATGGGGAAAACTTATGTCAAGAGGTGTGTTAAATTTTTTGTTGTTTATAAGCATTCACCAAAATTCATGATATATTTAGTTTGTTTTGCTCACTTGTGTACCAAAAAATTGAAGTTTAAAAAAAATTAAAATTCAATCTACAAATATTTTGTTGCAGAGAAATATGATAGATGATCAAGAAATAAATGTCTTTTAAGCATAAAAACATATTAGGATATGGTGAAATTTCATGAGGTGAGTAGAATGTAAGTTGAAGGAGAAAAAGAAATGGTATAAACTTTTCGACTTCTAAAGAAGGCCTTATTTGTGTATCTTAAAAACAAATGATGGATATGAAATTACTATTCCTTTGGACATTGAAAAGATGATGTAATGGTTTTATTTTAAAATTTCAATGTTCATGATACACTTTGCCACTTTCTGAATTTATGATGAAAAATTTTAGATGTCAGCCAAAGATGTGTGAGAGAGCACATGATTTTGTACATTCTCTTGGGTGGTTCATAAGCAAAAGTTTGAAGACTGTGTTATATTTGTACACTAACGTTTTCTAAAGCTGTTTTGACAAGTGCCAACTGGAGAATTAAGGTAATTGTCTAAGAGTAATTACCATTTCCTGATGTCTCTTTTTGTGAGAACTCATTGCAGAAAAAGAGTTTTATACCTGTTGCTTATCTGGGTAATTGTCTCATTTTCATAAGTGTGTGGATATTTATGTAGTTTTAATCTAAATTATGGATACGGGAAAGCAAAGCTGTCTTCTGGTGGCACCTACTACTACAAATGACCTTCATCCTTCCTTGTTGTTTCTATCACCCAATTCTCATATGTTTGTTGTATATCCTTTCAGACAAAGAAGTTGATAAATAAGGGAGAAATAAAACTTAGCAATATAGGAAACTGTTATCTCTTTATCAAAATAGTTTAAATGCGTTTTCCCTCACATCAACACATCTAAAACTGTCAACATTTTGTGAAAGGATTTAGTAGCATGTAGGTATCATATGAAGACCCATTGCCAAAGGATCCCTGAACCCTAGGTCTTCTATTTTCTGGGCTTCCCAGCCCTTTATTTCAAGCCTAAAATGATATTTATCCATTTATCCTCCACTCTTTATACTAATACTCAGTTGTCTGAAGTAGTACGTGTACGTATATTGAAAACTGGAGAAGGTTGTAACTTTTGTTCTCAAGTCATACATATTTTAAAAAAAGAAGAAAAAGCATCTATTATATTTACCCAGATATTTACCATTTCTGTGTTCTTCCTTCATTCCTGAAGTTCCAAGTGTCCCTCTGGTATAATTTCCTTTCAGCCTAAAGAACTTCTTTTATCACTTTTTTTAGAGCAGATCTGCTTGTGACAAATTCTTTTATTTTTGCTTCATGTGAGAATGTCTTTATTTATTTATTTTTTTGCGGTACGCGGGCCTCTCACTGTTGTGGCCTCTCCCGTTGTGGAGCACAGGCTCCGGACGCGCAGGCTCAGCGGCCATGGCTCACGGGCCCAGCCGCTCTGCGGCATGTGGGATCTTCCCGGACCGGGGCACGAACCCGTGTCCCCTGTATCGGCAGGCGGACTCTCAACCACTGCGCCACCAGGGAAGCCCAAGAGAATGTCTTTATTTCACTGTCATTTCTTAAAGGTATTTTCACTGAATATAGAATACTGGGTTGATAGTTGTTTTCATTCAGCTCTTAAAAATGTTATTCCACTATCTTCTGCTCTCCATAGTTTTTGATGAGAAATCAGCAATAACTCAAATGGTTGTTCCCTTATATGTAATGTGTGAAATTTTAAGATTTAAGAAAAAAAAAACACCTTTGGTCTTTAGAAGTTTGATTTGATGAATCTGGCTTTTTTTTTCTTTTCTTTTTTTTGCATTTATCCTATTTGGGTTTCCTGAGCTTCTTGAATCTGTACATTTATGTCTTGCACCAAATTAGGGAAGTTTTGGCCATTATTTTTTCAAAAATTCTTTTTATACTATTTTGCTTCTCCTGTCCTTCTAGGACTCCAGTGACTCAAATGTTAGATTATTTGCTAATGCTCTGTTTTTTTATTCCCCTCTCACATGAGATAACTTCTATAATCTATTTTCAATCTAATCTTCAATTTCACTGGCCCTTTCCTTTCTCATTGTCTCTATTCTGTTATCAAGCCATTGCAGTGACATTTTTATTTCAGATGAAATGTTTATTTTATTTTCAGCCCTAAAATTTCGATTTGAGTCTTTGCTATTGATTCTGTTAATTTGCAAGAACTATGTTTCTATTCACTTAAGGAATGTTTATCTTCGTGAAGCACGGATATGATGACTACTTTAAAGTCATTGATATTTCCAATATCTAGGTTGTTTTGGGGTTGGCATATCTTAATTTTCTTTTCCCTTGAGAATTGATCACAGTTTCCTGGTTCTTTGTATGTTGAGTAACTTTGGATTGTATCTTGTATTTCGAATATTAGGTAGTGAGTCTGTCAGCCCTGTTAAAATTCTCTGGAGAATGTTGATTTTTTGTTTTAGTAGGCAGTCAGCTTGGCTATATTTAGATTGCAAGTTATGTGTGGCTTCTATGTCAGTACAATTTTCAAAGCCCTTGCAATGCTGCTTTGGGTCAGTTCTTTTTTTTTTAAATTACTGATTGATTGATTGATAGATTGATTGATTGATTTTTGGCTGTGTTGGGTCTTCACTGCTGTGCGTGGGCTTTTTCTAGTTGCGACAAGCGGGGGCTACTCTTCTTTGCGGTGCGCGGGCTTCCCATTGTTGTGGCTTCCCTTGTTGCAGGGCACGGGCTCTAGGCACGCAGGCTTCAGTAGTTGCAGCACGTGAGCTCAGCAGTTGTGGCTCGTGGGCTCTAGAGCACAGGCTCAGTAGTTGTGATGCACGGGCTTAGTTGCTCTGTGGCATGTGGGATCTTCCCGGGCCAGGGCTCGAACCCATGTCCCCTGCATTGGCAGGTGGATTCTTAACAACTGCACCAGCAGTGAAGTCCCCTGGGTCAGTTCTAAGCATGTGCAGATTAGGGAGTGAGCCCTGTAATGGGTCACTTTATATAGAGAATTATGTTTCCCTTTCTCTATGTTTCTGCCCTCTGAGATTTCCCTCACACTCTCTGGCTCTCAGAGGCCTCTTTTTTTCCTCATCTTCTGGCTGCTATAAAGACATGTTTCTTTTAGGAGTTTAGTTACGTGCATTGCCATGACTGGGGCCACCTATGGGGCCAAATAGGGAGGAAAAAGGGAGAGAGAAAAATGGTAGGGGTTCCTCTGCAGTCTTTAGATGACAAGGCCCCTCCCCCACTTCCTGTGTTCAGAATGATAAGTTACCTCTTGAGGTTTCAGATGCTTGCTCCACCACCAGCCCTGTAGTGCAGCCCCATGATTGGGGCTAACCTTGCTGCAAGGCTAGAAAAGAACAAAGAGAGGAAAAAGTGTATTTTCCCTATACTTTCTGGCTCTCAGGTTCCCCTTTTCTTGGTTCTCAAGACAGTAAGACAGTGTTTCTCTTGGAGTTTTTTGCTGCCTGTGCTGCTGCACGGTTCCTCACTTGGGCCACCCTCGGGTGAAATCTGGGAGATACAAGAGGAAAAACAAAAGGAAACTCATCACCTGTTACCCAGAGATGATCTGTTTACATTTCAGAGTAAAAACCTTTCCCATCCTCTTGAGAAGAGATTGCCATCTGTCCCTTTATAAACTCTGAGTCTTATAATTTTGGGGTCTTCATCTCTGGTTTTAGCGTTGCTGCATCTGCAGGGTAACATCAGGCCCTCATTGTCTTGTTCTGTGGGGAACTGGGCATCAGAACTGGTGCTAAGATGCTCTCTGAGTAATAAATGGCCTGTTGTCTAATCCAGAGACCTTGTATTTCCATGTACAGAAATCAACTTAAAATGTATCATAAAAAAATGTATCATAGATCTAAATGTAAGAACCAAAGCTATAAAATTTCTTTGAGGAAACATACAAGAAGATTACTGTGACATTAGGTTAGGCAAAGTCTTCTTGGTAGGACATGAAAAATACAAACCATAATATAAAAAGTTGATAAATTGTACTCATCAAAGATGTAAAACTTCTGATCTTTGAAATACACTGTTAAGAATATGAAGAGATAAGCCACAACTGGGAAAAAATATTTGTAAAAATTATACCTGATAAAGGACTCATGCCCAGTCAGAAAATATAAAGAACACCTACAACTAAAAAATAAGAAGACAAACAACCCAATTAAAAGTGGGCAAAAGATGTGAACAGACTCTTCACCAAAGAAGATATACGGATGGGAAATGAGCACGTGAAAAGATGCTTAACATCGGGGAAATGCGAACTAAACGCAACTTACTGACTAGAATGGCTAAAATTAAAAGCAGACAATAAAAGTGTTGGTGTGGATGTGGAGCTAGTGGACTTGGAACATGGTACAGGCACTTTGGAACACAATATGGCAAATTATTATGTTAAGTATATCCTTACCAGAATTCCCCAAAATTCCACTCCACCCAAGAGAAATGAAAAATATGTTTACACAAAGACTTGTATTCAAATGTTCATAGCAGCCTTATTTATAATAGTCCAAACTGAGAAATGTGAAGGAATGTGTGTGTAAATGCAGAAGATATTCTTGAAGCCAGTCTGACTGAAAAAGTGTTCTTCTCTAGCTCTTTCTTTTTTTTTTTTTTTGCGGTACACGGGCCCCTCACTGTTGTGGCCTCTCCCGTTGCAGAGCACAGGCTCCAGACGCTCAGGCTCAGTGGCCACGGCTCACGGGCCCAGCCGCTCTGCAGCATATGGAATCCTCCCGGACGGGGGCACGAACCCATGTCCCCTGCATCGGCAGGCAGACTCTCAACCACTGCGCCACCAGGGAAGCCCTTCTCTAGCTATTTCTAATTTTATTAATTGAATTGCTTTTCTTTCTTTCTTAGCCAGTTTCTCTTAATCAAACACTGTATTATCAGCACATCATGGTTTCTTTCCACTACTTGCTTGTTCAGTACTTTTCCCTTTACTAATGGGGAAATTACCTCATCCCTTCACAGTGAATCTTGTCTGCTATCTGCTCATAGGAATTCTAGAAGCCCATCATCATCATCATCATTGTCATCATAGCAGCAGCAGCAGCATATAAGCATCACCATCACCATCATCATCATCCTTAAGTGATTTTTCAATCCCACACACTGCCCATCTAAAACAGGGCAGATGCCACATAGCTTAGCTTTAGCAGACCTATTTTACTGTTCCAAAATAATCTCATTCCCAAACCTGTTACAGTGGTCCTCATGGTGTGAGGTGCTACAGCAGAGTGGTTAAGAGCATATTCTGTGAAGCTGGATTCCCTGGATTCAAATTTTGGCTCAGCCGTTTACTAGCTGTGCAACCTCAGGCAAGTTATTTAACCCTTCTGTGCCTAAATCTTGGGCAAGTTATTTAACCTCTATGTGCCTTAATTTCCTCCTCCGTCAAATCAGACTGATGCTAGTACCTGTTTCATAGGATTGTTCTGAGTATTTTTTTTAGAAAATTTAAATTTTTAAATTAAAAAAATTTTTTGACATCTTTATTGGAGTATAATTGCTTTACAATGGTGTTTTAGTTTCTGCTTTATAACAAAGTGAATCAGCTATACATATACATATATCCCCAAATCTCTTTCCTCTTGCGTCTCCCTCCCTCCCACCCTTCCTATCCCACCCCTTGTTCTGAGTATTAAATGTAGTATTATAGGTAAAGCACTTAGAACAGTGCCTGATGAATAATTAGCTCTTAGTAAATGCTGATTGTTATTATAATTATACTGTTATTCCTCTTTCCTGGAATGTCCTGTCCCCTCCTTTCTATTTAACCAAGCCATCTATCCTGAAGGCTCAGATTAAGTTCCATGTCTGACTTGAAATCATCCTTTATTTTTAAAAAATTTTTATTGGAGTAAAGTTGATTTAAAATTTTGTGTTAGATTCTGCTGTACAGCAAAGTGAATCAGTTATACATATACATGTATCCACTCTTTTAAAAATTCTTTTCCCATATAGGTCATTAAGAATATTGAGAAGAGTTCCCTGTGCTCTATGATAGGTCCTTATTAGTTATCTCTTTTATATATAGTAGCATGTATATGCATCCTGACTGTTTTTTGTTCTTACTGATATCCCTCCTCTCCACATTTGTATGGTACTTATAATCTGACCCACGTCATTTAACCCAATTATGTATTGAAGTCTTTTGGCTTCCCCCCTCTCTAGCTGCAGTTTAGCTTCTCTGAGAGCAGGAAGTGTGTCTTGTTTGAGCTCTCTTTGAGTTCCAGACCCACATCTTTAAGGATGGGCTGGAAACTTTCACCTGAGTGTCCCACCACTGCCTCAAAGCCCATGTGCTGGGTATTCCCACTCGCACCTCCATATGTACTCTCCATTCTTTTCCACACTGCCCTGTGCTGTAGGAGCTGACCTCCTAGGACTGCGTTTCATTGGGCCCAGGCATTGGGAGGCACCACCAAGAGATTGGAGGGTGTGGGGGGGTATTTATTCCCTTGAGTTTCTTCTACCCAAAGCCATTGGGCAGCGCTGTTCTACAGTCACAGCTCTTGCTGAGCTCTGCTAACTGCCCTCCTGCTCTGGACCCTTCAGGCCTATGGACAGTAATAGCCTTCTGTTTTGGCAGCTGGGACGCTTCATCCATTGTTAGTTTCCTTAACAGCCCACGTATCTTTAATTTCTTCTTTTCTCATCCTTATATTATTTTTTTTCTGGTCTTTCTTCACAATTTAAGAACTTCAATAAAATGTTTAATAGAAATGATAACGGGAATCTCATTTTGCACCTGATTTCAAAAAGAGGAAGCTTCCAATTTTTTTACCATTAAATATAATGCTTGCTGACGTTTACTGCAGACATTATTTATCAGATTATGGCTTTTTGCTCCCCCCCCCCCCCCCGTCTTTTCTTTCTTGTTTTTTTTTTTGCTTTACAGTGTTGTGTTAGTTTTTTTTTTTAACATCTTTATTGGAGTATAATTGCTTTACGATGGTGTGTTAGTTTCTGCCCCATAACAAAGTGAATCAGTTATACATATACACATGCTCACATATCCCCTCCCTCTTGCGTCTCCCTCCCTCCCACCTTCCCTATCCCACCCCTCTAGGCTGTCACAAACCACAGAGCTGATCTCCCTATGCTATGAGCCTGCCTCCCACCAGTTATCCATTTTACGTTTGGTAGTGTATATATGTCCATGCCACTCTCTCACTCTGTCACAGCCTACCCCTCCCGCTCCCCATATCCTCAAGTCCATTCTCTAGTAGGTCTGTGTCCTATTCCCACCTTACCCCTAGGTTCTTCATGACCTTTTTTTCCCTTAGATTCCATATATATGTGTTAGCATACGGTATTTGTTTTTCTCTTTCTGACTTACTTCACTCTGTATGACAGACTCTAGGTCCATCCACCTCACTACAAATAACTCAATTTCATTTCTTTTTATGGCTGAGTAATATTCCATTGTATATATGTGCCACATCTTCTTTATCCATTCATCTGTTGATGGACACTTAGGTTGCTTCCATGTCCTGGCTATTGTAAATAGAGCTGCAATGAATATTTTGGTACATGACTCATTTTGAATTATGGTTTTCTCAGGGTATATGCCCAGTAATGGGATTGCTGGGTCATATGGTAATTCTATTTTTAGTTTTTTAAGGAACCTTCATACTGTTCTCCATAGTGGCTGTATCAATTTACATTCCTACCAGTTGTGTTAGTTTCTGCTGTATAACAAAGTGAATCAGCTATATGTATACATATATCCCCATATCCCCTCCCTCTTGCACCTGCCTCCCACCCTCCTTATCCGACCCTTCTAGGTGGTTGCAAAGCACTGAACTGATCTCCCTGTGCCATGCAGCTGCTACCCAGTAGCTATCTGTTTTACACTTGGTAGTGTGTATATGTCAGTGCCACTCTCTCACTTCATCTCAGCTTCCCCTTCCCACTCCCTGTGTCCTCAAGTCCATTCTCTATGTCTGTGTCTTTATTCCTGTCCTGCTCCTAGGTTCATCAGAACCAGTTTTTTTATATTACATATATATGTGTTAGCATACAGTATTTGTTTTTCTCTTTCTGACTTACTTCACTCTGTATGACAGACTCTAGGTCCATCCACCTCACTACAAATAACTCAATTTCTTTTCTTCTTATGGCCGAGTAATATTCCATTGTATATATGTGCCACATCTTCTTTATCCATTCATCTGTTGATGGACACTTAGGTTGCTTCCATGTCCTGGCTATTGTAAACAGAGCTGCAATGAACATTGTGGTACGTGACTCTTTTTGAATTATGGTTTTCTCAGGGTATATGCCCAGGAGTGGGATTGCTGGGTCTTAGGGTAGTTCTATTTTTAGTTTTTTAAGGAACCTCCATACTGTTCTCCATAGTGGCTGTATCAATTTACATTCCCACCAAGAGTGCAAGAGGGTTCCCTTTTCTCCATACCCTCTTCAACATTCATTGTTTGTAGATTTTTTGATGATGGCCATTCTGACTGGTGTGAGGTGATACCTCATTGTAGTTTTGATTTGCATTTCTCTAATGATTAGTGATGTTGAGCATCTTTTCATGTGTTTGTTGGCAATCTGTATGTCTTCTTTGGAGAAATGTCTATTTAGGTCTTCTGCCCATTTTTAGATTGGGGTGTTTGTGATTTTGATACTGAGCTGCATGAGCTGCCTGTATATTTTGGAGATTAATCCTTTGTCAGTTTCTACGTTTGCAAGTATTTTCTCCCATTCTGAGGTTTGTCTTTTTATCTTGTTTATGGTTTCCTTTGCTGTACAAAAGCTTTTAAGTTTCATTAGGTCCCATTTGTTTATTTTTGTTTTTATTTCCATTTCTCTAGGAGGTGGGTCAAAAAGAATCTTGCTGTGATTTATGTCATAGAGTGTTCTGCCTGTGTTTTCCTCTGAGAGTTTTATACTGTCTGGCCTTACATTTAGGTCTTTAATCCATTTTGAGTTTATTTTTGTGTATGGTGTTAGGAAGTGTTCTAATTTTATTCTTTTACATGTAGCTGTCCAGTTTCCCTAGCACCACTTATTGAAGACACTGTCTTTTCTCCATTGTATATTCTTGCCTCCTTTATCAAAGATAAGGTGACCATATGTGCATGGGTTTATCTCTGGGCTTTCTATCCTGTTCCATTGATCTGTATTTCTGTTTTTGTGCCAGTACCATACTGTTTTGATTATTGTAGCTTTGTAGTATAGTCTGAAGTCTGGCAGCCTGATTCCTCCAGCTCTGTTTTCCTTTCTCAAGATTGTTTTGGCTATTCAGGGTCTTTTGTGTTTCCATACAAAGTGTGGAATTTTTTGTTCTAGTTCTGTGAAAAATGCCAGTGGTAGTTTGATAGGGATTGCATTGCTTTGGGTATTATAGTCATTTTCACAATGTTGATTCTTCCAATCCAAGAACATAGTATATCTCTCCATCTATTTGTATCATCTTTAATTTCTTTCATCGGTGTCTTGTAGTTTTCTGTGTACAGGTCTTTTGTCTCCTTAGGTAGGTTTATTCCTAGGTATTTTATTCTTTTTGTTGCAATGGTAAATGGGAGTGTTTCCTTAATTTCTCTTCCAGATTTTTCATCATTAGTGTTCCATGTAGCCTAACTTTTTACTGTCACAGTAGGCCCTGGGTTATCCATTTTCAGGGAACCAAACTTTGGCTTAGATAATCTTGTCTCTTGTATGTTTGTTTTCTATTTTATTGTTTTCATCTATGTTTATTATCTTCTTTCTTTTCTGTTTGGGTTGAATTTGTTGCCTTTTTTTTTGTTTTTACTACTTATAAATGTGGATGCTTAGCATATTGATTTTAATCTACTTTATTATTTTTTGAATAAATTTATTTATTTTATTTTTAGCTATATTGGGTCCTTGTTGCTGCGCGCGGGCTTTCTCTAGTCACAGAGACCGGGAGCTGCTCTTCATTGTGGTGCGCGGGCTTCTCATTGCAGTGGCTTCTCTTGTTGCAGAGCACGGGGTCTAGGTACGCGGGCTTCATTAGTTGTGGCACATGGGCTCAGCAGTGGTGGCTTGCAGGCTCAAGAATGCAGCCTCAGTAGTTGTGGTGCACAGGCTTAGTTGCTCCATGGCATGTGGGATCTTCTTGGTCCAGGGCTTGAACCTGTGTCCCCTGCATTGGCAGGTGGATTCTTAACAACTGCTCCACCAGGGAAGCCTCTTAGCATATTGATTTTAAACTTGTCTTCTTTCCTACTATGTGCATTTAAAGAAATGATGACTTCTGAGGAGGGTGAGAACCCTGTGAGCTAGCATAGCTAGAGAAAGAAACACAGAGAAGATGGGACCTGCATTTTCAGAAAGAGGAAGGGAAGTGCATAGCAGGCTGATAGAATATTGTAAATAAAAACTTAGTGGCAAGAATGTATTAAAAGTTTTTTTAATAGAAAATTTCAAACATATACACAAGCAGAAAGAGCGATAGAATGAACCCCTATGTACCCATCACCCGATTTCATGGCCCATCTTCCCCTCCTTTAATATTATTTTGAAGCAAATCATAGATGGCATATGATTTCATATGCATATATTTCAGCATACATGTCTAAAAGATTGGGACTTTCTTTTGTTTATTTAAAATAAAATCAGCCTTTTCGGGACCTTGTAATGCAGTGCGAATAAGCAGTAACATTATCATGGTAATTTGTCCTGATGACTCATGAATATCCAAATCTAGGGCAATAGGGCCTTCTGACTCTTAAACCCAAACTCAAATCCTGGAACTGTTATAACTCTGAGAGAGCAAAAAGTCACACCTGTCAATACCAGAGAAAAAGGATCCAAAGATGTCATCACAGAGGTTATTGAAAAACATGTTTCCATTAGTGACCAGGAATCTTATCCTTTAGATCACTTGCACAGGAAATCAACACAGTCTAGCATAGCCCACGGGCCATTTAGAAGGGCTCTTGTTTAAGGGGCATGATGCCTTGTGTAAATTACAGGCACACACTCTTTATTTTTTTCTTAATTGGTTAATGTATTTTTTTAAATAAATAAATTAATTTATTTGGCTGCATCGGGTCTTTGTTGTTGCGAGCAGGCTTTCTCTAGTTGCGGTGAGTGAGGGCTACTCTTCATTGTGGTGTGCAGGTTTCTCATTGCAGCAGCTTCTCTTGTTGTGGAGCACGGGCTCTAGATGTGTGGGGTTCGGTAGTTGTGGCTCGCGGGCTCTAGAGCTCAGGCTTAGTAGTTGTGGCGCACAGGCTTAGATGCTCCACGACATGTGGGATCTTCTCGGCCCAGGGCTCGAACCCATGTCCCCTGCACTGGCTGGCAGATTCTTAACCACTGTACCACCAGGGAAGCCCTAGGCACACACTCTTATGTTAGCTTGGCTCATTGTCTGCTGCATTGACCCACTCCTTCTCACTCTAGCTTTTGGTAGTTCCCCTTTTTATCCCACCATTGGGGTGGATTTTGCGATCCTCGAAGAGGCGTGCTCTTTTTCTGCTCCAGGGGGCAGCATGGTGAAAAAAAAAAGTTTCAGAATCAGAACTAGGTCTGAATCCTGTGTCCCGTGCTTAAGAGATCTAGATACTCTTTTAGCTATTTTCGTCATCAATAAAGCAGGTTGGTAATGGCTATTTAGCAAGGCCATCGTGAGAATTACTAAATATAATGTGTGAACCACATGGTGTTTGCCATTACTTATTCCTCTCAGTTTAAGGTTGAACCTGCCTTCCTAGGAGTTACCTAAACCTTGGTACGTATCTCCGGACTTGGTCAACAGAAATTAAACTCTACTTGGACATTTGTTATCATTATATCAGAATCTCTGAGTTGTCTGCTCTTAGAATGTTTTCCATATTTCTTAATTTCTGAATCCAAAAGTTCTCTCAAAGTTTCTAGTTTTCTCCACTATTCTGCCCTGGGTGGCAGGAGTTCTTGTCCTCAGCTGTACATTAGAATGTTAGAAATTCTTATTTAACTGAAACATCTTGCCTTTGAACTGTCTACTTGACAGCATTAGCGTTCTTAGAACTCCACATTTATATTTCATCATATCCTCTCTAACCCATTTTGAGTTCTTAACTGAGTCATAATAATTTGGAGAGAATATATTATTTTCCAATAGCACCATGGGGAATCAGAGTTACTAGTGAGAAAAGGGTTTGAAAGAGAGTTTAGAAACCCAAAAGGAAATACTCATTTGCTTCACAAATTTGCCTGCAGTTAGCTTTCCCAGTGACTAGACTGACGCTTCATTGTGGCAGCCTCATATCTATTTAGTCTCTGTGGCTTCATTTTCCCCTCTTCAGAGTGATAGATAATAGTGCCAGTGGTGGGTATCCTCTGAGTGGATTCTGAATAAGTATTCGTGTGACTTATTAATGATAGCATCGTAGTACCTACCCTACACGGTTAAGGAGATAGGAGAGTATTTGTGTTGTGGTTAAACACAAGAGTTTTAGAGCCAGACAACCTAGGTTTGAAGCCCAGCTTTACTACTTATTACCCACATGACTTTGGGCAAGTTACTTAACCTTTTATACCTTTACTTTCTTCATCTGTAAAATGGCAGTAATAATAACATCTGTTTCATAGGGCTGTTAGAGGATTAAATGAAATAAATTCTGGTATTTAAGCACTCTATAAAAATCTTTTTATGGTTATTCTTAAAAGTACGAATGGTGATTAAAGTATTGAAATAAGTAGGTGTGAAAGCTCCAGCACAGTAGGTGTTTAATAAATGTGAGAAGTTGATAATTATTTTTCTCTCTTTCAACACTTCCTTCTCTGTCAACTGAATAGCAAAGACGAAAAGTAAATGGTAAAGTGGTTAAGGACCTGGACTCTGGGATCAGACTGTCAGGGTTCAAATCCTACATCTAAACCTTACTAGCTGTGTGGCCTTAGGCAAGTTACTTAACTTCTCTGTGCCTCAGTTCCCTCATCTATAAAGTTAGATAATAGTAGAACCTACCTCATAAAATTATTTTGAGGATTAAATGGTTTGATATAGTAAAGTATTTAATAACAGTCTCAATACACAGTGCTATATATATGTATATTAAATGAAATATTTTTTATTTTTAAATTTTTAATCCCAAATTCCATGTGCATAAGTTCTCATTATGTAAATACATATGGTGGGTGATTGACATTGAGGTTGGATGAGCTGTGGATAAGTTATATTGTTACAAATAGAGTTCTTAAACTCAGAGAAGAGAAACATGAAAACCAATATATACAGTTATAATATTAATAATTATTTAATACTTACTACACATTGGTTACTGGTTTAAATACTCAACATGAATTATCTCCTTTAATTCTTACCACAATCCTTTGAGGTAGGAGCTATTTTATCCTTATGTTACAGATGAGAGAAATGAGGCACAGAGAGACTACATAACTTGCCTAAGGTCACAGAGTAGAGCTGGGTTAACTCTGAATCTGTCTCCACAGCCCTTGCATGTCACTCTCATGCCCAATCACCCTCCCAGTGAGACGGGCAGAATGGTGCTCTGCAGGTCATAGGCTTAAGCCAGTGGTTCTTCACACTCTGAGTCACTCATCCTTTTTTTTTTGCGGTACACGGGCCTCTCACTGTTGTGGCCTCTCCCGTTGCAGAGCACAGGCTCCGGACACGCAGGCTCAGCGGCCATGGCTCATGGGCCCAGCCGCTCGGTGGCATGTGGGATCTTCCCAGACCGGGGCACGAACCTGTGTCCCCTGCATCGGCAGGCGGACTCTCAACCACTGTGCCACCAGGGAAGCCCCACTCATCCTTTTGAGATACAAGTGGACTTTCTCCTGGTTGAGGCCGGGGAGTTAAAAACATAGTGTCAGTTTTCTGCATAGCCTAATGCTAGTCCAAAAATTCTAATAACATAAAATAAGTTTTCCCCCCTAAAATTTATTTGGCTCTTTATCCCAAGTTGCTTTTATACAAAAATGAGCATGTAATAAGTGTAGGCACTCCTGGGTCTTGCTAGTAATACAAAAATAAACACATTGACAAATAAATTTGGAAGTACAGTTGACCCTTGAACAATGCAGAGGTTAGGGGTGCGACCCTCCTCACAGGGGAAAATCAATGCATAACTTTATGGTCAGCCCTCCAAATCCCCAGTTCCCTATTCTCAGATTCAACTAACCTTGTATTGTGTGGTCCTGTAGTACTCATTTACTGAAAAGAATCTGTGTATGTATGAACAGCTTGTATTGTTCAAGGGTTGACTTCACTAAAGGCTGGCTTAGTGAAAAAACATGGTCGCCAATACACACAGGATGCTTGACCATCAGCAGGATTTCTCTGACAATTACATAAATTTCTGAACACAGAGAGGCAACAGATACTAAAGGGGTGTTAGGACATTTTCTTGGGAAAACCATGGAGCAGCTACATTTTGCCACAGTTCCTGGAACACTTGCGTTCGCCAGAGCCCTGGACCTTCCCTTGCTTTCCAAACAGGAGAGTCTGATACTGAAACTACAGTTGTTTAGGATCCAACTCTCACCATAGCAGCCACAGGTTACTTCAGTTTTATCTTAAACATCCATAGGCAACAGTGACTGTTTTGGTCACCCATCACACATTTGCTCTTCCTCTGGGTCAGGACATCCTGAATTTCCTCTGGTGAACCTTTCCCCATGACTCAACCTTGTGGATTCTGGATTGGGTGAGGCTCCTTTCTGGCCCCAGATGTGGAACATATGAGCAACGTCTGACTCACCAGGAGTGGACAGTGACCCAACTTGATCCAATCAGTGTGAATCCAGGACTCATAGGGGAGGTATTAGAAAAAGGCACTGTCTTCTCTGCTAGAATACACCAGGGAGGATGGGAGCCCAGAGAGCTGCCGAGTGGAGAATGAGAATGAAGCCAACAGTGAGAGCAGAGCCAAGAGGGAAGGAAGCTCTGTCATCCTGATAACATCATTTGGGCTCCAGGCTCACTGAAAATCATCCTGAGACTTTTCAATAACAAACCAAAACCCTTTGCTGATGCCAGTTTGAGTTGAGTTTCTGTCACTTGCAACAGGACAGTTACCTGACATTGCAAAACAGACTATGGAGCTTTGTATTATTCATGGTAGCTTGTACCACTGTTTTAAAAAATTTATCTTAGGGCTTCCCTGGTGGTGCAGTGGTTGAGGGTCCGCCTGCCGATGCAGGGGACACGGGTTCGGGACACGGGTTCGTGCCCCGGTCCGGGAAGATCCCACATGCCGCGGAGTGGCTGGGCCTGTGAGCCATGGCCGCTGAGCCTGTGCGTCCGGAGCCTGTGCTCCGCAACGGGAGAGGCCACAACAGTGAGAGGCCCGCGTACCGCAAAAAAAAAAAAAAAAAAAAAAAAAAAAAAAATCTTAAAATTCTATCTATCTAGTATCTATTTCTTTTTCTTTTTAAAAATAGAGTAAAGCTTCATGTTTTTTGAGATCTCCTAGAGACCTTCATGGATCCCTAATTATTAATTGCCATTGTAGCATATAATTCCTTCCTAAATGCACATGTGAGAGTGCGCACGTCCATAATGACAAGTCAAGGACCGAAGATGCTGCAGTGGAATTTGGGTGCTGGGATCATGCACCAGCTGCTTGGGGCATAGGATTCTGAAAATCAATGTTTTAGCAAAATTATCTATTACTACAGGATGCAGACTTTAGGATCATTAAAGAGGAGACTAAACCTCGAATGCTAAATCTGCAATGTCGAGGATTAACTATATTGCCTCACTGTGTTAATTTGTCCTACCGCAATGTTTTCCTTTCTCTTCCATTTCATCAAGTCCAACTTTTCCTTTAAAAGCCTTCATATCCAACATCCATGCTCCAGAGTAAATTCTGGGTCCAAATATATTTGCTAGTCACTAAAGCAAAGTGAAAATATTAGAAATGTACCACCTCCTTTTTTTCGTTAAAAAAATTTTTTTTTAAACCTTTCTCTAGAGTCCACAGTTTACTGACCTTTACATTGTAGATTTTCTGTACTTACTGCTACAGGAAAAGCAGAGTCATTTAAATGAGTTTCACTTTAAGAGAAGCTGGTATTTGAGAAGTAATATTTATGAAATGACTATTTGAAGGAGTGATTATTTGTATAAAAAAGACTTTTCACTTGAAACAAAGCCTTTTCTATGTTTCCCATTAATATTTACCCTAGTGAGTAAGCTATTTGACTTAATGTATAAAATTGTGCTTAGAATTCTGGAAATTCAGAACAGGATAAATGCTTGATGATAATTTCATATTTGTAGAAGCCGCGGAATGAGACAAGTTAAATAATTTGCCCCGTTACTGATTGGTTGGCTAGCGGTAATTGAGAATGTGTTGCCAGTAGACCCACCTTCTTCTTAAAAGAAGTTCTTCAGGAACCCTCCCTTTGCAACCCGCCCCCCTTCCCCAGCCAAAGAAGTTCTTAGACAGAAAGAAAAATGATACAGGTCAGAAACTCGGGCCTCATAAAGAAAGGAAGAGCATTGGAGAAGGAATAAATAAAGGTAATATAAATCTTTTATTTTTCTCATTCTTAATCTAACATAATAGTTTGCTCAAAATAATAATAGAAACAAGGTATTTGGTGATTGTAGCTTATGCATAGTGAAATGAATGACAGTGCTGTTATGAGGGATTGGAAATACCCTGTTATAAAGTACTTGGATTACCCATGAAGTGGTATAGTGTTATTTGAAAATGGAGTTGGATTAGTTATTAACATCCATTATTTACCAGCTGGGTGAACTTGGGCAAGTTACTCTCTGAGTGGCTCCCTTCATCTGATAAAAGTACATAATACAGGTTTATAGAATTTTGATGGTTAAATGAAAAGTCCTCTGTTCAATGCTTGGCACAAATGCTTGGCACAAATTAGGCAGCCAACAAATGGGGGGCTGGATGCTTAGGGCTGTCCTTCTGACCTGCCCTCCCTTCCAGTTATCTGAGTTAATTGCAGAGGTTCTGGTTTTCCTTGCAGGACTATCCTTGTCCTGGTCTAGAATCTTGCTTTTGGACCACATTTCCTGCTTCCTATCTGGCTGTTTGTCCTCCCTCATTTAGTGGATGTTTTGGGTCCCATCAACTTGCTCGTTGATTGTGTTCCTGTGATTTTAGTTCTGAGTGCTCTCACTTGGCTTGGGTTAGAGCACCACTCCCATCAGGTCACTCAGTAACCTGCCTTCTAACCTTGGCAAAATCATTTCAGGTCCTGTACCATACCTGTGTTTCTCTATGGAGTGTGCTTGTCAGACTAATACATAAGGATCCAGTTGAGGGAGGAGACGGCTTTTGGCTTGCAATGAGCAGAGAACCCTGGAAAAACCATGACTCCTGAAAGGAATCTTCACTTTCAAAAAGAATAGGGTGAAAATATACAGTTCAAATCACTTAGAAGCAGAATTGTCTCTAAGGAGAATACTTTTAATTTTGGATGTCAGTGACTCTTTGATTGATTTTGTACTTTTGAATGAATTTGTTCATTTTGGAACCTGGGGAAGCCTATCTGCATGGGCAATTAATCATACATATAAAAGTTTGAATTTGAGTACCTTTACTGTCTTAATATGACTGTTCTAGGCAATTAAGTAATACATGCTCATTATATAAAACCTAGAAAATACAAAAACCTTTAAAGAGAAAATAATCCAGAAATAATCCTAACATTTTGGTGTATGTCCTTGTCATTTATTTTTCTTTATGAAATTTGGAAAATCCATGGTTTTATATCCTACTCTTTGCACTTACCAGTATCTCTGGAGTGTTTTTCTACATTTAAAAATACTCCTCCAGGGCTTCCCTGGTGGCGCAGTGGTTGAGAATCTGCCTGACAATGCAGGGGACACAGGTTCGAGCCCTGGTCTGGGAAGATCCCACATGCCATGGAGCAACTGGGCCCGTGAGCCACAATTACTGAGCCTGCGCGTCTGGAGCCTGTGCTCCGCAACAACAGAGGCCGCAATAGTGAGAGGCCTGCGCACCGCGATGAAGAGTGACCCCCACTTGCCACGACTAGAGAAAGCCCTCGCACAGAAACGAAGACCCAACACAGCCATAAATAAATAAATAAATAAATACATTGTGTATTAAAAAAAAAAAAAAATACTCCTCCAGGAGAACACTATGGAGGTTACTTAAAAAACTAAATTAGAACTACCACATGACCCAGCAATCCTACTACTGGACATATACCCTGAGAAAACCATAATTCAATAAGAGTCATGTACCACAGTGTTCATTGAAGCTCTATTTACAATAGCCAGGACATGGAAGCAACCTAAGTGTCCATTGACAGATGAATGGATAAAAAAGATGTGGTACATATATACAATGGAATATTACTCAGCCATAAAAAGAAATGAAACTGAGTTATCTGTAGTGAGGTGGATGGACCTAGAGTCTGTCATACAGAGTGAAGTAAGTCAGAAAGAGAAAAACAAATACTGTATGCTAACACATGTATATGGAATCTAAAAAAAAAATGGTTCTAGTGAACCTAGGGGCAGGACAGGAATAAAGGCGCAGACGTAGAGAATGGAGTTGAGGACATGGGGCGGGGGAAGAGTAAGCTGGTATGAAGTGAGAGAGTGGCATTGACATACATACACTACCAAGTATAAAATAGACAGCTAGTGGGAAGCAGCCACATAGCACAGGGAGATCAGCTCAGTGCTTTGTGACCACCTAGAGGGGTGGGATAGGGAGGGTGGGAGGGAGACGCAAGAGGGAGGAGATATGGGGATATATGTATATGTATAGCTGATTCACTTTGTTATACAGCAGAAACTAACACAACTTTGTAAAGCAATTATACTCCAATAAAGATGTTAAAAAAATACTCCTCCAAAAAATTATTTTTGATGGCTGCTTATCATTTTATTGAATGACTGTATTATGATTTACTCATCTACCCCTATTGCTGGACATTTGTGAATCCTATTAGAAATAATACTTCAGTGTAAATATTTGAACTTTCATTTTTGAGTACTTATCCAGTTATACCCTTAAAATAGATTCTTTGTGAGCACTTTATATTTCCAAGGTTCTCTGGCTGTTCGTGAAGCTCTGGTTTGCCGTCCATGGGGTACCACTGAGATCAACTGCAGTGGGGCTAAAGGACCAAAGATGCTTTGGGTGGAGGATGCTGTCTGGTAAGATCCTTTTTATTACCTTCTAGGAGGGGGCTCTTCCCAGTGGGCTTAGTTGCTTGGCGCATATGAAATGGTAAACTTGACAAAGGCAGCTTGCTTTTGTTATGTTAGCTTGCTTATGTTATGAAGGAGTGGTTTCTGTGTCTGTGTCGCCTATTACAGGCTATAGCCATGTGAGCGCCCTGTAATGTAATATCCTGGGCAGTACCTTCAAGTCTTGCACAGGCCTTAGTTGAAGAGTGATTCCTTTTCCCAAAGGGAGTGCTTGCTAGCAAGACCAGCATCTGCAGGAATGGAGATTCTTTTTTTTTTTTTTTTTTAACATCTTTATTGGGGTATAATTGCTTTACAATGGTGTGTTAGTTTCTGCTTTATAACAGAGTGAGTCAGTTATACATATATATATGTTCCCATATCTCTTCCCTCTTTGTCTCCCTCCCTCCCACCCTCCCTATCCCACCCCTCCAGACAGCCACAAAGAACCGAGCCGGTTTCCCTGTGCCATGCGGCTGCTTCCCACTGGCTATCTACCTTACGTTTGTTAGTATATATATGTCCATGTCTCTCTCTCGCCCTAACACACCTCACCCTTCCCCCTCCCCATATCCTCAAGTCTGTTCTCCAGTAGGTCTCTGTCTTTATTCCTGTTTTACCCCTAGGTTCTTCATAACATTTTTTTTTCTTAAATTCCATATATATGTGTTAGCATACGGTATTTGTCCTTCTCTTTCTGACTTACTTCACTCCGTATGACAGACTCTAGATCTATCCACCTCATTACAAATAGCTCAATTTCGTTTCTTTTTATGGCTGAGTAATATTCCATTGTATATATGTGCCACATCTTCTTTATCCATTCATCCGACGACGGGCACTTAGGTTGTTTCCATCTCCGGGCTATTGTAAATAGAGCTGCAATGAACATTTTGGTACATGACTCTTTCTGAATTCTGGTTTCCTCAGGGTATATACCTAGTAGTGGGATTGCTGGGTCATATGGTAGTTCTATTTGTAGTTTTTTAAGGAACCTCCATACTGTTCTCCATAGTGGCTGAACCAATTCACATTCCCACCAGCAGTGCAAGAGTGTTCCCTTTTCTCCACACCCTCTCCAGCATTTATTGTTTCTAGATTTTTTGATGATGGCCATTCTGACTGGTGTGAGATGATATCTCATTGTAGTTTTGATTTGCATTTCTCTAATGATTAATGATGTTGAGCATTCTTTCATGTGTTTGTTGGCAGTCTGTATATCTTCTTTGGAGAAATGTCTATTTAGGTCTTCTGCCCATTTTTGGATTGGGTTGTTTATTTTTTTGTTATTGAGCTGCATGAGCTGCCTGTAAATTTTAGAGATTAATCCTTTGTCAGTTGATTCATTTGCAAATATTTTCTCCCATTCTGAGGGCTGTCTTTTGGTCTTGTTTATGGTTTCCTTTGCTGTGCAAAAGCTTTGAAGTTTCATTAGGTCCCATTTGTTTATTTTTGTTTTTATCTCCATTACTCTAGGAGATGGGTCAAGAAGGATCTTGCTGTGATTTATGTCATAGAGTGTTCTGCCTATGTTTTCCTCTAAGAGTTTGATAGTTTCTGGCCTTACATTTAGGTCTTTAATCCATTTTGAGCTTATTTTTGTGTATGGTGTTAGGGAGTGATCTAATCTCATACTTTTACATGTACCTATCCAATTTTCCCAGCACCACTTATTGAAGAGGCTGTCCTTTCTCCACTGTATATTCCTGCCACCTTTATCAAAGATAAGGTGACCATATGTGCATGGGTTTATCTCTGGGCTTTCTATCCTATTCCATTGATCTATCTTTCTGTTTTTGTGCCAGTACCATACTGTCTTGATTACTGTAGCTTTGTAGTATAGTCTGAAGTCAGGCAGCCTGATTCCTCCAGCTCCATTTTTTGTTCTCAAGATTGCTTTGGCTATTCGGGGTCTTTTGTGTTTCCATACAAATTGTGAAATTTTTTGTTCTAGTTCTGTGAAAAATGCCAGTGGTAGTTTGATAGGGATTGCATTGAATCTATAGATTGCTTTGGGAAGTAGAGTCATTTTCACAATGTTGATTCTTCCAATCCAAGAACATGGTATATCTCTCCATCTGTTTGTATCATCTTTAATTTCTTTCATCAGTGTCTTATAATTTTCTGCATACAGGTCTTTTGTCTCCTTAGGTAGGTTTATTCCTAGATATTTTATTCTTTTTGTTGCAATGGTAAATGGGAGTGTTTTCTTGATTTCACTTTCAGATTTTTCATCATTAGTATATAGGAATGCCAGAGATTTCTGTGCATTAATTTTGTATCCTGCTACTTTACCAAATTCATTGATTAGCTCTAGTAGTTTTCTGGTAGCATCTTTAGGATTCTCTATGTATAGTATCATGTCATCTGCAAACAGTGACAGCTTTACTTCTTCTTTTCCGATTTGGATTCCTTTTATTTCCTTTTCTTCTCTGATTGCTGTGGCTAAAACTTCCAAAACTATGTTGAATAAGAGTGGTGAGAGTGGGCAACCTTGTCTTGTTCCTGACCTTAGTGGAAATGCTTTCAGTTTTTCGCCATTGAGGATGATGTTGGCTGTGGGCTTGTCATATACGGCCTTTATTATATTGAGGAAAGTTCCCTCTACACCTACTTTCTGCAGGGTTTTTATCATAAATGGGTGTTGAATTTTGTCAAAAGCTTTCTCTGCATCTATTGAGATGATCATATGGTTTTTCTCCTTCAATTTGTTAATATGGTTAATCACATTGATAGATTTGCGTATATTGAAGAATCCTTGCATTCCTGGAATAAACCCCACTTGATCATGGTGTATGATCCTTTTAATGTGCTGTTGGATTCTGTTTGCTAGTATTTTGTTGAGGATTTTTGCATCTATGTTCATCAGTGATATTGGCCTGTAGTTTTCTTTCTTTGTGACATCCTTGTCTGGTTTTGGTATCAAGGTGATGGTGGCCTCGTAGAATGAGTTTGGGAGTGTTCCTCCCTCTGCTATATTTTGGAAGAGTTTGAGAAGAATAGGTGTTAGCTCTTCTCTAAATGTTTGATAGAATTCGCCTGTGAAGCCATCTGGTCCTGGGCTTTTGTTTGTTGGAAGATTTTTAATCACAGTTTCAATTTCAGTGTTTGTGATTGGTCTGTTCATATTTTCTATTTCTTCCTGATTCAGTCTTGGCAGTTTGTGCATTTCTAAGAATTTGTCCATTTCTTCCAGATTGTCCATTTTATTGGCATAGAGTTGCTTGTAGTAATCCCTCATGATTTTTTGTATTTCTGCAGTGTCAGTTGTTACTTCTCCTTTTTCATTTCTGATTCTATTGATTTGAGTCTTCTCCCTTATTTTCTTGATGAGTCTGGCTAATGGTTTATCAATTTTGTTAATCTTCTCAAAGAACCAGCTTTTAGTTTTATTGATCTTTGCTATTGTTTCCTTCATTTCTTTTTCATTTATTTCTGATCTGATTTTTATGATTTCTTTCCTTCTGCTAACTCTGGGGTTTTTTTGTTCTTCTTTCTCTAATTGCTTGAGGTGCAAGGTTAGGTTGTTTATTCGAGATGTTTCCTGCTTCTTAAGGTGGGCTTGTATTGCTATAAACTTCCCTCTTAGAACTGCTTTTGCTGCATCCCATAGGTTTTGGGTCGTTGTATCTCCATTGTCATTTGTTTCTAGGTATTTTTTAATTTCCTCTTTGATTTCTTCAGTGATCACTTCGTTACTAAGTAGTGTATTGTTTAGCCTCCATGTGTTTGTATTTTTTACTGCTCTTTTCCTATAATTGATATCTAATCTCATGGCGTTGTGGTCGGAAAAGATACTTGATATAATTTCAATTTTCTTAAATTTACCAAGGCTTGATTTGTGACCCAAGATATGATCTATCCTGGAGAATGTTCCATGAGCACTTGAGAAAAATGTGTATTCTGTTGTTTTTGGATGGAGTGTCCTATAAATATCAATTAAGTCCATCCTGTTTAATGTATCATTTAAAGCTTGTGTTTCCTTATTTATTTTCATTTTGGATGATCTGTCCATTGGTGAAAGTGGGGTGTTGAAGTCCCCTACTATGAATGTGTTACTGTCGATTTCCCCTTTTATGGCTGCTAGTTTTTGCCTTATGTATTGAGGTGCTCCTATGTTGGGTGCATAAATATTTACAATTGTTATATCTTCTTCTTGGATCGATCCCTTAATCATTATGTAGTGTCCTTCTTTGTCTCTTCTGATAGTCCTTATTTTAAAGTCTATTTTGTCTGATATGAGAATTGCTACTCCAGCTTTCTTTTGGTTTCCATTTGCATGGAATATCTTTTTCCATCCCCTTACTTTCAGTCTGTATGTGTCTCTAGGTCTGAAGTGGGTCTCTTGTAGACAGCATATATATGGGTCTTGTTTTTGTATCCATTCAGCCAATCTGTGTCTTTTGGTGGGAGCATTTAGTCCATTTACATTTAAGGTAATTATCGATATGTATGTTCCTATTCCCATTTTCTAAATTGTTTTGGGTTCGTTATTATAGGACTTTTCCTTCTCTTGTGTTTTTGTCTAGAGAAGTTCCTTTAGCATTTGTTGTAAAGCTGGTTTGGTGGTGCTGAACTCTCTCAGCTTTTGCTTGTCTGTAAAGGTTTTAATTTCTCCATCAAATCTGAATGAGATCCTTGCTGGGTAGAGTAATCTTGGTTGCAGGTTTTTCTCCTTCATCACTTTCAGTATGTCCTGCCACTCCCTTCTGGCTTGTAGAGTTTCTGCTGAGAGATCAGCTGTTAACCTTATGGGGATTCCCTTGTGTGTTATTTGTTGTTTTTCCCTTGCTGCTTTTAATATGCTTTCTTTGTATTTAGTTTTTGACAGTTTGATTAATATGTGTCTTGGCGTATTTCTCCTTGAATTTATCCTGTATGGGACTCTCTGTGCTTCCTGGACTTGATTAACGATTTCCTTTCCCATATTAGGGAAGTTTTCAACTATAATCTCTTCAAATATTTTCTCAGTCCCTTTCTTTTTCTCTTCTTCTTCTGGAACCCCTATAATTCGAATGTTGGTGCGTTTAATGTTGTCCCAGAGGTCTCTGAGACTGTCCTCAGTTCTTTTCATTCTTTTTTCTTTATTCTGCTCTGCAGTAGTTATTTCCACTATTTTATCTTCCAGGTCACTTATCCGTTCTTCTGCCTCATTTATTCTGCTATTGATCCCATCTAGAGTATTTTTCATTTCATTTATTGTGTTGTTCATCATTGTCTGTTTCATCTTTATTTCTTCTAGGTCCTTGTTAACTGCTTCTTGCATTTTGTCCATTCTATTTCCAAGATTTTGGATCATCTTTACTATCATTATTCTGAACTCTTTTTCAGGTAGACTGCCTATTTCCTCTTCATTTGTTAGGTCTGGTGGGTTTTTATCCTGCTCCTTCATCTGCTGTGTGTTTTTCTGTCTTCTCATTTTGCTTATCTTACTGTGATTGGGTTCACCTTTTTGCAGGCTGCAAGTTCGTAGCTCCCGTTGTTTTTGATGTCTGTCTCCAGTGGCTAAGGTTGGTTCAGTGCGTTGTGTAGGCTTCCTGGTGGAGGGGACTAGTGGCTGTGTTGTGGTGTATGAGGCTAGATCTTGTCTCTCTAGTGGGCAGGTCCACGTCTGGTGGTGTGTTTTGGGGTGTCTGTGGACTTATTATGATTTTAGGCAGCCTCTCTGCTAGTGGGTGGGGTTGTGTTCCTGTTTTGCTATATGGTTGGCATAGGTTGTCCAGCACTGTAGCTTGCTGGTCGTTGAGCGAAGCTGGGTGCTGGTGTTGAGATGGAGATCTCTGGGAGATTTTCGCCGTTTGATATTATGTGGGGCTGGGAGGTCTCTTCTTGACGAGTGTTCTGAAGTTGGCTCTCCCACCTCAGAGGCAGAGTCCTGACTCCTGGCTGGAGCAGCAAGAGCCTTTCATCCACTCGGCTCAGAATAAAAGGGAGAGAAAGTAGAGAGAATTAGTATAAGTAGGAGGAAATAGGAAAGAAAGAAAGAAAGAAAGAAAGAGAGGAGGGAAGGAAGGAAGGAGGGAAGGAAGAAAGAAAGAAAGAAGAAAAGAAAGGAAGAAGGCAAGAAGGAAAGAAAGGAGGGAGGGAGGGAGGAGGGAAGGAAGGAAGGAATGAGGGAAGGAAGGAAAAAATACAGAAAGAAAGAAGATACAGTAAAATAAAATAAAGTATAATAAAGTTATTGAATTAAAAAAATAATTATTTAGAGGAAAAAAAAAAGGGAAGGATAGAACCTTAGGACAAATGGTGGAAGCAAAGTTATAGAGACAAAATCTTACATAGAAGCATACACATATACCCTCACAAAAAGAGGTAAAGTGGAAAAAATCATAAAACTTGCTCTCCAAGTCCACCTCCTCAATTTGGGACGATTCGTTGTCTCAAAAAGGGAAGGAAGGAAGGAAAGATAGAAAGAAGGTAAAGTATAACAGAGTTCTTTAAATTAAAATTAATTATTAAGAAAAAAATTAAAAAAAAAAATGGTCGGATAGAACGCTGGGACAAATGGTGGAAGCAAACCTATACAGACAAGATCTCACACAGAAGCATACACATACACATTCACAAAAAGAGGAAAAGGGGAAAAAATCATAGATCTTGCTCTAGAAGTCCGCCTCCTCAATTTGGGATGATTCGCTGTCTATTCATGTATTCCACAGAGGCAGGGTACATCAAATTGATTGTGTAGCTTTAATCCGCTGTTTCTGAGGCTGCTGGGAGAGATTTCCCTTTTTCTTCTTTGTTCTCACAGCTCACAGGGGCTCAGCTTTCGACTTGGCCCTGCCTCTGCGTGTAGGTCGCTGGAGGGCGTCTGCTTTTTGCTCAGACAGGACGGCGTTAAAGGAGCCGCTGACTCGGGGGCTCTGGCGCTCTCAGGCCGGGGGCAGGGAGGGGCACGGAGTGCGGAGCGGTCCTGCGGCGGCAGAAGTCGGCGTGACGTTGCCCCAGCCTGAGGCCCGCCGTGTGTTCTCCCTGAGAAATTGTCCCTGGATCCCGGGAACCTGGCAGTGGCGGGCTGCACAGGCTCCCCGGAAGAGGGGTGGGGGCAGTGACCTGTGCTCGCACACAGGCCCCTTGGTGGCGGCAGCAGCAGCCTTAGCGTCTCCCGCCCGTCTCTGGTTTCCGAGCTTTTAGCCGCGGCTCCCGCCCGTTTCTGGAGCTCCTTTAGGCAGCGCTTTTAAAACCCCTCTCCTCGCGCCCCAGGAAACACAGAGGCAAGAAAAGGTCTCTTTCCTCTTGGGTAGGTCCAGACTTTTCCCCGGACTCCCTCCCGGCTAGCCGTGGCGCACTAACCCCTTCGGGCTATGTTCAAGCCGCCAACCCCAGTCCTCTCCCTGAGCTCCGACCGAAACCGAAACCGAGCCTCAGCTCGCAGCCCCGCCCGCCCCCGGCGGGTGAGCACACGAGCCTCTCGGGCTGGTGAGCGCCGGTCGGCGCCGATCCTCTGTGCGGGAATCTCTCCGCTTTGCCCTCCGCGCCCCTGTTGCTGTGCTGTCCTCCGCGGCTCCGAAGCTCCCCGCTCCGCCTCCCGCAATCTCTGCCCGCGAAGGGGCTCCTAGTGTGTGGAGACCTTTCCTCCTTCACGGCTCCCTCCCACTGGTGCAGGTACCGTCCTTATCCTTTTGTCTCTGTTTATTCTTTTTTCTCTTGCCCTACCCAGGTACGTGGGGAGTTTCTTGCCTTTTGGGAGGTCTGAGGTCTCCTGCCAGCGTTCAGTAGGTGTTCTGTAGGAGTTGCTCCACGTGTAGATGTATTTCTGGTGTATCTGCGGGGAGGAAGGTGATCTCTGCGTCTTACTCCTCCGCCATCTTGGAAAGAGTCCCCAGGAATGGAGATTCTTGTGCTTGCTAGCAAGACCAGCATCTGCAGGAGGAATGGAGATTCTTATTCCCCAGGTTCTCCTTGGTAAGACGGGCCCCCACTGCCAAGCTGGAGTCTGGGGTTGGCTGGGTAAGCCCTGGCCGTGCTGTGGTGAGCCAGCGTGTGTTTCTGCATGTGAGAGAGGTAGGTAAATAATGTCTTCAGCCACTGAAATTCTCTGGCACCCTTCAAACATTACACAAATTCCTCTCTTTCATGAGGTGATTTCTCATTCTATTAGCCTTCTCAGGTTGCCATAACAATGTACTACAGACTGCGTGGCTTAAACAACAGATATTTTCTCACGGTTCTGGAGTCCAGGAAGGCTCAGATCAAAGTGCTGGTCACTCAGGTTCCTGGTGAGGGCTCTCTTCCTGGCTTGTAAATAGCTGTCTTCTCTCTATGTCCTCATGTGTCCTCAAAAGGGAGAGAGAGAGAGAGAGAGAGTGAGAGAGGGCTTCCTTTTTTTCCAGTCCTTTTGGATTAGGGCCCCATTCTTATGGCCTTATTTAAACCTGGTTACTTCTGAAAGAACCTATCCCTATATACAGTCACATTGAGGGTTAGGGTTTCAACATAACAAATTTTTGGTGTACACAAACAGTCTATAACAGTCTTATACCCTGCTTTATTTTTTTCTAAAACATTTATCATCTTCTAAAATACTAGATGATTTGTTTATTTACTAGTTTGTTATTACTCACCTCCCACCACTAGAATATACGCTCTATGAGGTCAGGGATCTTTCATTGTTTTTCATCGATGTTTCTTTAAGAACCACATGTGTTTTCACATGGCAAGTGTAGAACAAATGAATGAGGTCAGCAACCATAGCTATCAAGGTGAGAAGAGAGAAGAAAGAAAAGAGGAGAGAGAGAGAGAGAGAATTAACTGTAACTGCTGGTAATGTACAGAAAATCCCAGGAAATAGCAATATCTCATAAGGGAAACTGGGGCATATCTTACCTCAGAACTGCTAATATTCTGTCCTGCAACATGTGGATCACTTTACTTGATCAGGCCTGATGTGATGAAGACACTCTGCATTATAGTTCAAGCTGTGTCCCTTTGAGTTGCTATGGGGAGTATGATGTCTTAGTCTGTTTGGGCTGCCAAAACAAAATACCATCCAACTGGAAGGCTAAACAACAGAAATTTAATTTTTCTCACCATTCTGGAGGCTGGATGTCTAACATCAGAGTGCCAGCACGGTTGCGTTCAGGTGAGGGCCCTTTTCCTGGCTTGTAGTTGGCTGCCTTCTCTCTGTGTCCTCACATGGCAGAGAGAGAGAGAGGAAGCAAGCTATTTGGTGTCTGATCCCATCGTTGGGGCCACAACCTTATGACCTCCCAAGGCCTTATCTCCAAATACTATCACACTGGGGGTCAGGACTTCAACACATGAATTTTCTGAGGATATAAACATTCAGTCCATAGCAGATGAAATAGCAGGTGGTCAAGGACTCACAGGATCTGGACTCATGAGATGTCAGGTCAGGGAGTAGAACAGGATGCTGTCATGACTCCTCAGTCCAGGAGGTCGGTGCCTGGAAAACCTCAGGGTATTGCGTTGGCTGGGTGGCATTGCAGTGCACCTGTACTGGTCAAAGCCTGCCTGGGAGAAGTGTGTCTACTCATCACATTTCCAGATCCTGTGGAATTGTTGTCCCCAAAAGGTCTAATTTCATACAAATCACATGTGCCATGATTTTTGGTGAATGATTAGATCAGGTTTCTTATTCTTTTTATCTATTTATTAGATCAGGTTTCTTATTCTTATTTATTTATCTTATTCTTTTGATATGTCTTGAATCTATCCATAGATGAAATACATTTAAATTTGACTTTTTATTTATAAAAAAAATCCTGGGGCTCCTGGGGAAGAATTACAGAGTCTGAGAAGCAGATAATCACACAGTTAAAAATATTGTGGCTTTTAAAAATACTTATGAGATGGGCTTCCCTGGTGGTGCAGTGGTTAAGAATCCACCTGCCAATGCAGGGGACACGGGTTCGAGCCCTGGTGTGGGAAGATCCCACATGCCGCAGAGCAACTAAGCCCGTGCGCCACAACTACTGAGCCTGTGCTGTAGAGCCCGCGAGCCACAACTACTGAGCCTGCACTCCTAGAGCCTGTGCTCTGCAACAAGAGAAGCCACCTCAATGAGAAGCCTGCGCACCGCAATGAAGAATAGCTGCCCGCCCCCCACCCCCCCCGCCGCTCGCCACTATACAAAGCCCACGCACAGCAACGAACATCCAGTGCAGCCAAAAATAAATACATACATACATACATACATACTTATGAGAGAGAAATTATCACAGAAAAATAGCTATTCTCACTAGTAGATATTTACAGATGCACTTTAGAATTATTTTCCAATAAATACCTAGGTTTCAATAAAACCTACTGAAATTATGATTGGAACTGTGGTAAATATATGAATGATTTTGTAAAGCATTGGCATTTTAACAGTATTGAGTTGTTTCATTCAGGAACATGGTAGGTTTCTACATCTTTTCAGGTCATTTATGTCTATCAATAAAATTGTGTGGTTTTCTTCACATAAAGCCTTCACTTTCTTTGTAACTGTTACACTTAAGTATATTATAGGGTGTCTTTTGTTTGTTTGTTTGTTGTTGTTACTGTGCATAGGATACTTTTCCAGTAGTTGTTCTAACAATTAGTTGTTATTATATTAGAATGTATTGATTCCTGTGTATGTTTCTCATATCAGGCCATCTTATTGAACTCCCTTATTGGTGTTAATAGTTTTTTGGTTTTTTTCTTTTGAGTTTTCATTACCGCCCCTCACCGCCCCAATATTAAGTAGTGGTGGTAGAGAGAGCATAGTTGCCTTTGTCCTGATTTTATGGAAATATCCCCTCTGGGCCAGTCCATCCTGGCCTGTTTGCCCTCAGATTTGTTCCTTGATTTTCCTTGCTTTGTTCTACTGCAGGGGGCTGACATTTGTAGGCTACATATCCTGAGGCTCCCATGTCAGCTGGTGTCCATCTGGGTTCAGCCAATGGGAGGTCCTGGGAAGAGGTTAACGAACAAAAGAAAGGGAGCATCCAGAGTATCTCTCCCCTATTCTCTGCCGCAGGTAACAACTCCAGCCACAGCTGCCTCAATTCATGGTTCCAGCTCTGGCCAGTCAAGTGTTTCCGTGGTTCCAGCATCTGTTGGGTGAATCTGGTTCCTGGGCTCAGGACCTCTTTTTGTTCCTCCAGCTAGGCTGCCCTCAGTCCCCAGCAAGAGCACCCTTGCCCTAGACCCTTTGTTTTAGAGGGCCCACATATCACAAACACACACACAATAACTGTTGAAGACCTCATGGTTGCCTTTATGTCTTGGGGTCCAGCATCAGTACTGGCATAGCATGGCTTGCAACCCAAAACCTCTGTTCTTCTGGTCAACACAGGACAGGCCCCAAGGAGATGCTTATCTATACCTCTTGCCCTGTGTCCTCAAAACAAAAGACAACTGAATGCCTTTAAGTTGTGCTGGTTGGGCTGCTGCTGCTGTTGGTGATAGATACTGCTTTGGAGTGCTGAGAGGATCTGAGGGTGGAGGCACGTTGATAAACGAAAAGATGAAATGATTAACTTGTCAAAGCCTTCCTCCCAGATAGCAGGTCCACAGTAGATTTTTGAATAAGGAAGTATCATTTCCCAGGAGTGATGAGCATCCATTTTCTTGCTTCCCTTTGTGTTGCAATTCATGGCTCTGGAGTTACACATGAATTAGCGTGGTATTTTGAACAGTAGCCCACAGTAACTGAGGAACTTTTTACAACATTATGCTCTTGCAATTCGTATTGCTGTTAAACTACAAGTGTATTTCTCTAGACCTAATCTGAACTTTGGCCCCCGATGCAGAAATATTCTTTATAACTTGTGTGGAACATAGTTTGAATTTGTTTCTAGCGATGTGGCCTCAACTGAGCCAGTAGTCATGAAGTTCTTTGGGGAAACTCAAAGATTATTTATGATATGTCTTGAATCTATCCATAGATGAAATACATTTAAATTTGACTTTATAGCCACTTAAGACACATAATGGAAATGTCAATTAACTGGTGTTAAAGCCATTAAATTTAATTGAGAGAGGATATAAGATATACTAGGATAGCTAAATGAAACAATAGAATATCTTTAAATACAGAGCAAAATGCGGTCTTTGGTGGAAAATGAAATTAACTTTGGATTTGTGCTATCCACAAGTTTTTGATATGAACTGTTGCTTGCTATTTTTAATATAAAAAAGCATATCTAAATTTGGCAATTTCTCACTCAAAGGGATTAAAAATATTTTAAAATTGTAAAGAAAATGGTTTTCTAAGTAGAAATGAACTATGTAGAACCAAAAGTGATATTCCAGTAAAATATAAGGAAATTAGAACAAGGAAATGCAAATGTTTTTATGACTTTAAAGAAGATTCACATACAATTAATCCCAAAGTAATGTCTGTAGTAACTATTTTCCAACCATTATTGATCAAGTTATGGTCTTGTAGAGAGATTTGAATAAATTAAACAATGTGCTGCAGTTTTTGGTTTTCTTCATTCTGACATTTAAATATTTGAGAGAAGAACTTAATAAATATTGTGTGGATATAGATGTTACTTTAAGAGATAGTAAAAATCATGCTGTATGTGATAATGATTTATATGGTGAAAGTAATATAGTATTTTTTGCATTAACAATAATTTGTCATATGTGATTGTTACAATGCTTGAATGTAACATGTAAAATTCCAAATGTAAGTATTGCTTTAAGAATTTTATTGACACTTCCAATAGAAGTGTTATTGCCTCAGTAAAGTTTCTCCAAATTGAAATTAATTAAAAAAAAAAACTATCTAGAAACTACAGTGAATCAAAAACAGTTGTCAAAAACATTAGGCATTATCATCCATGGCATATAATGTTATGTGAAAATCCTGGTTATAACAATAGAATGATTTTTCTGAAATAAAAGTCAAGAGGATTAAGTCTTATGATACACATATTACAAGTTAATTATGAAGTGTTTATTTTATTCACCTTCACGTTGTTGGCCCATCAACGCATGAGCAATAATAATTAATTTGGTTGTCTTTGATATTTTGCCAACTTTTTTTCATACAAAAACCATAACTTTACACATATTTGAAATTTCTGTCATCATAAAGGTATTTGAATGATAGAAAATCTTTAGTTAACAATTTTTCACTTGACTTCTGCCTTTTAAACATTTAGACATATGGTATGTGGGCCTCCATTTGTATGCTTGCCCTGAGCTCTTTGTTAGGGGTGAGCCTACCTTCAGCTGAGGGGTGGTAGTGGCTTTTTGCTATCAACTTCCTGTTGCCTGCTTGGCTTCTTGGTTCTTCCATCATCCTTTAATTTTGCACAAATAAGCAGACACATGAATATTTTCTTATGTCCCTTTCTTTTTTACATGAAAGGTAAAGTCATGGGTTAAATAGTGTCCCCCCAAAAGGTATGTTGAAGTCCTTATCTTCATGCCCTCAAAATATGGCCTTATTTAGAAATAGTGTCATTGTAGATGTAATTAGTTAAGATGAGGTTATGCTGGAGTAGGCTAGGCTCTTAATCCAATGAGACTAGTGTCCTTATAAGAAGAGAGAAATTTGGAGACAGCGGAAAGGATGATGTGAGAGAAGATGTTCATGTGCTGACACAAGCAAAGACTGGAGTGAAGCATCTATAAACTGGGAAATGTCAAGAATTGCCAGCAGACACTGGAGGTTAGAAGAGGCTGGGAAGGATTGTCCCCTACAGTTTCCAGAGGGAGCATGGTCCCACTAACAACTTGATTTTGGACTTCTAGCCTCTAGGACTGTGTGACGATACATTTCTGATGTTTTAAGACACATAGTTTGTGATACTTTGTCATAGAAACGCTAGGAAACTAATATAGGTAGTATAATGAATATACTCTTTGCCTGTTGTACAAGTGCTCTGCAGGCTAAATACCTAGAAGCACATCCGTTGGGTCATAACAAACCTGTATTTTTCATCTTAACAGCTACTGCAAATTGTCCTGCAGTGTGGCAGTGTCAGTTTACTCTCCTATCAGCCTTGCACGGGAGCACGTTTCCTTATGCCCTGACCAACACTTGACATTAACAGACGTGTAATTTTTTTCCATCTGTTGGGTAAAAAGCAGTATTTAAAAAAAATGTATTCCCTGATTACTAGTGAGATTGAGTTTTTCCCCATATGTTAACTTCCCATTTGAATTTCTTCTTCTGTAAATTGTCTTTTTATAACCTTTGCCCGGTTTCCTGTTGTGTTATTTGTTTTATTCCTACTAGTTTGAAATACTTCTTTATGCAGGAGATGATCTTATTCATTTTAAACCATTCCTAGTATAGGAAGAGCTTCTAAATATCAAGAATGTTTGTTAGGTTTAATTGGTTGTCTTTTCAGCTTCTAGTGAGATGATCAAATGATATTTATTTGACCTATTGATATGAGGCACCTGTAATTGTAAGAACTTTAAAAAGCAGAGCAGTTAAAAGGAGTGATGCCAATGTGGGGCTTTTCAAAATATGTTTAGAGGGCTGCTTGGTTAGAACAGAGGGTGTGTCTAAGGGAATGTGATGGTCAGCTTTAGAAAATTGGCTGAAGCCTTTGTGGGGCTTTATGTGGGGTAGGGAGTTTGAACTTTACTGTACAGGCAAAATGAAATCACTGCAGAATTCTGAGTCAAGGACTGTAGAATTTAAGAAGATTAATATGATGCTGTGGTGGAGGAAGAAGAAAATAAAAGCAAGGAGAGGACTTAGAAACCCAGGGGTGAGGTGAAAATAGCCTTTTGCCATAATGACCCTAATAAGGAAAAAAAGGGGGAAGGTAGGTAAGCACACCAATATGACTCTGATGAGAGGTTTAGGAAGGTCTTCATAAGGAAAGAAGTGTACCTATTCAAGCATGAGTACCAGCGTGTCACAGACTTGGGGGACTTTGTCAGGAGGGCTAAAGTGGAAGATAACTTTTGGGTTTCAAATAATGTCCAAGTTGTGCAAAGTTAATTAGGACAATAGAAACAAGAATACACAGAGGGCCTTTTCTCTGGGCAATGATGTAATCTTGATGGACGGCTAAGGGAAAGCGCACCTCATCAACCTTTATTTTGCTTCCAATTGACGATGTCAAGGAGAGTGATTTTCAGACTGAAGGTGGGGTGTAGGGTAGAACAGCTATGATAACTGAAGATAGTTCACAATGGGTGAAAAAATGATAGGAGAGCATCTATCTGCTCTGTGTGAGCTGTACCCCAGGAAACTGAAAGAAGTTTTAATGATATCTCTGAATCTCTGATGTTGACCTTGGAGAAAGCCTGGAGAATGTGAACTTAAAAATAGATGTGTGTGTATGCCTGTGTGTGTGTGTGTGCAAATAGAAGTCCAAATTTCAAAACTGTAGATTTCACAAATTGCAAATGATCTTAATGTCATTTCGGGGCAAGATCCTGGGATAGCATTCCAAAGGGATGACTTGTAGTCTCCTAGAAGAGGAGGTGAGGATCTTTGGTTCTACATGGGTCATGACATGCCATGACTGTTAGATCCAGGAGCACTATCTGATGCAGGAAGCACTAACAATCCGGAGGTATTAGAAACCCAGTAGGAGCAAAAGCACAAGGAGGACATGAAGAAAGAATATTTAGCTTGGAGGAAAGAAGGCTTAGAGAGAACATGATGGCTGATGTCAAATATGAGAAAGACCATTATATGAAAGAGGGATCAGGTATCTGTGGGCTTCTCGAAGGCCAATGGGTAGAATTCCAGGGACCTAGGATAAGACTTAGGATAAGGAAGACCTGTGTAACCACATGCGCCATCCAGTAGTGCTTTCCAAGACAGTGATTTTTCTTTTTCTTTTTTTAAAGATTTATTTATTATTTATTTATTTTTGGCGGTGTCGGGTCTTAGTTGTGGCACGCGGGATCTTCCTTGAGGCATGCGGCAACTTTTGTTGTGGCGCGGTCTTCTCTCTAGCTGTGGTGTGTGGGTTTTCTCTCTCTAGTTGTGGCGCGTAGGCTCCAGGGCGTGTGGGCTCTGTAGTCTGCAGCACGTGGGCTCTCTAGCTGAGGCGCGCGAGCTCAGTAGTTGTGGCGCGCGGGCTTAGTTGCCCCACAGCATGTGGGATCTTAGTTCCCTGACCAGACATCGAACCCGCATGCCCTGCATTGTAAGGTGGATTCTTTACCACTGGACCACCAGGGAAGTCCCCCAAGACAGTGATTTTTCTATCACTGCAACTGTGCTAGCAGAAGCCGGTCAGTCGCTTTTTTGGGAAATGTTCTTGAAGAGATTCATGCGTTATTGTGTGGGTAACTCTAAAGTTCCTTCCAATTTTGAGCTTCTGTGATCCTAGGGCAGTGTAGGTGCGACTGGGAAGGATTAGGTTGGAAATACAGAGACTGTGAAGCCATAACTAATGAGGAATCGGAAGAAGACAGAGGGAAGAAATGTAGATCACTCAGTTGAGAAAAGAAAATCCTATAGTCATATAGTCTAGAGGAAGAATCCACCATCTTTTTAGCCCCAAAGACCAGGATCATCTCCTAACGGTTTAGGGCTGTCCAAGAACATTGCACTTTAGAGAAGGCCTCTAATCAGTGTCTTTCATAGGGTTTTGGGGATGGAGGACAAACATTTCAAAATACAATTTTAATGATGTTCAGAAAAGATGATGACATTGTGCATTTGGGTCCCTCCCCCCCCCCC
>NW_006793703.1:6740615-6747039 GCF_000442215.2 Lipotes vexillifer
CCCCCCCCCCCCCCCGCAGGACTGCTCAGGAGGACCATGAGGGAGGGGCAAGGCACATCATTGGAAGCAGGCCTAAGGCACAGGCCAGGAGAAAAAGTTAAAAAGCAAGAGCAAGAAAGGAGTGGAATAATGGCAGAGAGAGGAAGGAGACAGACAAAGTGAACAAGTATATTTATTGCAAATAGCAGCTGCCTGGGCTTCCAGAGGTCTCAGGGGCACCTCTTTCAGCTGGTTCTCAGGGGCAGGAGAGTTGGTTACCAGAAGACTGAGGCTCTACTGCAGGCTGTGCCCCAGCTTCCCGAGTGACCTTGTAGATGTCATTTCGCCTTTCTGCCTCCTTCCTATTGTCAAAGGCAGGCATACTGCTAAGCTAAAAGTGCTCTGGGCTTTACCGAAGAAAATAGCTCCAGAAATTTAAGACATTGCCTGCCTGTGTACGAAGTGTCTGCACTTGTTTCTGTTTTTTTCACGGTTGAGGGAGGGAGAGCGGGTAAGAGGAGTGTAGAAAGAAAGGTGAGAAGACATTGTGGCCAAAGTCGCTTAGCTCCGCCTTAGCTCCCGGGACCGGGATCTGGCAGAGGGGACATGCCTGCAGCCCGCGACTAGCCGGGCACCCAGGAACCGAGTGGACATCCTCGGGTTCTGCTGTCCCTTCAGCGAGTCCCATTGCAGCATCAGGGACGAAAAGCGAAGCACACCCCTCCCCCACTAGATGGCACTGAAACGCCTCGTTCGCGATTTTCAAAATGCAGGAAGGAGGAAAAAAGACAAAAAGAATATGGTGGAGGTGCGCTCATTTTGCATCGCAGGCCCAGTTGTTCAAAACAGGGTGCCGGACCCTCTCTTTCTCCCAGGGCAGCTCTTTACCCGGTAGTGCAGGCCCTCGGCTTTGGAATGAGGGTGAAAATGAGGGGTGAGGCTTAGAGTGAAGAACCTAAGGTTTCGACCTGGGAGGGAGGCTCCCAGCCCTGCGGCGCCGTCTCACGTGAGCCGGGCGGTGTGCGTTGGGGGATGAAGCTGGGCTCGCTCGGGGCCTACTCGCTCAAGGTCTGGGGTCTACCCGCGACACCTCTCAGAGCCCTCGCAGAGCCCAAATCCAGCCCCCACCTGGATAAGGACAAAGCCCGCACAGAGGTTTCGTTTAACCCCACTTCCCCTCCTCAAAGCGCGAGGCCCTGGGCGTTTTCAAAATGTCTATTAAGCACCCCCCCGCCCCATGAAAATTCTGTTCCTCTTGTCTGGAAAGGATCAGTCAATTTTCTTTTTTCTTCTCCCGCTGAGGAGGGAGGTGGAGGCAAGCGGAGGTGGGTGTGTGTCGGGTGTCTGGCGCTGGCGTGGGGCCGGACCGGGGCTGGCGGTGACAACCCCGCGGACACGCGTTCAGCCCCGGGTGGAAACGCCTGTAGCTAACAGGATAGCGCCTGTGGCTTTCTGGGGAAAACAAAGATCAAATACAATCCCGGACATCAGCGACCGAAACCGGGGATGCAGGGAACTTCCTCGGCCCCTCTGAATGCCGACTCCGCAATAAGTAGTCTTTTCTTTGATTTAAGGGAATTTTCCACGACTGAAAAGAGATAAACAGGAGATGGAGGCAACATCCCTAATTTAATACTAATGGGTGGAAACATGCTACATACCACATATATGTATATGTGCATAAATATGGATGTGGTTGGGCACAAACCTCTCTAGACACCATTGACTTCCCTGGTCAAAGAGTAAGGCTTAGACATTTTGCCTGGGAAATGGTGCACTTTATCTTTAAGAATGCTAGAAAAATAAGAGATGAGGCTCACGTTGCACGGATGACATCACTAGCTTTTGGCTGCGCGCTCCGTGTTCTCGTCTGTGGGTTTTAGCCAAGGCTGCAGCGCCCGGCGCCCGAGCGAGCACAGCAGCGGCTTCCTACAGCGCCCGCAACCCGGCGATGCTATTTCCCGAGCCTCCCGGGCGCAGCCTGGGCTCTCGCTCCCCGGCACCGGCCGAGACCGCAAGGCCCCGGAGCCGCCGCGGCTAGAGGAGAAGGCCAGGAGGGGAAGCTGAGCGACTCAGCCTCCCTCCCCCAGCCTCGCCCCATTCACCTCGGCGACCACCTCGCCGGGAGCCTGATCGTGGAACGCCGAGGTTGGGATGCGATTCTCTGCACGCTGCCGAGCGAGCCGGCACCTCAGCTCCTGGGTGGGCTGCGAAGAAAATGCTGCAGTCTGAGAGCGGCTGACCCCAGTTGGGCAGCGCAGACGGGGTGCTAGAGTGCCGGGGCTCAGGTGTAAGGAGAAGGGGGCGGATTGTGTTGAAGGGCCGGGGCAGTTGTTTTTCTGGGTACCAGCAGCTCCCGGGCAGCACGTTCCCGGGGCTACCCGGGAGCTAGATGAAGTGAGGCAGAGGCTCCGTGGGAGAGGCGGGTCTGAAGGTGGCAGGGTGGACACTCCAGGAAGAAGACGGCACTGGGGAGGGCGGCATGACGCCCCGGGGGCTGGCTGCTTGGCTGGCGGGGCGCAGCCATCGCGCGACCTGTCCATGGTGTTGAAGGCGCCCTGCGCCGAGCTCCGCGAGCCCCGCGTGGTGCGCCCTGCCGGGTGCGCCCTACTCGGCGCAGCCCGCCTCTCGCGCCCGCGAGCTGCCGCCCCGTCGCCGCAAACTCCCGGCCAAGGCTCGTCCGGTAACGCCGTCCGGGTGACCGCACCGTCGGCCCCAGGGGCCGCCTGAATGGCGAAGCAAGAGGCAGACGACCCGGGAGCTCGCGGGGAAAGGTCGGCCGAGACCGTGCGCCGACCGGGAGCCCGGCTCTGAGCGCAGCGCTCTGGCCAGAAGGAGCAAAGGACCTGCTGGTGACCAGAGGACAGAGATATTTAAAAGACCCGACCCAGAGAGGAAGACCACTTCTCTCGCAGACCGGAAGGGGGAGAGTGGCTGAGAGGGAGACCCAGGCGGGACGCAGGGCAGGCAGCCCTCGCATCTGGAGGTTTCCTTCGCTGGCCGGCCGCATCGCGGGTGTTTCAGTTCATCCTGTCGTCTAGCGGCTCCTCCTGATAGACACCCTCCCACCCCCCCATCCCCCTCCCAAGAAAGCCAAGCGAGTGGGTCCCATCGCCACCCTACACAAAGAAAGCCCAAGGAGCCCCGCCGCAGCCGAGGGCACTAGGTGTTTGGTTTCCGGCCCGAGGGCAGCGTCGCCCGAAGCCCGGCTGAGTGCAGCCGCGGCCGGTTCGGAGCAGTCGCTTCCTGCCGAGCCGGGAGGGGGCGGGAGGCGGCCGTGTCGGGCTCGCCGCCGCCTGAGGCTGCACCTGCTCCGCAGGATGCGCAGAGGCTTGCCGGAGCCTCTCCGGATGAGAACTTTTTAGGCTGCCCGCCCGCGTTCCCGCAGTCCCTGGGCTGCGCACCGGCAGCCGGGGGCGACGGGGCGCCGCTGCGCGAGCCCCCCTCCCGCCCCCTCCCCTTCCTTGGCTCGGCAGACCGCCCGCAGCTGTGTTCCGGGCGCGCGGAGGGAAGGCGAGGCTGCGGCGGGTCATGCCCACTGTGTAGCCGCGAAGCGGAGGCATGGCTGCCGGAAGGTTCCTGCTCTACACGGGCCTGTCGCTAGCGCTCTGCGCCCTGGGCATGCTGGCCGTGGCCGTCTGCTCAGACCACTGGTACGAGACGGACGCCAGGAAGCACAGGGACAGGTGCAAGGCCTTCAACACGCGCCGGGTCGACCCTGGCTTCATTTACAACAATAACAACAACTTGCCACTCCGGGCCAGCCGCTCGCGCCTGGACCGCTGGGAGGGCACACTACTCCGGGCCCGGAATCGCCGGCAGCTCTTCGCCATGAGCCCCGCCGACGAGTGCAGCCGGCAGTACAACTCCACCAACACTGGCCTCTGGAGGAAGTGCCACCGACAGGGCTTCGACGCGGAGATCGCGGCCCTGATTCGGAAAGGTAAGCGCTCGCCGCGACGCGTGGCGCTGCGGAGAGACCGGCGCCTCTGGGCCGGGCTGCTCTCTCCTCCGTTGAGCGGCCGCAGTCTCTCAGGCCTCCTGGTTCCAGGAGGTCAGGTTATCCAGGCTCGGCCGAGCCTTGCAGTGGCCAGATCTTGCCTCCGAGTAGCTGGTAAGGGAGGCTTACCTCTCTCTACCCGGCCTCTTGTCTTGCGTTTTGTCTGATGGGATTCCAGTAGAATCTCATGGTCCAGGGTTTTTACACAGGGAAATGGCTTCAGTAGTCTCTGAAAAGGAAGGGAGTCTATAATGTTCTGCTTTTAGTAGAGGAAGCCCTTTAAGAGTGACTTGTCGGCGTAGACACACTCCTAGTTTTAATCTTTGTTTTAGATGTTGTTGAACTGATTCATCAAGGGAAATTTGGGGAAACATCTCACAGAGAAGGCCTTATCATGCCGGAAGCGTTTAAGCGCTATGCTATAGCGGGCATACTGCAGGCATTGGTCATATAAACATGAATAAATCACAGCCCCTGCCCTGTTTCACCCCAAAAGCCCGTTGACCTGTAGCATCATACCACAATTCCTGATTTCTCATTTTGAGAAAGTGGTTGACAAAAGTGTCTTATGCACATTGAATATGAGCAAAGTCTAATAAGCACACAAAAAGTAGTTCTTCCAGCAGCACCAAAGTGGGTACTTAAGACAAAAAAATACTATTTTCAGAAGATTTGTATAAAAAATACCCAAAGTATACCAAAACAGAAAACAAACTGCATTTGCTAATGATAAAAATTTATTTGATACTTTAATATGATCACATAAATTTTTAAAAGTCTGTTCATTTGTAAATCTTGCATGATTTATACTTTGGGGACTCTCCTGTTCCGTTAGCCTACTGAGATGTTGTTTCGATGTATACTAATATTGCTCTGAAGAAGGGAATATGCATCCTGGAATATGCATTGATGGTAGCTGCACCCTGGAAGATGTGGTGCAATTCTATACGTCTTGTTCCCCGCACCTCTCTTCATTTTCTTCATCTGTTAAGCGGTGATACCAAAGTGAAAACAATGCCGTTATCTGCAAAGTCTTTGTGGCCAAGATACCAAGCAGTTTCTTAATGTCTCAATAATTATAATGCAAGGTTGCTGCTGTTTTTAAATCTTATATGTGAGAACTGATATTCTTTGATTTATAAAAATGTTGACATGTATCAGAAAAAAATTGTTAATTTGAAAAAAAGTCAGTTGTGTAAGAAAGACAAACAGTGTGTATGGATTTAGATTTAGGTGGGGTAGGTCCAGAAAGAGAATCCATCTTAATATTTGTTTTACAGCTTCTGTAGAATGGCGAGGAATTTTAGCTGATTTAGTTAAGAATGTATTACTATTACAAATATCACATCTGCTTCATGGTTAGACTCTTATTAGAGCAGGGTGTCCCGCTTGGAGCTCTACAACTTTGTCAGGCTGTACAGGATATTAGAGAATTGCAGAAGAGACCAACTTGGGTTTGGATTTAGAAGTGGGAAAACAAGAGGAAGCAGAATAGTTTTTGACAGTGGGTGACTTCGTAGCAGTTTTCAAATTCTCAGATTCAGAAAATGTTGTCTTATCCGTCATTTTCTGCTTTTATTAAAATTGCAATGGTAGGAAGTTAGCTGACATGTGAGGAAGAATTCATGTTAATAATGACTGACAAACACTGGGAGGACTTGCTGAAGGACATTCTTGAATTTCCTTTCTTGAACATCTCCTGGAACAAGACTGGTATCCTTCTGTCTGGTACTGGTTAACCCCACTTAGAAAAAGGGGGATGGAATTCATGGCTTCTGGTGGTTCCATTGAGAGCTTTGATTCCATGTTGCTCTGCTTGGCGATCCGACTAGAAAGGTTGACTTGGTCTGTGCACCAGAGGGATTGGTTACCATAGTGACATGTTCTTCCAGTGAAGCTGGAAACACAGTGACAGGGAAAGGGGTAGGGGAAGGATGTACAACATTTTGACTTTGTATCGACTGATTTTTAATTGAAGCAACAGAAAATGGACCAGCAGGGGGATTGAATACACTGATACCTAGAGTTGGGAGGGCAGTGTATTTCTCTTGAACTAATGCAGATGCTGTTCCCCATCACCCAAAATACAGCAATCACTGTCAGCTGCAAGCCCTTGCCTACCATGGCTGTTTCTGTCCATTTGACATTCTTGTTAGTTATTATTGAGATAGGTGGCATGCCAGCCTTATAAATCTTGAGAGACTTAAGGTCACTATCTTCATTTTTTATCTCAAAACATAATCTTTCAAACCCAGATCTGCTTTTTCTAAGTAGTGATGGACACATTTTGGAAATAAGTGCATCTTATATTAGGAGAATTCACAAGCAATTCCAATGGCACATAGAATGTAACCTCTAGACTTAATGTTCCTCCTAGAAGTACAGATTTTAGAAGGAAGTTAAATTGATATCCCTATATTTACTTTTAGGACACCTTAGGGAAAG
>NW_006793703.1:6747049-6780704 GCF_000442215.2 Lipotes vexillifer
TGAGGGAAAGATATTTCTCTCATGGTATTCATTAGCAACCTCAACAGCTATCTTAGGACTTTGTCTTTCTTGGAAACATCTTCAATTAAAATTCTGGAGATATGTGTTGGGCACGGGGAAAGGGAAATCAGAGAAAAGACTGCTTAAAATCTGTCAATATTATGGGAAAATTAGAGATTTATCTAAATGATCATATAGCCCTAAAGAAATCAATCATTTGTTAAATCAATGTTCATTACATTAGAAGGTGCTGTTTTTGCATTTTACAATAAAACCACATAATTAATAAGAAAACAAAAGTCAAATCCATATCTGATTTGAAGGTAAAGTCCTTGGGATTCATGTTCTTTCTGGAATCCGTTTCTTGCCCTGCTGACATGACTGTACCCACAAAAAGACATTTCTGATCACTGTGTATTTATTTGTTTGTCTTACTGAACCGTAAGTTCCTGGAGGGCAGGAAAGATAATCATTTGTAAAATACATCCGCTAGATGCTTGGTACTTGGGAAATATATAAATTAGTTCACAGAAACTTATCCATCAAGAGCTTATTCTAATTGTAGGAACACTGTGTGGGAATCCAAATAAAGGATTAGTCAGAAAATTGTGATAGAAAATGAACCAGTGTAGCTCTCAGGGCAGGTTAATATTGCAACAGAGGCTACATAATTTAACAAGGAGGATTTCTTGAGCAAAAGCTTTGCTAAGGAATAAAGGTAACACAGTAGAGTTTTGGATAACGCATGTCATTGAAAAAACACATATCACGCACAGTCATTATTTTTCACATTAGATAAGATTTTTTTTTTTTGCGGTACGCGGGCCTCTCACTGCTGTGGCCCCTCCCCTTGTGGAGCACAGGCTCCGGATGCACAGGCTCAGCGGCCATGGCTCACGGGCCTAGACGCTCCGCGGCATGTGGGATCTTCCCGGACCAGGGCACGAACCCGTGTCCCCTGCATCGGCAGGCGGGCTCTCAACCACTGCGGCACCAGGGAAGCCCTAGATAAGATTTTAATTATTTCCTTCTCGAGGGTAGGATTTGGGTAGAGGGTGCAGCAAGGATCAGTCACTCTTGAATTCCCATCTGTGTCCATACTCATGTCCTCTTGTCTTCCTGCTTTTCAACCTCATCTGTGTCTCCCTAGTAAGTCACTGCACTGGGGACAGATCAATGACAGGGTCAGCTTCTGAAATACAAGAGACTTCCAGACCCTTAGGAGGACCAGCTACAGGTAGGATTTTGTTCCAGGGAACATGTATATTCTTTGGTTAGTACTGAAATCTTATATTGATATGGTTTGAAATCAGCAAACCTTCAACTGAGACTCTAAGAACTTTTTTATTATTTGAAAATAAGCCTTATAATAGAATTTGACCTAAATGGTTTTCATAATCATGGAGTGATGGTCAATGTTCTGAAGTATATTTTAATGGAACATTGCACATATTCACAAATGAATAATGTTACTCAGCAAATATTTACTGCACATGTATTATGGGATGGGCACATATCACTAGAACGAAGAGAGAATAAGACCTGGTCCTTAGAATTCCCATAGTCTTTTAGTGTCACATAGAATAAGTGACAAGTACAAGACACTGAGAGCAACAGAAACAGATGCAGAGAAACAGAGGAGGTGATGCTGGACCGTGTCGGCAGTGGGATGAGGTCAGGCGGGAAGGAGTTAGGGAGAGTTGCCCCGAGGAAATGAAATTTGAACAAGATTTTCATGAAGTTTTGGAGGTGGATGGGGAAGAAGGGCATTTCAGGCAAAGAGGGCAGCATATGCACAGCCATGGAGGTGTGAACCAGCAGTTTGGCCACGTGAGTGTTGATTTCTGGGGCGAGGGAGAGGAGCAGACCAACAGCTGGAGAGCAGGCGAGGGCCAAGTCAAGGAGCTTGTGAGCTCAGATCCCCTGTAGCAGTGCGGCCCATAGGATGGTTGCTAGCCACACGCGGCTACTTAACTTAAAATAACCAAAATTAAATAAAATTTAAAAATCACTTCTGGGCTTCCCTGGTGGCGCAGTGGTTGAGAGTACACCTGCCGATGCAGGGGACACGGGGTCGTGCCCCGGTCCAGGAAGATCCCACATGCCGCGGAGTGGCTGGGCCCATGAGCCATGGCTGCTGAGCCTGCGCATCCGGAGCCTGTGCTCCGCAATGGGAGAGGCCACAGCAGTGAGAGGCCCGCGTACCGCAAAAAAAAAAAAAAAAAAAAATCACTTCTTTAGTCACATTGGTCACATTACAGATGCTCAGTAGCTGTATGTATCTAGTAGCCATCATTTCAGACAGTGCAGGTTAGAGAATGTTTCCATCACCACAGAACGTTCTATGGGACAGGGCGACATGGAGCCTATAGCCTCTAAGAGCAAGCGCATACTTTATTTCAGATGAGGATAATTGAACATGGTAACTTGGGCTTAAATTTAAGAGTATTATTCTACACCTGAAGAAACTTTGCTACTTGAATGTTTCACGGAAAGTTTTAGTTCATGGTCAGTTGTGCTAAATCTATGTTTTACTAATTTTCCATGTTTTTCTTTTTAAATAAATTTAATTAATTAATTAATTTATTTTTGGCCGCGTTGGGTCTTCGTTGATGCGCACGGGCTTTTCTCTAGTTGTGACGAGCGGGGGCCACTCCTCGCTGCGGTGCGTGGGCCTCTCAATATGGTGGCCTCTCCCGTCGTGGCGTGCGGGCTCAGTAGCTGTGGCTCAGGGGCTCCAGGTGTGCGGGCTTCAGTAGTTGTGGCGCACAGGCCTAGTTGCTCCGTGGCATGTGTGATCTTCCCAGACCAGGGCTGGAACCCGTGTCCCCTGCATTGGCAGGCAGATTCTTAACCACCGCGCCACCAGTGAAGCCCCTAATTTTCCATGTTTGACTCACAGAATTCTCTTCTCTCCTTTCGCTCTCCTGACTCCATTAAAGTAACTTGCAAAGTTGACTGGGTGGGAAGATTAATAGTAATCAGACTTGGTGCCAGGTACTCTGCTAAGAGCTTTACATGTATTAGCTAACTTATTCTTCATAATACTGCTCTGAAGTGGGTATTATTATTATTTATCTCTATTCTACAGTTGAGGAAACTGAGACACACAAAGCCCCATTAACTTGCCACAGCTCATGATAAGGAAATGAAGTTGTCAAGATTTGAATTCTGGCTCCTGGTTTGGAGACTCACCCACCCCACTCTACTGTCACCATAGAGTCTGTCAGGGCAGGGGTGGGGGGGAGACCCCAAACTAAAAAAGAAATAGGGTCCCTTTGCTGTACACCTGAAACTAACACAACTCTGTAAATCAACTATAACTTTGTAAATCAACTTCAATAAGAAATAAATTAAACTTGCTATTTCAAAGATATAACAAAATAGGAAGTAATTTTAGAATCCACAAAGGTGAGACCTGCTGGAGGACTCCAGCTTAGCACTGAGAGGAAAGGTCTTTTCACAGCAAAGCATCTCACTTTGCCTTGAGACCCGCGGACAGAAGCTTGTCCACCTTTTGTTCTGTCATTTTGAGTATTTTGTTTTGAGTGTTTGTTTTGTTCACTGTGGTAGGTGCTGAGGTTATAGACATGAAGGACATACACATTCATTCCACAAATATTTATTGATGGCCTGGAGGCTGGGTATTGTGGAGAAGCTTACATTCCATGGGGGGAGAGACAAACAATAAATAAATACAGATGGAATAAAAATAATATCTAATGAACTAATCAATACATAATGTGCAGTAGTGAATGCTATGAGGTGTCTTTGCCCTTGGGAAGCAGAAAGGGGAAGGTGGACAAGTAAGCCAAAAATTAAATAGTTCTATTAGTTTCGGTTTCATAATATCCAGAGGCTTTACCTGCTCACAGGCAGACACACACAAAACCCGTGGTCTCTGTATAAGGTGTGCATCCCCGTGCATATGTGTGTTGGAGGGGAACAAAGAGTCATCATGTGGTTCTTGTCCTGAGGGAGCTTACGCTCCAGCTCCCCATTTCCCAAGTTCATTGTCACGTGTGGGTGGATCAGGCTCTTCTGCAGGAGGTCACGTCTGTATCAACTGGATCAGGAATCGGCTGGTCAGGGAACTCAAGGCTGAGCTCATCTTATTGAACCAACAAAGTGTTTCTGTTGCAGAAGGTGAGTTTCTTCTTTTACTGTAGGGTAGGTAAGGATCAGTTAGAGGATCGATTCTGTATATTCCACTTTGGATTGTCAGTTAAAAATATTTTCTCCTTCTTTGCTGTTTGTAGGTGATCCTAGGCCTTCAGGCAGAATCCTAAACACACTCTGGGTTAGTTTGACCCTTCACACACACGCACACACGCACACGCACGCACGCACGCATGCAGGTATACCTCTGGACATTAGACAGTAGAGTCACAAATGTTCATTCAGATGCAGATACTTTTATAACTACTTACCCCAAAAAATACACAGAGAGAGAAGGGTGTGCATGACTTGGTAGATGAGTGGTCAGAACATTTATTCTAACATCTTGATTGGATGTCTGCTGTTTTTGCGAGAATGCATACATTCTTTTAAAGGACTTTATTTCCTCATGTGTAAAAGAGTGGGTTTGGGGGCTTCCCTGCTGGCGCAGTGGTTGAGAGTCCGCCTGCTGATGCAGGGGACACGGGTTCGTGCCCCGGTCCGGGAAGATCCCACGTGCTGCAGAGTGGCTGAGCCCGTTAGCCATGGCCGCTGAGCCTGCGCGTCTGGAGCCTGTGCTCCGCAAAGGGAGAGGCCACAACAGTGAGAGGCCCGTGTACCGCAAAAAAAAAAAAAAAGGGGGGGTTTGGATTGTAAAAACATCAAACCCTTTCACATTTGATGAGAAAGTTAAATTTATGTGATAGAGAGTAAATAAAGGGTGAATGGCTGAGAGAAGGTGAAAGAGAGGGATGGGAAATCAGGGGGAGGAAAGGGAGAGAAAGAGAGCAAATTGAGAGACAGAGACAGAGATGCTTCTGAAGGGATCATGGCGGGCTGCTAGTTTGTAAAAAGAAGAGGTGGAAAACAAAGCAGCTAATTTCATACTAATGTAGGACCTTGTAATAAGAATTAATGATTTCTCTTTCTAATGATTTGAAATGCCATGTTGCAGATTGGGGTTAAAAATCTGAAAAGTTAATGGAGGAAGGTGGTGTTGGTAGCACAACAGTGTGGATATACTTAATGCCACGGAGCCATACTCTTAGAAATGCTTAAAATGATAAAGTTTATGTTATGTATGTTTTAACACAATTAAAATGAATAAATAAGTTAATTAAAAGAATTAAAAAACTTAATAGAGAAAGGAACTGGATTCCTGGTATGTAGAATGCTTCAAAACTGAGGATCTTCATTTATTCAACACATTTTTTTAGCACCTACTGTGTGCCAGGCACTGGCTCAGATATGTTTGGGACACAGAAGTTAATAAAACAGACATAATCCCTGTTCTCATAGGGCTTACCCTGAAACACCTTCAAGGATTGTATCTTTTTTCTAAACAAAACTTTCCAAGAGCACCAGTATGTAAAACAAGTACAAGTAATGAATACATTCCTCGGGTCATTTTAAAACCATTGTATATGGTAAAGAACACTTCACTGTGTTTATTCTAAAAATGTCTATTGACCAACTATTTCAGGCACATTACTTGGGGTAGAGGATCCTGAGTGAAATACATAGCTCCTGTCCTCAGAGAGACAAAAAAAGGTAGTATACAAGAAGACAAACAAATACAAACCCCAAGGTTTTTTTTTTTTTTAATATTTTAATTTTATTGGAGTATAGTTGATTTAAAATGTTGTGTTAGTTTCAGGTGTACAGCAAAGTGATTCAGTTATACATAAACATATACTCATTCTTTTTTAGATTCTTTTCTCATATAGGTTATCACAGAATATTGAGTAGAGTTCTCTGTGCTATGCAATACATCCCCATCGGTCATCTATCCTATGTAATAGTAGTGTGCATGAGTTCATCTCAAGCTCCTGATTTATCCCTCCCCCACCGCGTTTCCCCTTTGGTAACCATAAGTTTGTTTTCGATATTGGTAAGTCTGCTTCTGTTTTGTAAATAAGTTCATTTGTATTTTTTTTTTAAAAAAATTAGATTACACATATGAGTGATACCCTATGATATTTGTCTTTCTCTGTCTGACTTACTTCATTTAGTATGATAATCTCTAAGTCCATCCACGTCTCTACAAATGACCCAATTGCATTCCTTTTTATGGCTGAGTAATAGTCCATTGTATATATGTACCACAACTTCTTTATCCATTCCTCTGTTGATGGACATTTAGGTTGCTTCCATGTCTTGGCAATTGTAAATAGTGCTGCAGTGAACGTTGTGGTCCATGACTCTTTTTGAATTACGGTTTTCTCAGGGTATATGCCCAGTAGTGGGATTGCTGGGTCATATGGTAGTTCTATTTTTAGTTTTTTAAGGAACCTCCATACTGTTCTCCATAGTGGCTGTACCAATTTACATTCCCACCTGTTGGAATGTAGGAGGGTTCCCTTTTCTCCACACCCTCTCCAGCATTTATTGTCTGTAGACTTTTTGATGATGGCCATTCTGACCAGTGTGAGGTGATACCTCATTGTAGTTTTGATTTGAATTTCTCTGATAATTAGTGGTGTTGAGCATCTTTTCATGTGCTTTTTGGCCATCTGTATGTCTTCTTTGGAGAACTGTATATTTAGATCTTCTGCCCATTTTTTGATTGGCTTGTTTTTTTGACATAGAGCTGCATGAGCTGTTTGTTTATTTTGGAGATCCAAGTTTGGTTCTTTGAGAGATTTATGTGTTGGGGGCTTGAGTGATTCTTGAGTTTTGGAGGAGTTAGAGGAAGCTTTGCAGAAAAGGGGACATCTAGTCCTAACATGTACTTAGGTTGACTGTGGGTTGATAAGGTGAAGTCTTAGCCTCATTTAAAAATGATTAATTAATAATGACAAAGTAATCACTTGTCCAGTCTGCTTTCCACCCACCTTTGTCCCCCAGACTCCCAGTCCTTCTCCGAAGAGGCAGCTGTTGCTACCAGATTTTAAGAAATCATATCAGAGATATTCTGTTCAGCAATATTTAAAAATACCAGCAAGTGTAAATATAGGTCAGGCAATGAACAGGGGATTTAAGGGTGAAAAAAGTTTATTTTTTTTTGTAAATTCGTATACACAGAGATGATATTTAAAGGCCCATTCCAGGCGTCACTAGGAATCTTATACAGGTGATGTTTAAGTGGAGGCTGCTGTTGGCATCCAAAGAAGTTTGACAGATTTGCTGCTTTTATGGGAGAGCGCAGTATCTGAATTATTTCAATTGATTTTTTTTTTTTTGGTGTCCAAGTAGTTTGCCAAGAAAAGGCAATTTACTTTATATTAGGTCATCTTCATAAATTTATATCATTTCCTACGTTTGAAAATGCCCTGCTGTTCTATATCCTGAAGCTCACTCTGTTGGACACTTTATTTGCTCTAGAGCAATCTCTCATTCAGTTTTGCCCTCAATTTCTTTTCATCTTCATAAGAGCAATTCGATTTAGGCAGACACAACTCTTATTCCCCAAGGCTCTGGAGTATTTTGCGCACCTGGATGGGATAGGGTGATTTTTTTTTTTTTTTTTTTGCAATACGTGGGCCTCTCACTGTCGTGGCCTCTCCCCTTGCCGGACGCGCAAGCTCAGCGGCCATGGCTCTGCGGCATGTGGGATCCTCCCGGACCGGGGCACGAACCCGTATCCCCTGCATCGGCAGGCGGACTCCCAACCACTGCGCCACCAGGGAGGCCCGGATAGGGTGATTTTTACCTTGAAGAAGCTCTGGGCTAATATGCTGCTGTATGTTAACAAATACAACATCGGATACTATCCAGTGAGGCTGAAGACACACGTGCCTTGTCGCCTGGCACTTCTGCCCCTGGCTATATACTCATGAGTCCATGGAACACATCCAAGACTGTCCATGGCATCACTGTCTTATAATAATAAAATAAATAAGTAAAAAAAAAGGAAAAACTTGTATGCATTAATAGGAGAATGGATAATAGGTATGGTATGTTCATACAGTGGAAACTACCACTGTGTATTTAAAATAAATATACTAGACCTACATGTTTCCAAATGGATAAATATAAAATTTGAGTGAGAAGAGCAGGATGCAGAATGAAATGAAGAGTATGATGCTCTTTATATGAAGCTCAAAAACAGATCAGATAACATTAGATATTGTTTATTTGCCTTGTGTTTATAAAAATATGCATGTGACTGATAAACACAAAATGAAGGATGGTGTTTATCTTTCTCAGGGCAAGAAAAGAAATGGAATTGGGGCGGTGCTTTTATCTGTGATATTTTATTTCTTGAAAAACAGAAAAGATCTAAAGTAACTGGGGCACACACATTCATGCACACTGAAGCTATTTGGAAAGTTGTTGCCGTTCTGAAAAAAAAAAGTTAACATTTTTTTCAGACTGTACTATTCAGTGTTCAGGAGGCAGGTTCTTTAAAGAAAATTCTTGGAAAACTTTGCTTTGAGGCGATCTGTGACTGACTTTTGTAAGTAGTAGCAAAGAGGAGAATCAGGTAACCTTTAACCAACAGTTTTCACCAAAAGTAGCTCCCCGGGAAGGGTTTAGAAAGGATAAAATCATGTTTTAGTCGCTTCTGATGTGATGTTAAGAACAGGAAATCAGGGCTTTAAAATGACTTATTTGTGAGATAGAGACTAGTGTACATGTCACTCCCTGCTTTGTAGATTTCCTGCAGCTTGGAGAGCTGGAGAAAAACCAAGAGTTCTAAGGGCCAGAAAGTTAAACCAAAGCCACCCCTCCAATGAACTTGATCAGACATTGAACGATAATAGCTAAGGCACGGAGGCAGAGAGAGCAGGACAAACCACAGACTGAGCACTAACACCTGGAAAGGCGTGTGAGCCCTAAGGGAGGAACTCAGCATAAACTAGGAAAGGAAAAGCTAAGGATTGCTAAGAAGGAATCAGAATTGTAGTCTTAAAATTGTGGGGATGACTTCAGCCAGGAGCCCGTCTGTTATGGTAATGGTATGTTCCCGCGCCATACAGGTTCCAGCTGGAACAGGAAAGTCCCATCGGAATTACAGCAAGGGTTCCATTTTCACCTGATAATGCTTTTAAAACACCAAAGCTGGGCCTGAAGTTACTAGGGATCACGAAAGTCCTAGGGGGTTGCAGGGGTGTTGAAGCTGAATAACTGCCACGATCACGTTTTAGTAACCACAGGGCTAAAGAGATGCCCACGTGTAGCTCTGGGCAGGCCTGCATCGCCAGGTCCCAGGTGGACGAGCTGCTTTATTCATTATGCTCCACTGGGGTGCTCTTCCTGCCCACCCTTAAATGAATGACTTTGGGAAGGGCTGGCCTCTGTGTTTCCAGCCTCTCCCTCTCTCTCCCTCCTCCCGGAATGGGTTAACACAAGCGGAACAGAAGATCATCTTGCTTGGCCCTTTTTCTTTTCAGGTGTGGCCTCTCCTCCTTGCCTGGGTCTCTTGTCTTCATCACCGTCACCTTCAGTGCACTTTGAGGCCCCTGCCAATGGGTTTCCTCTCCAACCTCCAAGCTGGGACTACTCCTTCCCTGTGAAAACTTCACCTCCCCTGGCTTTGAGGACACCGTTCTCTCTTGGTCTGCTTCTGTCTTGGTTCTTACCCCCGCTCTGCTTTCTCAGCCCGTGTGAGTGTTCTCCAGGGTACCACTTTTTCTTCTCACCTTTGCCCTCCCCTTGAGCCGTCTCACTCATGCCCACGTCCAGTTTCAGCCCTTGATGTTCACAACCTGTGGCACTGGGAATCTCTCACTCAGACCTTCCACCCAAACATCTCGCCTGTTGGATATCTCCACATGGAGGTTCCATGTGTCCAAAAGAACCTATTTTCTCTTTTTCCCCCAGAGTCATTCCTCTTTCATTTTCCTGCATCTGGGGGAATGATATCACTTCCTCTCTCCTTGCCCAAACCAGAAACTTGAGAGTCATCCTTAGGGATCTCTTCATTCTTGCCCTCCTCATCCAAGCAGTGAACAAGCCACTTTTCCTGCTGCTACATTCATCTGCCCATGCTATTCGGGTATCGCTGCTGCGGTGAGGTCCTCCTCACCTGTATTCTTGTAGCATTCTCTATTTGGTTTCCCTGCACTCTAATCTCATCTCCCGTAAATGCTTTTCTATATAGAGTGATTTTTTTAAAAAATGTAAATCAATTATGTTATCTCTTTGCTCAAAACCCTTCAGTGGCTCCTCGCAGCCTCTCCGTCACAATAAGGTCCATAATCTTCATTCACCTTGGCACATAAGGCTTCACAGGTCTGGCAACATTCTCCCCTCCCCACCCCCCAGCCTGCCCATCTCATCCTTTTGTCTCCTTCTCGCCATAGAGAGATAGAGAGATGGAGAGATGAAGGACTCCTGGGTCCCCAAGCAGGCTAAGCTGTTTGGTGCCTTGGGAACCTTTGTTTATGAAGCTTCCTCCTCCTGAAGGTCCCTGTCCCTGCTCACGGCCACCCCCAAGCCAGCCTGGCCAACACCTTCTCATGCTTTAGGCGTCAGCCTTCAGCCCCTCCTCCTAGTCTTGCCTGGGGTTCTGTCACCTCCATCTCCCAGGGAGAATTGTCTTCTTCCCCCGTAGCCCTCTGTCACACACCAGACATCTCTCCCCTCCTAGCACCAGTGACATTTTGCTTCCCCATATGTTTCCCTCCTTTCAAAGACTATTTTTGACCTGTTTATTATTCATTTTTTATCTGCAGTGTTTTGCATAATGCATGGGCCATGATAGGTATTTAATACATAGCTGTTGAATGAATGAAGGTTTATTTCAGTTAATGCAGTCGACCTGGAAACCTCATTTAGCGAAGAGCCATAATTTCACTGGACTAGGGAAACTCACTATTAAAAGGAAACCTGCTGTGAGTTGTTCTGTAATGCATACGATAAACTTCAATTTATTTTCTTTGTTAAGGTTTGTGTTTGCTTAAAGTGTCCATATCTCTGATTCACAAGAGGAGAGTTTCAAGTGGGGATTGTTCCATTTTTCCTGGACTAGACCTCTTCCTTATGATCTTACCCGCTTTCTCTTCTCGGCATGCTTTCCTTAGGCAGGTCCTCCCACCCATAGTATATTGGATAAAGAGAAGCCTAGCTCCATTTCTTGTCCCCATCATGGATATTAGAATTGCCAAATTTACCTCTGGGTCTGGCATATGTGACCATTCCCTCAAGTTTCGCAGTGTTTATCACCAGGCATGTCTTTAGGCTGTCTCAATGAAGCCCCCCTCTCAACTGTTTATTTAGGGCAGCTTTCTCAAATCTCTTCTAGTAGAGATTTTGGTCAGATAATGGCCAGAAGACAGAGGATGTGCTTTTGTGACTGCCTCCCTTCAGGTTCATACCTCAGTTCGCTTTTCATAACTTCCAGCTGGGGTGGGTCAGCGATGCCGGGAAGACACAGCCAGTATCTATTTCCAGGTCTCTGATGCATCTGGCCCCGTTGTGGCTGGTGAGCAACATTGCTCACAGGAAACATCCATCCCCTACAGAGGGTCTGGGGACAGAAAGACATCATAACCGACCAATACACCTTGGCTTATGAAGACCACCGAGTCCCAGTTCAGTTCACTCTCAGGGTGTCACTGGGAAGTGGATTCTCTTCCAGAATGACAGTGACTGTTGTTCAGGCTGATAATCTCATGGGGAAGGTTTTAAGGACCTCTTCTTTAGCCATGTGATTTACTAAGGGCAGAGCCATTGCTGTCATTCGGATTAGTAGAGTAATTCTTTTGTTTTCAGCAGATAAATGTACACTCAGCTACATTGCTTGGCTCTCTAAACTAGGTTGAATAAATGATTCATATCAAGGAAACATCTTCTATGACCACTATATCTCCTGGATTTATATTAGTTAAGTCTATGCTGGGTTTAACCTAGAAAAATGATTTCCAGCGCCTTCTGCCTAAGTTGCATGAAGTACTATAGTCCAAAATTCAGATTGTACATTCAGTAGTAACCATTGGGTAGGCATCCCAACTAAACACTAAACTTGTGTTTTGAAGAGCTGGGTTAATTGTAAAAAATAATTATAAAAATTGTTAGTGATCTATGCAGTAATGTGAGTCTTATAAAATGGAGGGTAGCCCTTACCCTAGAAAACTGTCTCTTTGTCATATATGCTTGTTTTAAAACCTGTAGGAACCCAGAGGTTTATTTCAAACTGGAAGGTGGCATTTCATCTTTTTGGGTCAGCAGAATTGTTAACATTTCAGAAAAGGACTTTTGTGCTCCTGTGCCAGCAGCACGCCTGTATCAGCTTTTATTACACATATCCGTAGTGGTGTGGTGGCTGGCTGGGTGCTTGTAGATCAGTAAGTTGCTAAAAGGGGAGATGCATCAGAGACTATAATGGCTTCTTCACAGAAGATAGATCGTCTCCAGGTAGTGAAGTGCATTTAGGAACAACAGTGATATCCCTGTACTGAGATCCTTATTATTTAGAAGAGAGAAATGGACTCTCTCAAGGTGATGAGTCCTATGATAAAGACTTTAACATGCTAAACATATACTCCAGGAGATTTTCTTTAAAAAAAAAAAAAAGAAAAGAATAATTAATTAATTAATTTTTGGCGGCGTTGGGTCTTCGTTGCTGCGCGCGGGCTTTCTCTAGTTGCGGCAAGCGGGGGCTACTCTTTGTTGCGACGTGTGGGCTTCTCATTTCAGTGGCTTCTCTGGTTGCAGAGCGCGGACTCTGGTGTGTGGACTTCACAGTTGTGGCTCACGGGCTCTAGAGCACAGGCTCAGTAGTTGTGGCGCAGGGGCTTAGTTGCTCCGAGGCATGTGGGATCTTCCCAGACCAGGGCTTGAACTCATGTCCCCTGCGTTGGCAGGCAGATACTTAACCACTGTGCCACCAGGGAAGTCCAGGGGAGATCTTCTGTTCCAAACAAATTCAGTTTGTTTTAATAGAAGATTTCCCAGATGCAGAAGTACACAATTAATTCTCTTGGCCTCAAACACGACTTGATTGTAGTTGTTCTGCAACTTTGTTGTCCTATTAATTTAAAAAAGTCTTTTTATAATTTGAACACTGATTTTTTTTTTCTTTTTTTTGTGGGCCTCTCACTGTTGTGGCCTCTCCCGTTGCGGAGCACAGGCTCCGGACGCGCAGGCTCAGCGGCCATGGCTCACGGGCCCAGCCGCTCCGCGGCACGTGGGATCTTCCCAGACCGGGGCATGAACCCGCGTCCCCTGCATCGGCAGGCGGACTCTCAACCACTGCGCCACCAGGGAAGCCCTGAACACTGATTTTTAAGAGACTTGGGTGGGCTTGTATACAGCATCAGTGAGGAGTTGGGAAAAGTAGTGACCCTAACACAAAGTGATATGGCTGGGGTTTGAGGGTGGTGGAAACTTACAGAAGATGGCACAGAGCTCCTTGGCTAAGATTCTTGACTTGAAGGCTGTGGACACATGGAGTCAAGGTTATATCTGAGCTGAGTGTACTTACGTACAGGAGAGTTCCTAGGAATATGGTGTCAGAGAGGATGGTGACTTTTTCCGGGGTATGTGTGATAATTTCTACTCAGTGGTTCTCCTTCATGATGCAGGAATAAATTATATATTCATTTATTCAACACATATTTGGTGAAAACTTTTATGTCAGGATTTGTACTAGGAGCTTAGGGTATAGTAGTGCACCAAATAGTCAAAACCCCCTGCCCACATGGAGTTTATATTCCAGTGAGACAATAAAAAGATTAATAAGTAAAATATGTAATATATTAGACAGTGTTTAGTGCTAGGGAGAAAACACAAAGCATGGAAAGGGAAAGGACGTGTGAGGAGGCAGGGTTGGAGTTATAGATGGAGTGGCCAGGGAGGACCTCACTGCGAAGGTGACTTTGAGTAGAGACCTGATGGGCATATGCAGAAACTAGCTATGGGGAGATCTGGGGGAAGAGGATTTCAGACAGAGGGAGTAGCAAGGACATTGGCCTTGATGTGGGAGAACAGCTAGCATGTTGGAGAAATAACAAGGATGGAAGAATGGCTGGGTGGGAGGAAGAAATGAAGGGGGGATTGTAGTAGGATATGATGTCAGCAAAGTAGAGAGCCACCTCCCACAGGGTTTGAAGGCCATAGGAAGGAGTGAGATGGGAAGCCATCACAGGGTTCCGAGAAGAGGAGTGACATGATTAGACTAGACATGGTTTAAAAGGATCACCTAGGTTGCTAAGTTAATAATTGGATGCAGTGGGACACATATGGAAGCAGGGAGACTAGCCCACATAGGTAGTGGATGGAACTGGAGTGGGGGAGAAGAGATTGGGTTCTGGATATATTTTGAATGAAAAACTATCAGGATTTTGGCTGATGGATCAGACACAGGTGGGTGAGAATAAGCAAAGTCAAAGATGACATCAAGGTTTTTAGCCTGAGGACCTGGTAGCATGGAGTTGCCATTAAATATGATGGCCAGGACTGCAGGAAGATCTTGATTTGGGAATCCACACTTTTGGACGTGATAACATTTGAGATACCTTTTAAATGCTCAAGTGGAAATGTCTGTAGCTAGTTGGATATGTTGGCCTGGGTTCAGGGGAGAAGTCTCACTTGGGATGTAAATTTAAGAGTCATCAGCTTAGCGTAGTTTTAAAGTCATGAGACTGAATGAGATCACCTAGAGAGTGCATGTAAATAGAGAAGAGAGGAGGTCTAAGGATTGAATCCTGCGGCACACGGGCCTTATAGACCTCAGGGAGTTGAGCAAGAATCAGCAAAAGAGACCGAGAAAGAACAGCTAGTGTAGTGAGGGAAAGATTAGCAGTGTGTCCTGGAAGCCAAGTAAAGGAGGTGGTTTAAGGAGGGAGAGGAGGTGATCAACGGTGTGCAAGGCTGCCTGTGGGTCGAGTAAGATGAGGCTGAGACTTGAACTTTGGATTTTACAGCATGGAAGTTATTGATTCCAGTGGTAGATTCAGCAGTGAATGGGAGGAGGGGAGGACTTGGAGGCACTGAGTTTAGACAACTTTTAAAAGGGTTTTCCATGTAAAAGTGAGGAGAGAAGTGGTAGCTGGACTGAGAAATTTAGATTAAGAGAGACTTAAAAACTTTTTTTTTTAATTAGAGAAATATTAGTGTAACTGTAGGCTGATGGGAATGACACAGTAGACAGGGACAAAACTGATGGTACAGGGAAAAAGGAAGGAAGAATTGCTGGAGCAATTGCTGGAGAGGGTTGAGGCAGAAAGGAAGACAGAGAAAAGAGTGAAAGGAAAGGGATGTAGCCCGTGTAGCCCAGGAAGAAACACATGTTTTAAGTGAGTAAGTAAAAATCTGAGATTATCATTTATTTATTTATTTATTTAGTACTTTTTCACTGAAATATAGTTTAATTTATAATGTGTTAGTTTCAGGTGCATAGCAAAGTGATTCAGTTATCCATATGTGTGAGTGTGTGTGTGTATATATATGTATGTATGTGTATATCTACATGCTTTTTAAAATTCCTTTCCATTATAGTTTTTTTTTTTTTCTGTACGCGGGCCTCTCACTGCTGTGGCCTCTCCCGTTGCGGAGCACAGGCTCCGGACGCGCAGGCTCAGCGGCCATGGCTCACGGGCCCAGCCGCTCCGCGGTATGTGGGATCTTCCCGAACCGGGGCACGAACCCGCATCCCCCGCATCGGCAGGCGGACTCTCAACCACTGCACCACTGGGGGAGCCCCTCCATTATAGTTTGTTACAAGATATTGAATATAGCTCCTTGTGCTATGCAGTAAATCCTTGTTGTTTATCTGTTGTATATATGGCAGTGTGCATCTGTTAACCTCATACTCTTAATTTATCCCCCTCCCCGTGCTTTCCCCTTTGGTAACCATAAGTTTGTTTTCTAGGTCTGTGAGTCTGTTTCTGTTTTGTAAATAAGCTCATTTGTACTATTTTTTAGATTCCACATATAAGTGACATCATGTAGTATTCACCTTTCCCTGTCTGGCTTACTTCACTTAGTATGATAATCTCTAGGTCCACCCATGTTGCTGCAAATGACGTTATTTCATTCTTTTTCATAGATGAGTAATATTCCATTGTGTATATATACCACATCTTCTTTATTCATCTGTTGATGGACACTTAGGTTGCTTCCATGTCTTGGCTATTGAAAATAGTGCTGCTGTGAACATTGGGGTGCATGTTATCTTTTTGAATTAGAGGTTTTGTCTTTTCTGGATATATGACTAGGAGTGGGATTGTTGGATCATATGGTACTTCTATTTTTATTTTTTTTAAGGGAACCTCCAGACTGTTTTCCATAGTAGCTGCACCAATTTACATTCCTACCAACAGTGTAGGAGGGTTCCCTTTTCTCCTTACCCTCTCTAGCATTTATTATTTGTAGACTTTTTGCTGATGGCCATTCTGACTTGTGTGAGGTAATACCTCCACTGTAGTTTTGATTTTCATTTCTCTAATAAGTAGCACTGTTGAGCATTTTTTCATGTGCCTATTGGCCAACTGTATGTCTTCTTTGGAGAAAGAAGGTCTATTTAGGTCTTCCGCCCATTTTTTGGATTGGGTTGTTTGTTTTTTGTTATTGAGTTGTATGAGTTGTTTGTTTATTTTGGAAATCAATCCTTTGTCGGCTGCATCATTTGCAAATATTTTCTCCCAGTCTGTAGGCTGTCTTTTAGTTTCGTTTATGGTTTTCTTTGCTGTGCAAAAGCTTATAAGTTTGATTAGGTCCCATTTGTTTATTTTTGGTTTTATTTCTTTTGTTTATTTTATTTGTTTATTTTATTATTTATTTATTTATTTACTTTAGGTTTATTTCTTTTGCCTTAGGAGAGTGACCTAAGAAAACACTGGTATGGTTTATGTCAGAGAATGTTCTCCCTATGTTCTCTTCTAGGAGATTTATGGTATCATGTCTTACATTTAAGTCTTTAAGCCATTTTGAGTTTATTTTTGTGTATGGTGTGAGGGAGTGTTCTAACTTCGTTGATTTACATGTGGCTGCGAGACTGTCTTTCTGGGTGCAAGTTATCTATCATCTTGCTCACACTACAAGCTTGTGGGATAATTTGAGCCAAGAGCTTTAAGCTTCCTAGAAGAGAGTTTCTATAGCATGTCAGCATCTTACTGTCACTGAGCATTTAATGGAAGTTTCTCTGAAGAAAGCAGAATTGGAGAATGAACTACATTCTGGTTATGCATGTTGCTTTTGCTTTCTGCTTTTTTTTTTTTTTTTTTTTTTTTTTTAGCATTGCTTAAATTAGTGAGTCGTAAGTGTGACTAGGGCTCTAAAGGAGAAAAACAAGATGCAGTGGGAATGTTTCCCTCCGTCTGGGGGCCCAATTTTGTCTGACCAGTGCCTGTGTCCCCTGCATCGGCAGGCGGACTCTCAACCACTGCGCCACCAGGGAAGCCCTGCTTTCTGCTTTATAAAAAGGAACTGGTCAGGGTAGCCTAACTGTTCTAGGCAGTTGTAGGCTGGTGATTGGTGGGACCCTCTGAGACATTTGCCCTTAGGTGTTAGTTGAAATGTGATGTGTTGTGTCTTGAAGTATGGTGCTCCGAAAAGTTTAAAAAGGCTTCATATATATATATATATATATATATTTTTTTTTTGCGGTACGTGGGCTTCTCACTGCTGTGGCCTCTCGCGTTGTGGAGCACAGGCTCCGGACGCGCAGGCTCAGCGGCCATGGCTCACGGGCCCAGCCGCTCCGCGGCATGTGGGATCTTCCCAGACCGGGGCACGAACCCGTGTCCCCTGCATTGGCAGGTGGACTCTCAACCACTGCGCCACCAGGGAAGCCCTGTAGTGATCTTTTAACCAACAACTTCTGCAGTATTTTCATTTAAGGCATCACTCTAATTAGGATCTTAGGATGCTTTGACTCTGATGACATTCATTTTTGAGATAAAGCTGCTTTATTTTCAGGCTGAATAGACACACTCTTGCCTTGTCATCCTAAAAATGCCGCACTGTGTCTGCATTTCAGAGCCACTGGTTAAATGAGTGAAGACCTATGGTGGTGTGGAATTAGTCTTTTTTGTGTATTATACTGTAAGTTTCTCTGGAAAACAAAGCCCAAGAATTTCTGGTAACCTCTCAGCAACAAATATTTTCTACGATTAGTGTAGGAACTAAAGTCACAAAATCTCCCTTTCTTGGGGGAGAAAAGAGTCTGGATATCGTGAAAAAATTATGAGTCGAATTTATACGCAGTCACTTATCTGTATGTTTTTTGAAAAGGTGTGGATGTCATTAGCCTCTTGGATTTCTTCTTTGCAGGTTGTAAAGACTCAAAAATCTAAGAAAAACCGTATAATTTCTAGAGACAAAGAGTAACAGGTGCAAGTTAGGGGAGCAGGTGGTGTATAATTTCACCTTTGCCTCCTACTCAGAAATAGGGAGGGAATTAGGTCCCAGTTTGGAAACCATGCGAGAAATGTCATTCATTGCCACCTAAAATTGCATGTAACTTTTGATTTTTTCTTTACCCTCCTGGCTTGTGGCTGGGAGTACATTTGGTTCCATCTAGAAGCAAGTAGGTTCTGAATTTCCACAAAATATCTTTCAAGGTATATGCCGTGACCAATTTTATTTTTTCAAGCTCTTAGAAATGTTTAACCGTATCATATTTCCCGATTAGGTTATTGCCACTTTCTTTCACAACTGTCACAGTAATAGGTTTATTCACAGGTTGCCCTCCTCCCTAATCTTCTATCACCTACTTTTTCTCTCTCTTTCAGAGGTTGCTTATTCTCTCAAGTATATCCTTTCATCAGGACTTGTTTTCACCAGATAAACCCTGAGGCACCTCACCAATATGTGGGGCCTATAGAGCAGATATAATTATTCCCATCATTTAACATATGAGGCACATGAGACTCAAAAAAAGTTTATCATCTGCTGCCTGACTAGTACATGGTGAAACCATACAAGGATATTGCTTTTTTCCATATTCTTTCAACCACTACACACCAGGATGCTGCCTCATAGTGCTGAGTTGAATTGGGGCTGTGCCTGTATATTTTCCTGTTTTGTACTCCTACCTCTCTTTCATCATTGCATCCATAAGAGAGACCAGATGGATGAAAGGAAGTGCAAGCGCTGATGGTGGCTCTAGGCAATCAAGCCCTATCTCTCCACGGGCATCGACAGCCTCAGACGTCGTATCTGGAACGGAAGAAACTCAGAACTACATTCTATACAACATGATTAGCATCTTAGCCAGGTTCTTGCTCTGGCTTCTTTTTTTTTTAACTGGAATACTCTCTGTTTTATTGAGTTGTTGCAAGGGTCAAATTAAATTATGCATGTAAAGTGCTTAATATGGAGCCTGGCACATGATAAGCTTAGATAAATAATAACTGCATTATGGTTGTTATTATTATTTTGTGGAACTACTTTCTGTACCTTACTTTTTTCATTTTTACATCTTTATTGGATTATAATTGCTTTACAATGGTGTGTTAGTTTCTGCTTTATAACAAATTGAATCAGTTATACATATACATATGTTCCCATATCTCTTCCCTCTTGCGTCTCCCTCCATCCCACCCTCGCCATCCCACCCCTCCAGGCAGTCACAAAGCACCGAGCTGATCTCCCTGTGCTATGCGGCTGCTTGCTTCCCACTAGCTATCTACCTTACCTTTGGTGGTGTATATATGTCCATGCCTCTCTCTCGCTTTGTCACAGCTTACCCTTCCCCCTCCTCATATCCTCAAGTCCATTCTCTAGTAAGTCTGTGTCTTTATTCCTGTTTTACCCCTAGGTTCTTCATGACAGTTTTTTTTCTTAAATTCCATATATATGTGTTAGCATACGGTATTTGTCCTTCTCTTTCTGACTTACTTCACTCTGTATGACAGACTCTAGGTCTATCCACCTCATTACAAATAGCTCAATTTCGTTTCTTTTTATGGCTGAGTAATATTTCACTGTATATATGTGCCACATCTTTTTTATCCATTCATCCGATGATGGACGCTTAGGTTGTTTCCATCTCCAGGCTATTGTAAATAGAGCTGCAATGAGCATTTTGGTCCATGACTCTTTTTGAATGATGGTTTTCTCAGGGTATATGCCCAGTAGTGGGATTGCTGGGTCATATGGTAGTTCTATTTGTAGTTTTTTAAGGAACCTCCATACTGTTCTCCATAGTGGCTGAACCAATTCACATTCCCACCAGCAGTGCAAGAGTGTTCCCTTTTCTCCACACCCTCTCCAGCATTTATTGTTTCTAGATTTTTTGATGATGGCCATTCTGACTGGTGTGAGATGATATCTCATTGTAGTTTTGATTTGCATTTCTCTAATGATTAATGATGTTGAGCATTCTTTCATGTGTTTGTTGGCAGTCTGTATATCTTCTTTGGAGAAATGTCTATTTAGGTCTTCTGCCCATTTTTGGATTGGGTTGTTTGTGTTTTGTTATTGAGCTGCATGACCTGCTTATAAATTTTGGAAATTAATCCTTTGTCAGCTGCTTCATGTGCAAATATTTTCTCCCATTCTGAGGGTTGTCTTTTGGTCTTGTTTATGGTTTCCTTTGCTGTGCAAAAGCTTTGAAGTTTCATTAGGTCCCATTTGTTTATTTTTGTTTTTATTTCCATTTCTCTAGGAGGTGGGTCAAAAAGGATCCTGCTGTGATTTATGTCATAGAGTGTTCTGCCTATGTTTTCCTCTAAGAGTTTGATAGTTTCTGGCCTTACCTTTAGGTCTTTAATCCATTTTGAGCTTATTTTTGTGTATAGTGTTAGGGAGTGATCTAATCTCATACTTTTACATGTACCTATCCAATTTTCCCAGCACCACTTATTGAAGAGGCCGTCCTTTCTCCACTGTATATTCCTGCGTCCTTTATCAAAGATAAGGTGACCATATGTGCGTGGGTTTATTTCTGGACTTTCTATCCTGTGCCATTGATCTATCTTTCTGTTTTTGTGCCAGTACCATACTGTCTTGATTACTGTAGCTTTGTAGTATAGTCTGAAGTCAGGGAGCCTGATTCCTCCAGCTCCGTTTTTTGTTCTCAAGATTGCTTTGGCTATTCGGGGTCTTTTGTGTTTCCATACAAATTGTGAAATTTTTTGTTCTAGTTCTGTGAAAAATGCCAGTGGTAGTTTGATAGGGATTGCACTGAATCTGTAGATTGCTTTGGGTAGTAGAGTCATTTTCACAATGTTGATTCTTCCAACCCAAGAACATGGTATATCTCTCCATATATTTGTATCATCTTTAATTTCTTTCATCAGTGTCTTATAATTTTCTGCATACAGGTCTTTTGTCTCCTTAGGTAGGTTTATTCCTAGATATTTTATTCTTTTTGTTGCAGTGGTAAATGGGAGTGTTTTCTTGATTTCACTTTCAGATTTTTCATCATTAGTGTATAGGAATGCCAGAGATTTCTGTGCATTAATTTTGTATCCTGCTACTTTACCAAATTCATTGATTAGCTCTACTAGTTTTCCGGTAGCATCTTTAGGATTCTCTATGTATAGTATATCATGTCATCTGCAAACAGTGACAGCTTTACTTCTTCTTTTCTGACTTGGATTCCTTTTATTTCCCTTTCTTCTCTGACTGCTGTGGCTAAAACTCCCAAAACTATGTTAAATAAGAGTGGTGAGAGTGGGCAACCTTGTCTTGTTCCTGATCTTAGAGGAAATGGTTTCAGTTTCTCACCACTGAGAACAATGTTGGGGTGGGTTTGTCATATATAGCCTTTATTATGTTAGGGAAAGTTCCCTCTGTGCCTACTTTCTGCAGGGTTTTTATTATAAATGGGTGTTGAATTTTGTCTAAAGCTTTCTCTGCATCTATTGAGATGATCATATGGTTTTTCTCCTTCAATTTGTTAATATGGTGTATCACATTGAATGATTTGCATATATTGAAGAATCCTTGCATTCCTGGAATAAACCCCACTTGTTCATGGTGTATGATCCTTTTAATGTGCTGTTGGATTCTGTTTGCTAGTATTTTGTTGAGGATTTTTGCATCTATGTTCATCAGTGATATTGGCCTGTAGGTTTCTTTCTTTGTGACATCCTTGTCTGGTTATGGTATCAGGGTGATAGTGGCCTCGTAGAATGAGTTTGGGAGTGTTCCTCCCTCTGCTATATTTCGGAAGAGTTTGAGAAGGATAGGTGTTAGCTCTTCTCTAAATGTTTGATAGAATTCGCCTGTGAAGCCATCTGGTTTTGGGCTTTTGTTTGTTGGAAGATTTTTAATCACAGTTTCAATTTCAGTGCTTGTGATTGGCCTGTTCATATTTTCTATTTCTTCCTGATTCAGTCTTGGCAGGTTGTACCTTTCTAAGAATTTGTCCATTTCTTCCAGGTTGTCCATTTTACTGGCATAGAGTTGCTTGTAGTAATCTCTCATGATCTTTTGTATTTCTGCAGTGTCAGTTGTTACTTCTCCTTTTGTCATTTCTAATTCTGTTCATTTCAGTCTTCTCCCTTTCTTTCTTGATGAGTCTGGCTAATGGTTTATCAATTTTATTTATCTTCTCAAAGAACCAGCTTTTAGTTTTATTGATCTTTGCTATCACTTTCTTCATTTCTTTTTCATTTATTTCTGATCCGATTTTTATGATTTCTTTCCTACTGCTGACTTTGGGGTTTTTTTGTTCTTCTTTCTCTAATTGCTTTAGGTGCAAGGTTAGGTTGTTTATTTGAGATGTTTCCTGTTTCTTAAGGTAGGATTGTATTGCTATAAACCTCCCTCTTAGAACTGCTTTTGCTGCATCCCATAGGTTTTGGGTCGTCGTGTCTCCATTGTCATTTGTTTCTAGGTATTTTTTGATTTCCTCTTTGATTTCTTCAGTGATCACTTCGTTATTAAGTAGTGTATTGTTTACCCTCCATGTGTTTGTATTTTTTACAGATCTTTTCCTGTAATTGATATCTAGTCTCATAGCGTTGTGGTCGGAAAAGATACTTGATAGAATTTCAGTGTTCTTAAATTTACCAAGGCTTGATTTGTGACCCAAGATATGATCTATGCTGGAGAATGTTCCTTGAGCACTTGAGAAAAATGTGTATTCTTTTGTTTTTGGATGGAATGTCCTATAAATATCAATTAAGTCCATCTTGTTTAATGCATCATTTAAAGCTTGTGTCTCCTTATTTATTTTCATTTTGGATGATCTGTCCATTGGTGAAAGTGGGGTGTTAAAGTCCCCTACTATGAATGTGTTACTGTCGATTTCCCCTTTTATGGCTGTTAGTATTTGCCTTATGTATTGAGGTGCTCCTATGTTGGGTGCATAAATATTACAATTGTTATATCTTCTTCTTGGATCGATCCCTTAATCATTATGTAGTGTCCTTCTTTGTCTCTTCTAATAGTCTTTATTTTAAAGTCTATTTTGTCTGATATGAGAATTGCTACTCCAGCTTTCTTTTGGTTTCCATTTGCATGGAATATCTTTTTCCATCCCCTTACTTTCAGTCTGTATGTGTCTCTAGGTCTGAAGTGGGTCTCTTGTAGACAGCATATATATGGGTCTTGTTTTTGTATCCATTCAGCCAATCTGTGTCTTTTGGTGGGAGCATTTAGTCCATTTACATTTAAGGTAATTATCGATATGTATGTTCCTATTCCCATTTTCTAAATTGTTTTGGGTTCGTTATTATAGGACTTTTCCTTCTCTTGTGTTTTTGTCTAGAGAAGTTCCTTTAGCATTTGTTGTAAAGCTGGTTTGGTGGTGCTGAACTCTCTCAGCTTTTGCTTGTCTGTAAAGGTTTTAATTTCTCCATCAAATCTGAATGAGATCCTTGCTGGGTAGAGTAATCTTGGTTGCAGGTTTTTCTCCTTCATCACTTTCAGTATGTCCTGCCACTCCCTTCTGGCTTGTAGAGTTTCTGCTGAGAGATCAGCTGTTAACCTTATGGGGATTCCCTTGTGTGTTATTTGTTGTTTTTCCCTTGCTGCTTTTAATATGCTTTCTTTGTATTTAGTTTTTGACAGTTTGATTAATATGTGTCTTGGCGTATTTCTCCTTGAATTTATCCTGTATGGGACTCTCTGTGCTTCCTGGACTTGATTAACGATTTCCTTTCCCATATTAGGGAAGTTTTCAACTATAATCTCTTCAAATATTTTCTCAGTCCCTTTCTTTTTCTCTTCTTCTTCTGGAACCCCTATAATTCGAATGTTGGTGCGTTTAATGTTGTCCCAGAGGTCTCTGAGACTGTCCTCAGTTCTTTTCATTCTTTTTTCTTTATTCTGCTCTGCAGTAGTTATTTCCACTATTTTATCTTCCAGGTCACTTATCCGTTCTTCTGCCTCATTTATTCTGCTATTGATCCCATCTAGAGTATTTTTCATTTCATTTATTGTGTTGTTCATCATTGTCTGTTTCATCTTTATTTCTTCTAGGTCCTTGTTAACTGCTTCTTGCATTTTGTCCATTCTATTTCCAAGATTTTGGATCATCTTTACTATCATTATTCTGAACTCTTTTTCAGGTAGACTGCCTATTTCCTCTTCATTTGTTAGGTCTGGTGGGTTTTTATCCTGCTCCTTCATCTGCTGTGTGTTTTTCTGTCTTCTCATTTTGCTTATCTTACTGTGATTGGGTTCACCTTTTTGCAGGCTGCAAGTTCGTAGCTCCCGTTGTTTTTGATGTCTGTCTCCAGTGGCTAAGGTTGGTTCAGTGGGTTGTGTAGGCTTCCTGGTGGAGGGGACTAGTGGCTGTGTTGTGGTGTATGAGGCTAGATCTTGTCTCTCTAGTGGGCAGGTCCACGTCTGGTGGTGTGTTTTGGGGTGTCTGTGGACTTATTATGAGGTGTCCAGCACTGTTGCTTGCTGGACTTTGAGTGAAGCTGGGTGCTGGTGTTTAGATGGAGATCTCTGGGAGATTTTCGCTGTTTGATATTATGTGGAGCTTGGAGGTCTCTTGAGGAGCAGTGTCCTGAAGTTGGCTCTCCCATGTCAGAGGCACAGCACTGACTCCTGGCTGCAGCACCAAGAGCCTTTCATCCACATGGCTCAGAATAAAAGGGAGAGAGAAAGAGAAAGAAAGAAATAGAGAGAGAGAGAGAGAGAGAGAGAGAGAGGAAGGAAGGGAGAAAAAGAAGGAAAGAAAGGAAGAAAGAAAGGAGATAAAATAAAATAAGATTAAATAAAAGTTATTAAAATAAAAATTAATTATTAAGAAAAAAATTTTTTTAAAGAAAAAAGAAACGGACGGATAGAACCCTAGGACAAATGGTGAAAGCAAAGCTATACAGACAAAATCTCACACAGAAGCATACACATACACACTCACAAAAAGAGGAAAAGGGGAAAAAATCATAAATCTTGCTCTCAAAGTCCACCTCCTCAATTTGGGATGATTCGTTTTCTATTCAGGTATTCCACAGATGCAGGGTACATCAAGGTGACTGTGGAGCTTTAATCCGCTGCTCCTGAGGCTGCTGAGAGAGATTCCCCTTTCTCTTCTCTGTTCTCACAGCTCCCGGGGCTCAGCTTTGGATTTGGCCCCACCTCTGCATGTAGGTCGCCTGAGGGCGTCTGTTTTTTTCGCTGAGGCAGGACGGGGTTTAAAGGAGCAGCTGCTGCTTCCGGGGCTCTGGCTCACTCAGGCCGGGGGGTGGGGGGGGGAGGGAGGGGCACAGAGTTGCGGGCGAGCCTGAGGCTACAGAGGCCGGCATGGTGTTGCAACAGCCTGAGGTGCACCATGTGTTCTCCCAGGGAAATTGTCCCTGTATCACAGGACCCTGGCAGTGGTGGGCTGCACAGGCTCCCGGGAGGGTGTGGATAGTGACCTGTGCTTTCACACAGGATTTCTGGTGGCTGCAGAAGCAGCGTTAGCATTTCATCCCCATTTCTGTGGTCCGAGCTGATAGCCGCCACTCGCGCCCGTCTCTGAAGCTTGTTTAGGTCCCCCCAGGGGGAGGGCAGGGTACGTAATGTGAGGTGAGCCTGTGGGAGGAGAAACCAGCATGAAGTTGCACCAGCCTGAGGCGCGCCGTGTGTTCTCCCAGGGGAGTTGTTCCTGGATCCCAGGTCCCTGGCAGTGGCGGGCTGCACAGGCTCCCAGGAAGCGGGATGTGGATAGTGACCTGTGCTCGCACACAGGCTTCTTGGTGGCGGCAGCAGCAGCCTTAGCGTCTCATGCCCGTCTCTGGGGTCCGCGCTGTTAGCCGCGGCTCGCGCCCGTCTCTGGAGCTCCTTTAAGCGGCGCTCTGAATCCCCTCTCCTCGCGCACCGGGAAACAAAGAGGGAAGAAAAAGTCTCTTGCCTCTTCGGCAGCTCCAGACTTTTCCCCCGGACTCCCTCCCGGCCAGCTGTGGCGCACTAACCCCCTGCAGGCTGTGTTCACGCCGCCAACCTCAGCCCTCCCTGCGCTCCGACCGAAGCCCGATCCTCAGCTCCCAGCCCCGCCCGCCCCGGCGGGTGAGCTGACCAGCCTCTCGGCTGTTGAGTGCTGGTCGGCACAGATCCTCTGTGCAGGAATCTCTCTGCTTTGCCCTCCGCACCCCTGTTGCTGCGCTGTCCTCTGCGGCTCCGAAGCTTTTCCCCTCCGCCACCCGCAGTCTCCGCCCGAGAAGGGCCTCCTAGTTTGTGAAAACTTTTCCTCCTTCACAGCTCCCTCCTGCTGGTGCAAGTCCCGTCCCTATTCTTTTGTCTCTGTTTTTCCTTTTTTCTTTTGCCCTACCCAGGTACGTGGGGAGCTTCTTGCCTTTTGGGAGGTCTGAGGTCTTCTGCCAGCGTTCAGTAGGTGTTCTGTAGGAGGTGTTCCACGTGTAGATGTATTTCTGATGTATCTGTGGGGAGGAAGGTGATCGCTGTGTCTTACTCTTCCACCATCTTCTCCCTCTCTCCCCCAAGTAAAGATTTAAGAACAGTTCCTGGCACACAGTGACAGTTGGCTATTATCATATTTAAAACTTGCAAGAAAATAGAATGGATTAAACAGGATAAATTACACGTAGGTCTCTGGTATTAAATGCCAAAATGATCTCTGTTGCCAAAAGTGCCTTATGGGTAAGCACATATCTGAAAGTCTCCAGTTTTTAATTTCTTTGGGGTTTTCTCTTCATCTTTCAAGAGCAGATGATGTTTGCTCTTTTAAGAATCCATTTTTGATCCCAGTACTGGTCATCTTTATTTACAAAAACCAAATCAAAACAAAAACAAATAAAAAATCTGTTAGAAAACCCCAAAACAAAATTCTTCAACTTTGCTAAAGCCAGCTTGACCATACAACACCATCCACAGCAAAACTGGAACTAGGCACAGCTGTGAAATTTGTCTTCGGATACCCTTGTGTCCCCTTTCAGAATCTTTTCCTCCTTTGACAGAATCCCATTTTTGTCTATTAAAACATTAATCTACTTTCCTTCCTCTCATAGCTCTTCATCTGAGGAAAGAATCTGAGTAGGTTCTTTACTATCAGTTGTAAATGACCAGCAAAGCTCAATGCCTAGGCCTTCCCAGAGGAACTTGCTACAGATAAGGAGAAGTGTTAAGCTAAAGGAATACATTTCTAATGTGAAATTTTAGCAATTAGATGGGATGAATATTTTGTGGTCACACATTCTTTTCTAACATCCTTATAAATAGCTACCTTTTTCCACTTTCTTACATATCTCGGCTCTGATTAAGGGTTTATATGTTAATTCATTCTGCACTGAATTGTAATCTTGTTGAATGGACTTAAATGTGTCTAGCCATTTATTGTTAAAGAACCATAAGCTCAGGCCTTCAAAGAGGGAGGCAGATTAGAATAGAGCTCCCATACTCAGTAACGTTCCAGTCTCTTAATTGGGCACAGGAGCTTGATTTGTCCTGTTGTAGATCCATAGCAAATCACAATTTCATATGTATCAACTGGTGTCAATGTGTTATTGTTCTTAATCACAGCTATTGGTGACATTTAGTTGAAAGATCACTGTGCTAGGTTGAATCAAAGCCTTGGATCCTACTTCTAGCTCTGCCATTTACCTGGGGTCACTGCCTCCTTTGTTTTATAGCTTCTGTCTGTCAAATGAAAATGGTGTCTCTTAATTCAGGCTGCAGTCAGAATCACCTGGGCAGCTTAAAACTGCAGCATCTTAGACCTCAGCTCTATAACTTCTAATTTAGCATGTTTGAGTGGGCTAGGTGGTCTATAATAAGACTGGATTGGGAATTACTGGATGGGTCCATTTTTAAGGTCCTTTGGATCTTTTGACTGAGCGATTATTTTCTTTCTGAAAGCTCTTAGTCTGCACTCTCTGTAAGTGCAAACACTTATACACATACCTTCTCCTTGTACTGTAAAGTGTGAGAGATGCTAGAATTTTTGATAACCAGCTTCGAGTAGATAGCAAGCTGGATTCTGTGGGGAGTGCAGGAAAAGTGGTCAGCCTCCCAGGTATCCCTGATTCAGTCTGGCCCCCCCATCGTTATGTGGTTTGTTATTTCAGTTGAAATGAATTTATAGATGTTCCAAAAGAACTACATTCTAACAGGAAAATACAAAAGCATGCTCAACCAAATAGAAATGATTTTTACATCATTCACTCTGAAGTTCTTGTGGATATAAATGAGGGTTGATTGCATTTGAGTGCATGCATAGTGCATGGCAATAAGCTGATTTTCTTGTGTGACTCATAAACTTATTCTAACAATTATTTCAAAAGAAGCATTCCAGAAGTGTTTTGAGCAGTGGAATAATTATATTGACCTCAAAGGTAAAGCATTAAAGGGCTCTACGGGGCAATCAAGCGATCGTATACATTTTGCATTTGTTTAAACAAGCAGATGCCTTTAAATAGTTTGGCTACTTTATAAGTAGACAGGTTCTGACTTAAGTGCCCTCAAAGCTCTTACTCCTTTTCATGGATCTTTGGAAAGGAGAAAAATTGACTTCATAGGCTTGATTTGAGTACTTTCTAAGTTATTGAAATAATCCTTTGAGATACATTCTTTGAAACGTTAGATAAGGCACCCAATTCTAAGTCTGTAATCTGCAAATCTGGGAAAAAATATCTTGGCTCTTTTGAACCTAATTTGGGTTTGGCAAAAGTTACTCCAAATCTGTTGCCTGTTGTCTAACTCTTGATGAATGAATTAATGAACTACAGTAAAATGTTTTATGCAGTCTTTCTGTTTTTCCCTTTAAGCTTTAAAAACTAGAATAATAGATTTTCACCTCTTTCTGTCTTTTTGCCAGTGTTCATGTGGTAAACATTGATTTCTTCAGCTATGGCCCTCACTGCTGTTTAAAGAGCCTTAGTGGAAATGGTTGAAGTTATTAACTTGTGTTTTTCCTGGTACAGGTGGTGATGCCCTTGGAGCTTGGGGCATAGGGTGTGTAGTTCTCTGAGGTGGTTCTGGTGGCTTGGAAGCTGCTGTAATGGTAACAAACCTGAAACAAACGTATCCCATTATGTCATAGTGCTTTCTTCTATCTTGTTTGGTGACAGCAGCTGGAGAGACTGATGGATGACAGATAGCTATCTAGAAATAAAAATATATGTAGCATATTTTGATACAACCTCCTCTATTAGGTATCCAATATTTTTGTTGTAGTGGAGTTTAGTTTTAATGACCGTATTACTAAAAATTACATTTCCAGTGTCCAGAGCTGAAGCCCTGCTCTTCCTGAATCAGCCATTGCAAAGGAATAACCTGAATATGAGGGTCCCCTACCACCTTTGTCATTTTACCTCTATTTTTCTTCTTCTAGTTCCCGGATAGTGTATGTAGGAGGGGTGTGTGTGTGTGTGTGTGTGTGTGTGTGTGTGTGTGTGAGTGTGTGTGTGAGAGTGTGTGAGTGTGAGAGAGTGTGTGTGTGAGTGTGAGTGTGTGTGTGTGTGCGCGCGCGCTGCATGCCTACCTATATGTCCGAGTGAGTTTTAGTTTTTCGGTAGGTTTGATTGGGATGTTTGAGGTGAGAATCAGTGCAAAAGAGCGAGGGCCATTGAAGAGTAATTGCTACTTGATGGCAGAACTAAAGCACTGTGAAGAGGTCAGCAACCCCTTTTTATTGCCTGCAATGCAGAGATTTTGTAATTAATAGTTTCATTAGAGAGTGCGAATGACTATTAAATGGTTCAGCCAAACAAAGCATTCATTGTATTGGAAAATTTACTGTAATCAGGTAGAAAAAGTACTGTTTTGGGGAATCATTTGTCAGGTTGTAGAAGTGGTTTCACTATCTGGAAATCTTATTAAAAGGGTTTTTAACTCATAAACTTTGAAATGTATAGGTCAGTGTCTTTTTCCATTTGGGCTGCTGTAGCAACAATACCATGGACAGGGTGGCTTATACAACAAACACTTATTTCTCACAGTTCTAAAGGCTGGGAAGTCCAAGACTGAGGCCCTGGCAGATTTGGTGTCTGGTGAGAGCCTGCTTCCCGGTTCACAGACAGCCATCTTCTTGCTGTGTCCTCACATGGCACAAGGGTCTCTTTTATAAGGGCACTAATCCCATTCATGAAGGCTCCACCGTTGTGACCTAATCACTTTCCAGTACCATCACATTGGGGGTTTGGTTTCTGTATACAAATTCGGGGTGGGAGAGGCACAAACATCTGGTCCATAACAGTCAGTGTTCAAAACATGGTTACTTTGCTAGAGGTTCTATCTGCATTTATCATGTGTATGTCCTCTGAATGGGGTTTCTTTATCTAATAGTGCAGGGTATATTTTATTTCATTGATAGAGGTTGGTGTTCAACATATTTCTTGAGTGTTGGGACAGTTGTGTTTGGCAGTGGTGTTGGCCTATTGCAGATTTCATTTTGTGAGCTCTCCTACACTGCTGCTATAAGGCCAACAGAAACGTGCTAGTTTCTAAGCATATGCAGGCTTCCTGGCGTGGAAAATGCTTATGGGGGTTTGCCCACACACCAACTGTCTCTGTTTAGGAGTAGCTGTCCCTATTTTTTAACCATCTTCACACTTTGTCGATCCAGAGGGGTACAGTATATTTTAATCAAGCCCTAAGGCAGCTTTGTGGCTAGGTTAATTATAACCCTCTCATATTTGTACAGTGTTTTTCAGGCTTAAGAACATTTCTACTTATCACAGTTCCTTTGATTTTCTAAGCTTCCTGTGAGGTAGGCAGGGTAGATGGTATGACCCCATTTTGCAGACAAGAAAGTTGAAGCTGATGGCATTAAAGAAAATGTGTCCAGTTAAGCGGCTGAGGTGGGTGGAGCCAGGACTCTGGAGTCTCCATCTGGAACTCTCTCCATCACAGCCCACTAGCTACCTTTACTGCTATCCCCAGGGGCCCAAAGATACCCAGAATAGCACTTCATGCCATTTGTGAGTTTCCTCTATTCTTATATCTGTCATTTCCCTGCTACCTAGTTTTCTTTCAAGTGGGGAGAGAAAAAAATTATTGCTCCCCAGGTGGTGCCAACTCATCTTTTCTGTGGACTTTGGAAGGCAGAGACCAGTCTAGACCTGCTGAATCACGTGACGTGGACCATGGGATCAGGAAAGAGAGGAGCAGTTGGTGGTGGACATAGATCGTTAGACTGAGTTGAGATCATAAAGCATTAAAACCAGCGTGCTCTGTGGTTCTCATCCTCTTGGCTTGGAAGTCACAATTCAGGTGCCTCCAGAATCCTGAATACAAGGACCACCTTTTTCTCAGTTTCCATCTCTCTTTCACTTTGCCTCTAGTGTAGCACGTATCATACTACATTCTAATCTATTGATTTATTTGTCTGTCTATTTTGCCTGATAATGAATTCTTTGAAGGCAGAGGCTGTATCTCATCTGTCTACCTCCATTTCTGTCACCCCGCTTGGCATGTAGTAGCTTTTCTCTGAACGTTGGTTGAATGATTGAGGGAACTTTTAACGCTGGGCTCAGGTGGATGACTAGGGGTGGTGTTGGCTTTCACACCGTTTTAGGGGACAAAATTTGATTTGGAAGAAACCTGAATTTGTGCAGTAATGAGGTGTGTTGTTTGAATTTGTAGCATGCAATATGTTGTTCCACTTATTTACTAACAGCATCGCTGACAGATTTTCTTTGAAGATTTATTGGCAGATTTTACTAACTGTGTTAGTGCGGGAGTTATGGGTTTTCCCTTGTAAACCTTATCATAGCAAGGAAAACAGGGTTGATTGGACTCAGGATACTTTACAGATCCTCTGCATAATCACTACTGAAGAGAAGAGAGTCTTCCTCACTTGGGGCAACTGGGTATCAGAATAGAAACAGTTTTCTTTGTTTCTTCTCCGTTCACCACCCAGCGATGCACAACTGAGAACACATTCATTCATTTTTCAAGCTCTTGCTACCAGTGTTTCAGTTGAATCTGAGCAAGGTCAGAAATTTGACCAGTGTTGAATGTAAAGCAAACAGAATTCATGTTCCCCCAGCCTCCTGAGATGCAGGAAGAGCATCTGGGCAGGTGGCAAAGCCTTTGTCTTACCTGGAGGCTCACAGGAAGTGGGCTGTCCTGGTTCCTACTGTGGGGGCAAAGGGACCTCTGTTTTCAGCCCGTATTCTATGCACAGTGAACCTAGAAAGGCTGACCTAGGCCTCCTGTGGGGCTCAGGAACGCCTTCCACTGGCAGCAAAAGAGGTGAAGTTCCTTTGCAGGTGCAAGGATGTGTTACTAGGTGCCAGGGAGTAACTGCTGTCTAACAAAACAAGGATCCTTTCTAGGTCTAAAAACATACTCAGATTTCCAGAGTTTTATCCTCCCTCTGCCTGCTGCTCTATTTCTGCCATCTGGGCACCATCGTCAATTACCTCCACGCCTTCCTACCCTTGCTTTCATCATTACTGAATTGCACCTACGGTTTATGGGCTGTATTCCTTTGCTGGGGCTGCTGTAGCAAAGTACCACAGACCGGGTAGCTTAACAACGGAAATTTGTTTTCTGACAGTTCTGGAGGCTGGAACTCCGAGATGAAGGTTCTGGCAGGGTTGGTTTCTTCTGCGGCCCCTCTCCTTGGCTCTTAGATGGCCATCTTCTCTCTGTGTCTTCACCGTCTTCCCTGTGTGTGTGTCTGTTTCCTAATCTCTTCTTACAGTGATGTCAGTCGTATATATTAGGGCCCACTCTAATAATGTCATTTTAACCTAATTACCTCTTTAAAGACCCTGTCTCCAAATACAGTCCCATTCTGAGGTACCAGTGGTTAGGACTCTAACATGAATTTTGGGGGACACAGTTCAGCTTATAACATGGGCTGAAAGTCAGAACTCTTCACGTGCTTTGAGGACAGTTGCACTGAAGGCAGACTTATACCCCCAACCCCAATGTGGCTTTTTGTCTAAATGTTAGGACATGATGGAGGAGGAAGGGAAAAGAGAAAAGAGGGGATAAGAGTAGTAATCAGAATGTGGTGAGGGAAGGACCAGCTGGCTGAGCTGTAGCGCCTGGCTCAGCCTCCACCCCAAGATTTTATCGGAAAGATGGACTATTTCATTCCTTTTGCTTTATTTAGCCACAGATGGAAATGCATGTTAATATCATTTTTTAAAAAATTACTCTCCTTAATTTCTCTCATCAGTTGTAATGACGTCTTCCAAGTTAGAGCTGCTAAAGGATGTTAGAGGGAAAACGTAAAATGTGACATGCAGGGCTTCCCTGGTGGCGCAGTGGTTGAGAGTCCGCCTGCCAATGCAGGGGACACGGGTTC
>NW_006793703.1:6781089-6787584 GCF_000442215.2 Lipotes vexillifer
AAAAAAAAAAAAAAAAAAAAATGTGATATGCAGCTTCTCTAAAGAGAACAGAGCTTCTCTCTAGAACAGTGTGTGGTCATTAGAAGACTGTGAAGGCAAAGACAGAAATTTACACAGAGTCTGTTTAATTCAAAGGAACCTCTCAATAGGACCTTTAAGAAGGGTCAGTTAGCGTCTGACAAGGCAAAATTAGGAAACAGGCCAGTTTGTTTTTACGCTTCCATGCGGCTTTGCAACCCTCTTGGTTGTTGTTTGGTAGTTCCAGAGTGCCCTGTGATTCTCAAAGTGGAGTTCCTATACTCCCTAGGAGTATGTGATACCCAGGACAAACATGGCACCCCTTTGTCATTTGTGAATTTTACTCTAAGATTGTTTGGGAAATCAAGTAATTAAACTATTAAACAATTTAACATTATTTTTATATTAAAACAAATGGATGTATTACAGAGAGAAGTTCAAAATGTATACGATTTTTAAAGCTAAAACATGACACTTTAAGGACATTTAGGGCTTTGATGGGCCATGCCCACTTCTCATTTACTCTAGGAGTACCAGTTCCCAGTCATTTACTCTTTGGAGTAGGTTGCTGGGTTGTAAGAAAGTTTTAGAAATACTTAAGCCTTCTTTTGACCTCAGGCCACTTTCCAAAGTAACAATCGGATAATTTGATAAGAACGTATGTGTAAATACACTAATAAATGCTAACTCATGAATGGGAACACAGTCTTCCTTTTACTCATCATCCTCTTCACTCCAGGATAAGCTTTGAGTATTTTAATTGTGGCCATTGAGTGACAGTGTCTCTGCCTCTTGTTGTGTGTATTCACTCAACATGTATTCATTGGGCACTAACAGTGTGCCAGGCACTGTTCCAGGCACCTGACATACAGGAGTAAAAAATAAATGAAATCCCTGCCCTGGCTGAGCCTACATTCTAGCAGGGAGATAATAATCAGAATAAGTAAATGATATACTGTGTTTGAAGCTGATGAGTGCTTTGGGAAAAATGGAATAAGGTAGGGGGCATAAGGAGTGGGGCACTCGTTTGCAATTTCAAAGAGGCCAGACAGTCACCAAGTAGATGACACTGAAGGAGATAAAGGACCGAGACTTATAGATTTCTGGGGAAAGAGGAGGAAGAGTGAGGAAGAAGCCCTGTAAAATCTCTAAGGCTGGAGTATGCCTGGCCTGCCTGAGAAACAGCCAGAGGCCAGTGGAGTGGTGTGGAATGAGTGAGTGAATGAGTGAGGGGCAGAGCAGCAGGAGATGTGTTCATGTAGGGCCATTGTAAGGTCTTTGGCTTCCACTCTGAGATGGGATCGCAGCCACTGGGATCATTCTGATTGCTGTGTTTGATAGCAGACTTGGGGGACAACAACAGAAGCAGGGAGATCGGTTAGGAGGCTATTCACAACTCAGACAAGGTGATGGTGGCTTGGGGCAGAGATAGAAGTGGTGACGAGTGATTGGATTCTGAATATATTTTAAAGGTAAAGTGAACCTGGATTGATATGAGGGATGTGAGAGAAAGAGAGGACTCAGGGAAGGCTCCAGAGTTTTCAGTTGACCAGGGATGGAGTTGCCGTCAACCAAGATGGAGACCACAATGATTCGGCAGGCTTTGGGGAGATAAGGGCTTTGGTTTTGGGGATATTAAGTTGGAGATGGCTGTTAGATGTTGCAGGGTAGGCACTTGGCTATACGTGTCTGGAGTTCAGCAGAGCAATCTGGACTGGAGATATAAACTTGAGAGTCATCAGCATAGGTGGTGTTTAAAGCTATGATTAGATGAGACCACTAGGGAGTGCCTGAGAGAAGACTAAAGGTCCTAAGACTGAGGCTTGGGGCGCTACAACATAAAGAGGTCCAGGAGAAAGAAGACCAAGAAGGAGTGGTCGGTATATTCTGGAAATTTAGTGAGTAAAGTATTTCCAGGAGAAGGAAGTAGACTGTGTCAAATATTGCTGGTTGATCAAATGGAATGAAGGGTGAGAATTGCCCAATGGGTTTGACAATTTGGAGGTCACTGCTGGTTGTTTTGGTAGAGGAGCAGAAGCCCAGTTGGGTTGGTTCATGAGAGGATGGAAGAGGAGGTATTGGATAAATATAAAGTATAAATAACTCAACTATAAATAAGTATAAATCACTCAAGTATAAATAACTCCTCAACTATGGTTTGTCATAAAAGTGGTAGAGAAATGGAGAATTAGCTGCAGTGAGAAGTGGGCCTAGGAAAGGGATTTTTTTTTTTTTTTTTTTTTTTCTTGCGTTATGCGGGCCTCTCACTGTTGCGGCCTCTCCCATTTGCGGAGCACAGGCTCCGGACGCGCAGGCCCAGCGGCCATGGCTCACGGGCCCAGCCGCTCCGCGGCACGTGGGACCCTCCCGAAACGGGGCACGAACCCGCGTCTCCTGCATCGGCAGGCGGACTCCCAAGCACTGCGCCACCAGGGAAGCCCCAGGAAAGGGATTTTTAAAGGTGGGAGAAATAACAACACATTTGCATGATAACAGGAATGGCCCAATAGAGAAGGGAAATTTGTGGATGTGGGAGAGCGGGAGAATCCTTACAGTGATGTCACTGAGTAGGCACACGGGGATGGTATCTAGTGCACAGGTTTGCATCAGAAAGGTGTAGGAGCAGCTCATTTATAGTAACAGGAGGCAAGGCAGAATGTGTGGTAGTTAGGCACGTGCTGGTAGGTAGACAGATGTGGTATGGGAGTTTGTGGAAATTCTATCAATTGCCTCAGTTCTCAGTGTTGCAGGATGCAAGATCCTCACCTGTGAAGATGGGAAGCAGGTGACAAAGGGCTGGACTTGGAAATGTAGTATCCCCTCAGGTTCAGTCAAGGCTCGAGACTAGCGTGGCATGATTATGTGTTTTTCTCTAGAGTGTTTTGCTGCGTGAGCAAGTGCATGGAGAAGGCAAAGAGTTAGAGTTAACCGAGAGTCCGCTAGAATAGAATATGAGGAAGCGAAAGAGACTGTGGCATCTCAGCTGGACAATGTGAAGAGAAAGGTCAGGAGGAAATGAGGGATAGTGAAAAAGTCATGGGATTGATAGAATGTAAATCTTGGTGGGATCAAAGAATTGTTGGAGGTGGGTCACTAGAGGGAGTAAACTGCAAACTTCAGGAGGTGGTGGACAAAGAGTGTGACCCTGAAATTGTGATTATGGAGGACTTACGTTATGGGTAATGACAAGGCCTTTGAATTGGTACCTGACTTCCTGTTCTCAGGTTTTACAGACCTGGGTTCCTCTCCTTCAGTACACTTAATCCAGGTAGTATTTACACATTTATTATCATGATTGTTTCCTTCACTAGAGTATAAGCATCATAAGGGCAGGGACTGTGTCTGTTTCTTCTCATGGTTACATCACCCTGTGTCTAGGTCAGTGCTTGGCAAATTGTAGGAGCTTCATAAATAATTGTTGAATGAAAGGTAAGACCCATGCTGATGGTAGTAATGTGACCCAAGATGGGGAAGACACTGTCCACTTGGGCCCTGTGGATTTTGATGATGCCAACACAGGAATCAAACATTGACTCCTAAGCAAAAATCAAATAGGATTTGACAATATCTCTGATCTGTTGATTAAAAGACACAATCCTGCACCATTAAAAAAAATTATTTATTTTATTTATTTACTTTTGGCTGCGTTGGGTCTTCGTTGCTGCGCGCAGGCTTTCTCTAGTTGCGGCGAGCAGGGGCTACTCTTCATTGCGGTGCGTGGGCTTCTCATTGCGGTGGCTTCTCTTGTTGCGGAGCACGGGCTCTAGGCGCGTGCGAGCTTCAGCAGTTGTGGCTCGCAGGCTCTAGAGCACAGGCTCAGTAGTTGTGGCGCATGGGCTTAGTTGCTCCACGACATGTGGGATCTTCCCAGACCAGGGCTCGAACCCGTGTCCCCTGCATTGGCAGGCAGATTCTTAACCACTACGCCACCAGGGAAGTCCCCTACACCATTTTTGAAAGCTAATTTCTAGGAAAAAGAAGGCATATGGTAGGAAAGATAGGATTGGATTTTAGGAGCTTATTTCTTTAACAATTTTATTAAAACAATGTTTTAAAATTTTGAGCAAGGTTATTGTTTTTTCTTTATTCATTCAGCAACTGTATGAATGTCAGTACGTGTCAGACACTATGTAGCTGTGAGTTTCATTGGAACAGGGCAAAGTCCTGTCCCCCAAGGGCTTACAGAATTAAGAACTGATTGAAGAAAGAACTTTTTTTGGATAAATAAGTAGGGGAAATTCAGTAATACAATTCAGAATATACAGTTGCATCAGAACTTGAGAAGAACACACAAATAGTGATTTGAATTGTACTACTTTCTCCTGAGGCACCATACTTAATGTATAGATCAGCATTTTGAGAGTCAATAAGCTCACTTTAAAGGTGAATATATAAATCTGAAGATCTGAAGAAGCAAGGCAGTCATTGTTAGGACATGAACGTGTGTTTGCTGTTTCTTTTCCTTCAAACATTTCTTCCCCTTTTCCCTCTTTTCCCTTTCACATCAGGAAATTGCCTGGCACATATTAGGAACTGAATAAATACTGACTGACTGAGTAAATAGTTTACCTAAGTTCCAGAGAATAACAAATTTCTCCATAGGTGTTGTTGTGGTGTTGTTATGGACAGAATGTATGCGATCTCCCCACCTTCCCCCCAATTCATATGTGGGAGCCCTAACCCCCAGTGTAGCTATATTTGTACTAGACTGGGAAGTACAAGGGTTAAACGGGAAGTACTTAGGGTTAAATGAGGTCATGAGGGTGGGGCCCTGATCCGAAAGGATTAGTGTCCTTATGTGAAGAGACATCAGAGAGCTCATTGGCTCTCCGTCCATGCGTACACACGGAGGACAGGCCACATGAGGACCTAGCGAGAAGGTGGCCATCTGCAAGTGGGAAGGGAGATCCCAGCAGAAACTGAACTGTGTGGGAACCTTGATCCTGGACTTTCCACCCTCCAGAACTGTGAGAAAATAAATGTCTGTTGTGTGAGGCACCCAGTCTGTGGTATTTTGCTGACTAACACGGGCATGTGAAACTGCCTACAACTTGAAGAATGTGACATCTGCCAACCTCTGTTTATCTGATACATTAAATTTCCATTTATGTTATATAGGATTGCTTCACAAATGGTGTCTTTGCTGACAATTCCTTGGCCTAGGGAAAGTTCCTCAAATATGGATTGCTTCTTCTTGCCTCAACTGTGGAGAGAAGCCCGCTTTCATAGAATCTGAGAAGACAAATTTTAAAAGGGTCAGGGGATTTTCCAATGCTAATTCTGGATTAAAAAAAATAAAGAGAAGGAGGAAGGGTCAGAATCAAAAAGGCTCTCCATCATCTCCTCAGACGTAACAGCGCTGGAACACTTCATAAAAACTTTTTCCGAGGAGAAAAAAGAGTAGGACAAATGAATGCTGCTGTGGATTGTGTTTCTATTTATTTTTCTATTGCCAGAAATGAGTGTTTGCTTATATCAATATTTTCATTCTGATTACACCCTTCAGTAAACTAAAGTGTGTATACTAATTTATAGAAGTAGGTGAACGAAGTTAACAATTTTGGCATTTCATGACGAAGCCAGAAACATTAGTCTCTAGATTAGAAGTATTAAGGATGCACAATTTACAAAGTCCATAATTGTTTTTCCTGCTATTTGTTGATATTTGATCTTTCTTTTTTGCCCATGTGTATAGTAGGTCGTCAGGAAGAATTAACACATGCAGGACATTTTCATATGCTTTTTGGGCTAATTCTGCTCTGGAGGGTTTATTTGCCTCAAAGCAGTTTATCTTCAGAAACTACCTCACTGACTCTGTCTTATTACTGGACTAGAATGTAAAAATCTACTAATAGTTCAGGTCAGGGTACCAGCAATTTCCCCTCTTTTCCACTTCACACTTCCTAACCTTTTAGCGAGAACATCTCTGCATGGTCTGCAGCTGGGTGGCCCTAAGGACTCCAGGGAGGTAACAGCAAAGGTCTTTCTCTTGTTCATCAGAGAAGTGAGAACACCCCTCAAAACCGTGCGTTCCGTTCTGCAAATACCCACTCACCCACTTGGCCCGGGTGATAAGTGGCTTTTGCTGGGTGAGTGGCCAAGGAGCACGTTTCATTTATCTTACTGCTCAAGCCCCTCATGTGGGGACGAGGAGGAAAAAGACGTGAAGTGTATTGTGACCTGGGAGCTTGCTCTGCATTTTAGCCAGAGGCAGACCATTGGCTATCAGTGAATACCCCACCAGGCTTCCAAATGTTACGTAGCTTCCCCTGAAGCTGTCTAACAATTCTGCGATGGCAGGAATAGTTGGAGACATTTTGAGAAGTGCTGAGGATGAGGGTGAGGAAACCAAGGCCCCTCGAGGCTCCAGGTCCTGCTCCTGTGGCTGGTTGGTGGTAGCAGGGTGGGTCCCTAACTCCTGCACCAGTGCTTTGCACTCCAAGAGCAGTTTTTACTTTTTTTTTTTTTTTTTTTTTT
>NW_006793703.1:6787628-6805678 GCF_000442215.2 Lipotes vexillifer
TCCGGACGCGCAGGCTCAGCGGCCATGGCTCACGGGGCCAGCCGCTCCGCGGCATGTGGGATCTTCCCAGACCGGGGCACGAACCCGTGTCCCCTGCATCGGCAGGCGGACCCTCAACCACTGCGCCACCAGGGAAGCCCCAGTTTTTACTTTTTAAATGCTTGTTTAAGAGTGGAGTTCATTTTCTTCTAACTCAGCTGCTCTAGTTGAAGTGGGAAGGGGACCTCAGAGTCCTGTGCTCTGTCCCATCTGTCCCATTGCTGTCCATCTGTTCTCTGACTCCACATAACACAGCTTGAAAACTATCAGACTTGATAACCATTGGACTAGAAGGGCGTGGGAGGGCCCAGGAGAGGACATGGCCCAGGAGAGGACATTGCTCAGCCAAATGAGTCGTCTTATTCCTGTTCTCGTGCCTCTCTCTGGGAGCATCCTTCTAGGTGGAATGACCAGTCAGAGCCCGTCTCAACATCCTCTTCTCCAGGAAGCCATCGGAATGGGAGCCCCCTCCCTCTGAGCTCCAGTGCATCTGTTTCTCTGGGGCTCCTCTTGTTGTCTACCTTGGTGATAAGCTGGACCATCTTCAGTCTGAGGGTAAGCTTCCTGAGGCCAGGGAGCATGGCATACTCATTTCATCTCTTCAGCACCTATAACGGCAGATTGCAAACAATGGGGACTCAGCAAATGTTTGTGGAATTGAAATGAAGAGACCATTTTAATTTGGTCACCATTTAACCACCATTTGAGCTTGCTAACCTCTGATTTCTGGGTATGCTAATTGTGCTACATCAGGCCGGGTGAGAAGGTTATTTAGATAATAAATGTTCAGAAATGCTATGTAAAAATCTAAAGTCATGATTATATTTCGTGCTGTTTTCACGGTTAAGGGCATGTTAGTATGGGGATCAAAGAATGTTTATAATTGGTATAAAGAGGAAGCCTTGAGTTTTCCAGGATTGAAAGTAGATGACCACAGCATATCACTGATTGGTGTGCAAGGTCCTCAAGGAGGAAGTGTGTGAGATAATTTCACCATTGAGGACAGCACACCTATTTTAAGTATAGCATTGCATTAAGGTACTGAGGGTCTGTGTCAGGCGTCTCTGTGTCCTGCTTCACATCTGCTCAAGCCATCTTTTACTCCAGCCATTACTGGGCAAGCAGCCTCACACAGGTGTAACCAGACAGCATCTTGCTTCAGCTGCACCACATAGCTCTCCCTTTCTGCTCATAGGTTTCTGGGAACCATCATTGGGAGGCCGGTTGGAGTGCAAAGGAGTCAACACCTATTATGGGTTATCCCTTACCAGTGAGGGGCGGGAGCTGGTGGTGGATTGCTCCCTTCTTTGTCCTTTGGATGGGTGATTCTGAGCCATATTCTGTTCATCTTCAGAGGGGCCAGTGCGATGGAGTGAGCCACACAGGGACCCACACAGAGAGCACTCATTCATGCACCTTTGTGTTGGCTCTCTCCCCTCCTGTGTTTCTCTCACCCCTCACTCCTGGGATCCATCCCAGATAACCTGCTGCATGAACATAGGCTGTTAGTGAAGACTCTGCTTTTAGTGGGGAATTCAGGCTAAGTTATGGGATTAAAGAGTGTAGTGGGATATTTTTCCTGTCTTCTGAAAGCTTATAGCTTGGGGAGTCTTGTAGAACATTTGGTTACTTTAGAAGGCATTGAAAGGCCAAAATGGGTGGGTGCTACTGCAGAAAGGAAAAGGGAAGGTCGGTGTGAGTGGAGCTTGTGGACTGGGCACATCCCGAGAAGGAGGTGAGTGGGCGGGGAGGAAGGGCAGAGTAAGCTCCAGTATTATGTAACAGTAGGTGTGAGCAGAAAGGCTGGGTTAAGGTTATTGTAGGGAATGTGTAAAAAGTACATTTGGAGTTAGCAGATTGTGTACAGTCTTGAATGCCAGGCATAGGATTCCCGACTTTCCCTTGATTTGATGAAAAGTAGGAATTATGGAAATTTGAAAACTTGGGCCATATAGTCTGGAGAAGGAAGAGAAAGGGACAAGAAACTGTTGAGACATTAAAGTGGGATCAGGTGAATGAGGGGCAAAGTTCAATGACCCAATCAATTGCAAATGTTGAGCATTCTGCTAGGAGGAGGGTTCCATGGGGGATACAAAGATCAACCTCGACAAAGGGGCATTCACTGGAGGGAGTTATGCTGAGTGAAACAGGTCAGACAGAGAAAGACAGATACTGTGTGATATCACTTATATGTGGAATCTAAAAAATACAACAAACTAGTGAATAAACCAAGAAAAAGCAGACTCACAGAACAAACTAGTGGTTACCAGTGGGGGTGGGAGGGTGGGAGACACAAACTACTGGGTATAAGATAGGCTCACGGATGTATTGTACAACATGGGGAATATAGCTAATATTTTGTAATAACTGTAAATGGAAATCAGCCCTTAAAAATTGTATAAAAAATTAAAAAGATATGTTTGCCCATTGTTACAACAAAACAGAAAACCCCCAAGGGGCATTCACATCTGAAGAAGAGGCCCGTGTGTAAGGAGTAGAGTGGTGTTTAAAAGGAAAAAGTTCTCACGGACCCCCAGAGTTGACTTAAATTATTTTTATTATAATTTTATTTAAATGTGTATAAAATAAGGCTAGGTATAAACTCATATGTCCATAAAACCCAGAGATTTACACATTAAAAACAAATAAGATGACAAAAATCAATAATATTCAAATTACCAACATTAATTTAATGTGCTGGATGATGATTTTTGCTCCTGCCGGCCGCAGCTTAGACTCTGAGTTGAGGTTGCTGTTAGCCCTGCAAAGACTCCATCCTGCCACCTGTTTCTGTTTGAACCACTGAGAAACCTTTGTTTGAACAGCTGGCCATGATTGAATGCATTATCTACCCACAGAGGCCGCCTGTGTTCTTTTCTCCTTAGTCAGAGACAATGAAAGTGGCATCCTTCGTGCCAGCTCAGCCCAAAGCACAAAGCGAAAGTGGGTGCTGACCTTCGGTGGCAGAGGGTCGGGGGGAGGAGGCCCTGGAAGGAAGCTGGGAGATGGAGGTGGGAGGTCAACAGAGGACTGGAGAAAACAGTCAGCATCTCATGAGACCAAGAGGGATGCCGAAATCCAATATTTCGTTCAGCTGGGGAGCTGAAGCCAATTTCTTCGACTGTTAAATTTCAGTGAAGGTGGGGATCTCAGAGATATTTTTCCGGATGAAGGGAAACCCCCGCAATGGCATCTGTGGGTGGAGTAGAATATTTGTGAAATATTACATTATTTACTATCTCCCATACCGTTTTGTGGAATTATTTTATTACAAGAAAGTCCTCCCCCTGAAGGGAGCTTTGTTGTAAAGTTCAGACTCTGGGCTCTCTGAGCACTGAAAATGCTTCACCTGTGGCTCATTTGTGCGCCCACCTCCACCCCAGCTATTTAAGGGCTTCTCTCGTGGGGCTAATTCCCAGACCTGAGGATGCCGCCAGTACCGCTGGACTCTGTTTGGAGGTCTGCCTTCACTCTTAGACTTAGGGCTCGGAGGTAAGGCAGCCTGGGTTTTAATCTCAGCTTCTCCATTTCCTATGTGACTTTAGATCCAGTCTCTTCATCTGTCCAGTGGGGATGATAATAATGCTTGCTTTGTAGTATGAATGAGTTAACATACGTGAAGTGTTTAGAACACTGGGTGTGTAGTAAGTACTGTGTAACAGTTAATGATGGTGATGGTGACAGTGTTAGTCAGTGACGTTTGACCCCAGAGGGAAGTGCTGGGCCTGCTGTTTGAAGGGTCTTGTACAGGTTCTGTGGGAGAAATGATTGGTGGACAATTATGGGGACCCTGCTGAAGAGGCAACACCAGGATATAAAAATATATCAGGAATCACAAAACCTCACTTTTTCAGCCCTCGTTCATTTGTGGTCAGTTGAAGTTTGCCTTTGCAAAGAGAAGGTGATGAAGGAAGGGTGTGAAGAAACAACAGTGAGAACAGACCTGAAAGGGCCTTTTCTGAGGCACTTCAGAAAACCTTACTTTTTTTTTTTTTTTTTTTTGCGGTACGTGGGCCTACTCATTGTTGTGGCCTCTCCCGCTGTGGAGCAGAGGCTCCGGACACGCAGGCTCAGCGGCCATGGCTCATGGGCCTAGCAGCTCTGCGGCATGTGGCATCTTCCCGGACCGGGGCAGGAACCCGTGTCCCTTGCATCGGCAGGCGGACTCTCAACCACTGTGCCACCAGGGAAGCCTGAAAACCTTACTTTCTAAAAATGTTTATCTTGCAGTAAAAAACAGATGTGCTAATTATGTCTTGTTTTTTATAACTTTATTTTATTGTTTCTGGCTGCTTTGGGTCTTTGTTGCTGCTTCGTTGCTTTTCTCTAGTTGTAGCAAGTGGGGGCTACTCTTCGTTGCAGTGTGCGGGCTTCTCATTGCAGTGGCTTCTCGTTGTGGAGCACGGGCTCTAGGCACACGGGCTTCAGTAGTTGTGGCACGTGGGCTTAGTAGTTGTGGCTCCAGGGCGCTGGAGCACAGGCTCAGGAGTTGTGGAGCACGGGCTTAGCTGCTCCATGGCATGTGAGATCTTCCTGGGCCAGGGCTCGAACCCGTGTCCCCTGCCTTGGCAGGCGGATTCTTAACCACTGAGCCACCAGGGAAGCCCGTGTCAGTCTTATCTATTAACTATTGCAGGTCCCCAGGGACAATTAATTGGCGCACTTGGGTCTCTTAAGACATTTTGCCGAGTCAGGCCCCGTGTGAGGCCCCCATCCGGAGACAGGGACTGGAGGAGGCATGGGGAGGGCGACGGGACAGTGTGGGTCGTGAGAGGGCTGTTGCTGTGGGCAGCCTCTGGGGGACAGTGCAGAAAACGCTTCCAGTTTCTCAGGCTGACCCGTGAGGGGGTGTGATGCGTATCCACCAATCCTCCAAGGCCCTGCGTTGAGGCCTGTGCGGGGGTGGGGAGAAGGCGTTAGCTAGCCGGCACTTGTGGTCTGTCTCGAAGGGACCCAGAGGGACCAGAGAGGTGTCCAGGGAGGTTCTGTAGACAGAGGCTATCGGGTCCTGGCAGCTGGAAGACTGGGCTCACTTGCAGGGACTGAGGCACCCCTGGGGGTGTGGGCTGGGATGGCGGCTAAGTCCTTTCCAAGTTCTGTGTTCTGTGCGACACTTGCACCTTCAGTTAGCACTCGGCAAACGTTTTCATTAACACGCTTTGTTAAATTTTGCAGCTATATTTCATAAGCGCCCTCATCCTTGGTGAGGAATCCATGTTTGGTCCAGTCTCAGATAAAGGGAGGGGCGGGCTGAGGTGGAGGAAGGGCTGGTGAAGGGAGCCAGGGCCGTGCATGTTGGGGGAGGTTGCTGAGGCACCTGGAATGTGAAAGGGCTGGGCCCTCCCCTCCTTCAGGTGCAGCCATCACGGGTGTGGGAAGAGGCTTCTCTCTCCCTCCAGGGTCAGGGCAGGGCTCTGCCTTCACTCGGGGAGTGAAAGGCTTAGCAGGGCGTGGTCTGCTTTTCCTAGGTAGTCCAGTGGAAATGGTGAGATGGCAGATTTTAGACAAGGGTGAGAGGGTGAGGTGGAGTGGAGATGGATCTTGTAACTGTGGCTTTGGGAAGAGCAATGTGTTTCTCCACATTTGCAGGCAAAATTTGGGGGTATTAGCGTTGGGAGATCTGGCTTAAAATAGTGAGGTGGTATCAATGACAGCTACCGTGCACCTGGAGACAGGAGAGGGCGGTCTCCACTCTGTTCTGAGCCGTGTGACCTTGGGCAGGTTGACCTCTGTTCCTTCATCTGAAGGAAGAAATGGTAATATGCAACTTACCAGGTTGTTAAGATCAGGTGAGCAGATATATCTGTTAGAAAGCTGTCATTTTCTTCAGACTGGTGGTTGCCCAGGGGGTTGGGGGAGGGATGGAGTGGGAGATTGGGGTTAGCAGGTGTAAGCTATTATACATAGAATGGATAACAGGGTCCTACTGTATAGCACAGGGAACTATCTTCAATATCCTATGATTAAACCATAATGGAAAAGAATAAAAAAGGAATGTGTATATATATGTATAACTGAATCATTTTGCTGTGGAGCAGAAATTAACACAACATTGTAAGTCAACTATTCTTTTTTTATTTTTAATTAATTAATTTTTGGCTGCATTGGGTCTTCCTTGCTGCGTGCAGGCTTTCTCTGTTGTGGTGAGGTGAGCGGGGGCTCTTTGTCGAGGTGCACGTGCTTCTCACTGCGGTGGCTTCTCTTGTTGTGGAGCACAGGCTCCAGGCGCCCGGGCTCAGTAGTTGTGGCTCGTGGGCTCTAGAGCGCAGGCTCAGTAGTTGTGGCTCATGGGCTTAGTTGCTCTGCGGAATGTGGGATCTTCCCAGACCAGGGCTCGAACCCATGTCCCCTGTATTGGCAGGTGGATTCTTAACCACTGTACCCCCAGGGTAAGTCCCTAAGTCAACTATTCTTCAGTTAAAAAAAAAAAAAAACCTGGTATAAAAAATAGTGCAACCACTTTGGAAAAGATTTTGAAACTTTGTTATAAAATTAAACATACACTTACCATGGGAAAAACAAACAAAAAATCCCAAAGCAGTCCTGTTCTTTTGTGTGGAATGCTTTTTTTTTTTTTTTAAGATTTTTTTTTTTTTGCGGTACACGGGCCTCAGTGCTGTGGCCTCTCCCGATGCGGAGCACAGGCTCCGGATGCGCAGGCCCAGTGGCCATGGCTCACGGGCCCAGCCGCTCTGCAGCATGTGGGATCCTCCCGGACCGGGGCACGAACCCGTGACCCCTGCATTGGCAGGCAGACTTCCAACCACTGCACCATGGTTGGGAAGGACACAGAGAGGGAAGCCCTAAGATATTTTTTGATGTGGACCATTTTTAAAGTCTTTATTGAATGTGTTACAATATTGCTTCTGTTTTTATGTATTCGTTTTTTGGCTACGAGGCATGTGGGATCTTAGCTCCCCGACCAGGGATCGAACCCCCACCCCCGGCATTGGAAGGCAAAATCTTAATCACTGGACTGCCAGGGAAGTCCCTGGAATATTTTAAATGTTGGCATTTTTTAATTAAAAGCATTTAATTAGATGTAACCTAATGCAGTTATGCTATTTACAAGATAATTGCAGGTTTTATAAAAATGTTAATTCAGAGTATATATTAATGGGACACAAAATTTAAATTTAGATTTATTTTTATTAACTTTTTAATCAAAGTAAAATAGTGGTAATAAAATACAACTAAAAGTGTCCTAAAGAAAAAAGCCAGTCTTTTGCCTCTCATTTCCCAAGCCAGTTTTTTAGAAGCAGTTACTTTGGATGTTTTTAGTTGTTTCCTCATTTTAAAATGATATGCTCATGCTGCAATGTGTTAGATATTACATATTAACTTTCTGCTACCGATTGAATTTTAGTCCTTATACCCTATGCTTCATTTACCTCCTTATTTTCTCAGTATATCACAATTTTTGGTTAAATCCTTTGTCAGTATTTACATTATTATGACTGTAGTTATCATTTACTTCTGAGCCAAATTGTGTACTCTGATTGATTCTATTTGTTTCTTATACATTTTGTTTTCCTAGAGGTAGTAACTGCTTTTTAAAAAATTTGCTTAGCATTTTGTGTATCTTTTGCTAATCTCTCCCTAAGATTCTAAAATAGATCTGTCAAATATCTATCAATAATGTTTTCCAAACACCTCAACAGGAGAGAGAATCTCTAAGTTCCATTTCTCCCTCTCACAGCCCTCTTTCTTTCTGCTCTGGTAGGTCTTTCTTTAGACTGGGACTGCAATCCCAGTGATCTGAGGACTTTAATTGACTACTCTCCTGGTTAAAATCCCTTTTTCATGGATGTCCTGTATTTTTTTTCTTAGTTTACTTTCTCTTTTTGCTGTAGCACATCCTATAGTAGCTTCTTTAAAAAGGGTGAATTTGAGTCCTTGTTGTTTTGAAAATGCTTTTATTCTTATTCTTGGTTGATAGAATTCTCTACCTGGTCAAACTAAGTTGAAATGAACTATGTCTAACATTTGAAAGAATGAATCCATTGGTTTCTAGGTAATGAGAGGTGTGATGCTGCTTAGATTGTTTCTCTGAGACATGATTTTTTTTTTCTCCCCCTGTGCACCTGGCACCCTAAGCCTCTCCAGGGCTCTGTGGTAGAGAATCACTCCCTTATGGTTGGCATCCTCACTTTTAACCTCCTGAGGTTATAACTTCCTTCACACTGTTTAGTCAGGTATCCTCCTCCACCTGCTGTCTCTTTAAAAAATTTGTTGAAGTCTTTGACATAAATGCAGCAATATATTTTTGGATTTGTCTCCAAGGGTAATGGAAACAAAAGTAAAAATAAACAAATGGAACCTAATTAAACTTAAAAGCTTTTGCACAGCAAAGGAAACCATAAATGAAAGAGACAGCCTACAGAATGGGAGAAAATATTCACAAATGATGCAACTGTCAAGTGCTTAGTTTCCAAAATATACAAACAGCTTATACAGCTCAATATTACAAAAACAAAACCCAACCCAGTCAAAGAATTGGGCAGAGGACATAGACATTTCTCTAAAGAAGACATACAGATGGCCAACAGGCACTCGAACATGCTCAAAATCACTAATTATTAGAGAAATGCAAATCAAAATTACAATGAAGCACCACCTCACATGGGTCAGAATGGCCATCATTAGAAAGTCTACAAATAATAAATGCTGGAGAAGGTGTGAGAAAAGGGAACCCTCCTGCACTGTTGGTGGGAATGTAAATTGGTAGGCCACTATGGAGAACAGTATGAAGGTTCCTTAGAAAATTAAAAATAGAATTACCATATGATCCAGCAGTCCAACTCCGGGGCATGTATTAAAAGATGAAAACTGTAATTCAAAAAGATACATGCACCCCAGTGTTCATAGCAGCACTATTTACAATAGCCAGGACATGAAAGCAACCTAAAGGTCCATTGACAAATGAATGGATAAAGAAGATGTGGTGCATATATAGGATGGAATATTACCCAGCCATAAGGAAGAGTGAAATAATGTCATTTGCAGCAACATGGATGGACCTGGAGATTATCATACTAAGTAAGTCAAAGACAAATATCATATCACTTATACGTGGAATCTAAAAAAAGATACAAATAAACTTATTTACAAAACAGAAACAGACTCACAGACTTAGAAAAAGCTTATGGGGCTTTCCTGGTGGCGCAGTGGTTGAGAGTCCGCCTGCCGATGCAGGGGACGCGGGTTCGTGCCCCGGTCTGGGAAGATCCCACATGCCGCAGAGCAGCCGGGCCTGTGAGCCGTGGACACTGGGCCTGCGCGTCGGGAGCAAAAAAAAAAAAAAAATGTTTACCAAAGGGGAAAAGGTGGGGAGGGATAAATTAGGGGTTTGGGATTAACAGGTACACTCTCCTACATATAAAATAGATAAACAACAATGGCCTACTGTATAGCACAGGGAACTATCCTCAATATCCTGTAATAACCTATAATGGAAAATCTGAAAAAGAATAAATATAACTAAATCACTTTGCTGTACACCTGAAACATTGTAAACCAGCTATACTTCAATTAAGAAAAAACAACCATCCCTCACCAAACCAACAATTAGGAATCTTTCATGTGTTGATGTCTCCTTTTCTGTTCTGTTTTTGTGGAATTGTGACTTTTTCTTGGTAATTCATTGCCTTTCCTTGGCATGTTCATGAGGAGAGAAGAACAAGTGTATTTGATCTGCTGGGTCCAATTTGAAACGTTATTAAAATTATTAGAATTATTAAACGAGAACACCTGAAAATTCCCCTGGAAAACTGGAACATAATGTATTCAAGGCCTTTTGTTTGCTAAGTAAATAAGACTGGCTGAGAAAGAAAAGAGGCAGGACAGGGCAAAGGAAGAAAAAGAAATGGAAGAATGAAGGAAGAGGGTTCAGTAGAAAAAATATGCCTCAGTGAAGGACTCTAGCGACATATTAAAAAGGAAAAAGTTGAAACCCAGGTCTGTCCTGTCTAATTCAGGTTCTTTGTCAGGGAATTGTTACTGATAATGGATTTATCAGTAAGCCATTGTACCTTTTACATATAAGAATTTTATACCTGTCAGCCTCAGAGGGTCCTAAAAACACAGGATTGTAAAACAAAGGACATTGATTATGCAAAACAGACTCTTTCCTGTCCTACGAGCAGTGCTTCACCTCCATCAGAAGACTACCACTAGTGTCCTGGTAGATGAAATGCAGGGTCTGGCAGTGTATGAACGTACCATATGGAGCCTGTAGACTCAACCTTAAATGTGATTCCACAAACGTAATAGATCATGATGGTGAGGGAGAATGTTACGGATAAGGGCTTTTTCCTTTTTCATCTTGTCCATTTTTTTTTTAACCACTTTTCTTTGCGAATCTGAAGGCTCTGAATGAAAGATAATGATAATAGCTTGTTTCTTTGTGTAACTCTTAAGACAGCTATTATAGCTAGTTTGTTTCCATAGCCAAATACAGTATTTCTTGTCCGTCTACAGGTGGATTAAGGCCACTGGTCAGAATAAGAAGAGAAACTTAAACTCTGGAAATTCCACTTCTGGTCAGCCAGGACCAAAGAGAGAGGCAGGATAGGGCAAAGGAAAAAAAGGGAAGATAGTGAAGCTTCTGTCGAGCTGAGCTCGGGAGAGGGGAAGTGGGAAGGAGAGGGATGTGGTTCGATCCCATTGGCTCTCACTGTTCTGAGTTTAGTAGGTTTTCTTGAATAAATGTTGCTTCACTTAAAAAGACAAAAAAAAGGGAGAGGGCTCAGTAGAAAAAATATGCCTCAGTGAAGGACTTCATAGAGACAAGATATGTCTTCCTAGAGACATATCTTCATAGAGACATTCCTTCATAGAGGAAATTCAGGACTCAATTTCAGTCCAGTTTCATGCTCTGTTTTATGTGCAACATTCTGATGATGCCCCTGGTTCTTTTCCTTTAATTATTTTATTATCGCCTCTTTGTTTTAAGGTTTTTAGTGTGCTGAATGCTGCCCCATCTGTCTCGGCCCATCTTCTCTGTCTCTTGATGTTCTATTAGAGATACAGAAAAGTAGGAATTGTGCCCAAGTTGTGGAAAGAGAAAGGTTTTGAAATCAGCCAGGTCAGGAAGAGCAGCCCTAAGCTTTTCTGGATATTCAAGTTGTTTAGTGGGTGTTCCGGTGACCAGGAGGCTCCCCTGTTCCTCCTTTTACGATTTGTGCCAGGGCCAGTGGTGTCTCTGTCATTATGAAGATCCCCTGAAGCCTGCAGTCCTCTCTGTGTCCTTCTGTAGCAAATGTAGGGAAGCAACGGGAACAAGAGTGGTCCCCCCTCCTCTCGGCTCCCACACACCCTCCCCCCTGAGCTCCTTGAAGAGTCCAAGGAAGAAGCGTTTGTGTCATGCAGGGGAGAGGGCAGCTGCTCGTGGCAGTACGCCTGCCTCAGACCCAGGACATGGGTTCTAATCCCCTTGTCTACACTGGTGGCCGCTGTGAACTCAGACAAATGCAGACCTCGTGGGCCTCGGCTTCCTTGGTTGTATAGTAATGAGGAAGCTAGAGATCTCTGTAATCCTTTGAACTAGAACATTCTGTGAAGCTAGTGGCAATACGTATTCTAAATTTCTAATTTTTTTTTTTTTTTTTGCGGTATGCGGGCCTCTCACTGTTGTGGCCTCTCCTGTTGCGGAGCACAGGCTCCGGACGCGCAGGCTCAGCGGCCATGGCTCACGGGCCCAGCCGCTCTGCGGCACGTGGGATCTTCCCAGACCGGGGCACGAACCCGCGTCCCCTGCATCGGCAGGTGGACTCTCAACCACTGCGCCACCAGAGAAGCCCACAATACGTATTCTAGAATTGTGTGCAGGCATACCTTGGAGTTACTGTGGGTTCTGTTCCAGGCCCTGCAGTAAGACAAATATCATGATAAAAGTGAGTCACATGAGGTTTTTGGTTTCCCAGTGTATATGAGTTATGTTTATACTGTATTCTCTTAAGTATGTAACAGCATTATGTCTAAACAATTTATATATCTTAATTTATTGCTTAAAAAATGCTAACCATCATCTGAGGCTTCAGGGAGTCGGTCTTTTTTGCAATGGTAACAGCAAAGATCACTGATCACAGATCACCATAACAAATATAATAATGATGAAGTTTGAAATATTGTAAGAATTACCAAAATGTGACAGACATGAAGTGAGTAAATGCTTTTGGAAAAATGTCACCGATAGACCTGTTTGATGCAGGGTTGCTGTAAACCTTCAACTTATTAAAAAAACAAAAAAAACCCAAATATCTGAGAAGCACAATCAAGTGAGGTATGCTTGTACTGGTTATACATCCTTTCTTAGAGTGACATTAAGCATTCACTTTTTAGAAGCTTCAAAGGATGAACTTCTCCCTCACGTGGATCCATTTTAGTTTTTCTGACAGGTAGTATCGAACATGACGAAACAATGAGCTTTTGTGTCCCCCCCTAGCCCCCCCCCGCCCCCACCAAACCCGGGTCCTTTTTAAATAATGACAAGCATTATCCCTTAGACTGTAATCTCCTTGAAGGCAGGACTCCTGTTTGTCTTATGTAAGAGATCCCTTAGAGCATCTGCCTGTCGACTTGACTAGAAGTGAAAGTTGATCATACTTAGTTTTGTTTCTTTAGCACCTAGCACAGTGCTAGGCATGTAATAAATATTTGTTGGAATTGATGCCTAACATATGGTATTCTAAGTATTGTGAATGCTTGAAATTGCAACATAAGCAAGGTAAGGGTATGAACATGGTGTTTTATTTGTTCTAAGAAAAAAAATATGGTCCAAAATAAAACCTTTCAAAGATTACAAAGCTGTTTTCTTTCTCATTACTCATCACTTTCCTCCTCCCCAGAATTTCACGTCCTGTTGTCTCACCAAACAGTGAAAAGAGGAAAATATAAGAAAGCTTCCAGAATTACCTAGGCTACTTATGCCCCTCCTTTGTGTGTGTGTGTCCTTTTTGTGCTTTGGTTTGGTGGAAGGTAACCAAGGATAAAAAGAAGTATCTGAGGCCCCCTGTTAGAATGTTAATTGTTTTCTTGTCAAAGGAATTAAAAAGATGTTTCTGAGAGAATATCTACGTTTGATTTAGGAGGGAACTTCTCTCCTGTCTCAACCCCCTTTTATGTGACATACTCAGGTGTCTCCAGTTAGCTCAAGAGGTGTTAAGACATTTAAAAATTCTCAAAGCAAAATTAATTTTAGTTTGCTTTGGCTTAACACATATATGCCGTATACCTCCCTTCAGGAGGAAGAAGAGCTCTGATAAAATCTGGAAAACAATTAAAAAAAAATCTCGGCTCCCCAGCTGCTTGGAAGGGAGTGAAGTCCAGTGCCCTATACCATCTGAAAGTGACTGGAAAATAAAGCAGTTGTTTTAATTGCAGTTGGCATTTGCAACTCTCCAGGTGAAAGAAGTCAGCTTGATGGAAAATTTCTTATGGCATCAGAAGCGCAGGAGATGAATAAGAAAGAACCAAAGACAAAGTTGTCCTTACCCGTTAAAGCTCGTCTCTGGAATTGCTTACGACCCCTCGAGTAACCTTTTGTGGTGGACGTTGAGAGACTGCCAAGTGGAGGGTGTCTGCAGGTGCAGAGAACTCCCTTCCCTAAAGGGCTCGGGGCTAGTTGGGAGTGGGAAGGGAGCAAGACACTTAAGAGAGAACCCAAGTTTGTGGACTGAGTGGTCAGATCATTGGTGTGCTGGGATCTCAGAGAAACGAGAGGCCGTGTTGGATTCGAGTCCAGAAAGAAGACGCCATGGTGGGGGGTGTGGGTGGTGGTACATGGAGGGCGTTAATGAGAGATGAGGCAGGAATGGCGGGCAGGGACAGAGGTGTGAAATGTCTTGAAGATGGTGCTGTTTGAATCTGGAATGTCTTCCCCTGAGCCCAATCTACTCTGTCCTTTTCCGTCCACACCCTTCACCATGTTCTGGGAGTACATGGAAACCGGTTGGGAAAGCACTGCTGTAGCAGTGGGCAGTCAGGGATGCTTTAATCAGGGGGATGCTATGTCTCAGAAGATGAGTATGTAAGACCTTATTTTTTAAATGTAATTGTTTTATGTCTTGTTAACAGCTGCAGCTTTTGATGGACAGTGGACATGCTAAATTGGATCAGTGGTTGCTGTTTAATTCACTTGGTCAGGAGGGATCTTGGTCTAAAAATACCCTGGGGGAGTTTTGAGATTGCAGCCACCCATTGTCCTGATGGCTGTGGCCTGAGGAGTCCCAGTTTTCTCTTTGGCATCCCTCCAAAGTGTGTGTGTGGGGGGCGGGGGGCTAGTCAGTATATTTGGTGACCAAAAAGTGGAAAGTACAGAGGCTTTAGGATGAGGCAGATTTTTTTTAATTGAATTATAGTTAATTTACAGTGTTTCAAGTGTACAACAAAGTGACTTAGTTACATATATATAAATTTACATATATGCATATATATAAATTTATATATATGTAAATTCTTTTTCAGATTCTTTTCCAGTATAGGTTATTAGAAGATAATGAGTATATTTCCCTGTGCTATACAGTAGGTCCTTGTTGTTCTATTTGTTTTATATATAGTAGTGTGTATATGTTAATCCCAAACTCCTAATTTATCTCCCCTACCCCTCCCACTATCCCCTTTGGTAACCACAAGTTTGTTTTGTGTCTGAGTCTATTTCTGTTTTGTAAATAAGTTCATTTGTATCATGATTTTTAGAGTCCACATATAATATCATATGATATTTGTCTTTCTCTGCCTGACTTACTTCCCTTAGTATGATAATCTCTAGTTCCATCCATGTCACTGCAAATGGCATTATTTCATTCTTTTTTATGGCTGAGTAATATTCCATTGTATACATGTACCATATCTTCTTTATCCGTTCCTCTGTCGATGGGCATCTAGGTTGAGGAATAGGCAGATCTGTGTCAGATGCAGCTCTGCTCCTTTCAGCCCTGTGATCTGTGTTGGAGTGTCACAGTCCAGCAACAGTGACTACCAGGGAAAGCCCCGTAGGTGGGAGGTGGGGAATGACTGTCAGGGGGTCCAGCCTCTCCTTGTTGGACACAGTGGCCTCAAAAGGAGACACAGAGGTCTCCACTCATTGGGCATTTGGTTTGCTTATATATTCCCTCCTGCAGGGAGTCTAGTCCTTTTTCTTCTTCCTCCAGATTTAGCTTAGAAGGACTTTTAAATTGTTTTAAAGAATATTTGGTGGACTTTGAGTCACCTGGGCACCATTTTGTACACGTGTGTAATGGCTTGAATGGTGGTCCAAAAAAGATACGTCCAAGTCCTAACCCCTGGAGCCTATGAAAGTCCCTTTTTTGGAAAAAGGCTCTTTGCAGATGTAATTAAGAATCTCATGATGAGATCGTCCTGGATTTAGGGTGAGCCCAAGTCTAATGACAGGTGCCCCTATGAGAAGAGGAGAGGACCCAGAGATATAGAGACACAGAGTAGAGGCTGTGCGAAGCTCAGGCAGAGATTGGAATGTTGGAATGTTAAGGATTGCTGCAAATTACCAGAAGCTAGGAGAGAGGCATAGAACGCATCCTCCCAGAAGGAGCCATCCCTGCTGACACCCTGATTTTAGACTTCTGGCCTCCAGAACCACGAGAGAGTAAATTTCTGTTTTAAGCCACGCAGTTGATGGTAATTTGTTTTGGCGGCCCTAGGAAACTCGTATAACACCCATGTGGTTGAGCTTCCTCTCGCCTTTGTGGTCCAAGCCCTTTTAGCCTCTCTGAGTAGTTATCTTTGCTTCTTTAGAAGTTTTGCACTTTCATTTCTCCGTGAGGTAGAGTTAGAATTTCATGTTTTAGGTCCACTTCCTTTGCACTGATTTCCTCCCAGGGTCTGTTGGTCCTGGAATCTGTACCTGTCTGAATGGGCTCTAGCATATCAGAGGACCTGGTCCCTTTCCCAGGGCTGTGTCAATTCCAGTTCACTGGCTCTTGCTTCTTTTACTGATAAGGTGTCTCTATAGTACATTGTTCAAGCTATAGGACACTTCTGAGAGTTAAAGGGGATGCTGTTGGTATTTATAACAAATGTAAACTGAGACTGTCCTAGGTGAACCAGGCCATCTGGTCATCCTTCTTACTCTTCATTTCCAGATTCCAAATACTAGTCCCGTTGGGCTTCCTTTCTGGTCTTGTCAGTATTAAAGTCAGGAGTACTTGCTTGCTTGGCCTTAGAAAGAGTGAGAAATACAGGGTGTTCAGAATCACTGACTGGCCTTCCTAGTCCCTTTTCTCTTGCTCTCTTGTTCTCTCCAGAGGTTGATTTTTTTTTTTTTTCCTTTTCCTTTTTAGCTCCAGGGTTATCCAACTTGTTTTGTCTTCAGATCTCTTTGTAAGGCAACACAGCCCCTGGACCCCTTACTTGTTCCCGTTTTTTGCCGCTCAGCTTTGTAAAAATGCTTCTCTACGGTGGGTAAGAAGATCAGGGCTCTTTTGGATGAATCATCAATTAATTTGAATCCTTTAGAATAAAACTTAAAATATGGTAAATTATTAATTCATACCAGAAACGAGAGCAAAGAGTTTGTCGTGTTTCATACATTAATGCTCCATGGGGCCAACTCTTAAACCATCTGGAGCACAGAATCCTGGGGCCCATGATGAGGGCTGTAGGCAGTTGCTGAAGTTGTTTCATGATTCCCACACCACCGCCACTGCTGGGAGAACAGAGAGTCGTCTTCTGGATGTTCCTCCGCGGAGTGGAAGCTGGGCCACGTTCTCTAAAATTAGCCTCTTTCCTCTGCTGTTGTCGCAAATGAGGGGCCTTCCAGGAGGATATTTGCCATCACCACCAATGACCTAGAAACGTCAGTTGCAATTAAGTACCATGATCTATTACCCATATTGCTTCTCAGGAGAAATGACCGTGCATGGTGTTTCAGTTATTGGACTGGAATTAACGGCTAAGGTATCTCTTGGGGAAGTCGGTAAACTGCTGCAGGACCCTGTAGCCACATTTAGAGAAGCTGCCCCCAGCTGCCCCAGGGTAGTGGGTTACATGTTTGACTGCCCGTTTCAGGGATGCTCTTACGGTAGGGATCGTGTTGTTATGTTCAATCATGTGTCCTGGGCACCCAGCATGGTGCTTGGCAGCTGGGAGATGCTCAGAAGATAGGTATTGAATGAAGGAGCTATTTATAGTAGAAAAGGTCCAGCATTTCCATTCACTGAAGTCATCAGTGGCTAAAAATTTCTGAGATACTACATAAGAAATATTCATATTCCCAAATGTGCTTCTTTGCTTAGCTTGATTGCACTATATTATGAGGAATAACATATGCATAAAACACTCAGATCTGTAGTGAACAGCTCAGTTTTTATACATGTACACACTGATGTCATCACCACTCAGGTCAAGATCAAGAACATTTCTAACACACAAGGCTCCCCTGTGCCCCCTTCCAGTTAAGTTTCTGCCAAACATAACCACTTTTCTGTCTTCTGTTATCATAGGTTGGCTTTGCCTGTCCTTGAACTTCATATATATGAAATTATATAGTATGTGGTCTCGTGTTTGGCTTCTTTCACTCAGTAGTATGTCTGTGAGATTCATTCAAGTTGTTAATTGCTGTGTAGCAGCTGTTTGTTTTTATTGCAGTGAGGTATTCCATTATATGAATATACCACAATTTATTTATCCCTTCTACTGTTTGGGTTGTTTCCAGTTTGGGCTATTATGAATGAATCTATTACGAATGTTTTTGTACATGTTTTTAATTGCTCATATGTCCTAAAATTTCATGTTTTACTTGAAAGGAGAGAGAGGAGGGAAATGAGAATAATAACTGACACTATTGAAAGGTTATTCTATGCCAGGAGGTACAGTAAGCAATTTAGCAAATGCTCTATAGCCCTATCCATGCATACTTTTTATTGCTATACCATTCTGTCTTGCAACTTTTTACCTTAATTAGAAAAGAACCCTAAGGCAAGATAACCTTTCAGTACACATTGGGCACATGGTCAGTCAGCATCGGAAACTATCTAATTGACTCCCCCCCCCCC
>NW_006793703.1:6805793-6807953 GCF_000442215.2 Lipotes vexillifer
CGGCATGTGGGATCTTCCCAGACTGGGGCCCGAACCCGTGTCCCCTGCATCGGCAGGCGGACTCTCAACCACTGCACCACCAGGGAAGCCCTAATTGACTTTTTTTTTTTGTTCTATAGTCGCCCCCCTTCCCCTCCTACCATTTCATCCCTCACTAGAATGGGAACCCAGCAGACTTGGGGCTGAATCCCCAACAACTGGTTCTGTGCCTGGCACGGAAACTCTGAGTAAATAGTCCTACTTACAAGGGGGTTAGTTTTTTTAAAAGATTATTTGTGAGCAGGTTGTTTTTTGAATCTCAGACACACTTTGCCACAAAATTGTCTTGGACTGGTCTAACCCAACCTGTTGTTACTGAACTGGAATGCCATTGATGGCCACTAGGATATCATACACTCTTAATTTCTAAGAGAGCAGCTCTTCAACTCAGATTTTTTAATATTGTTTATTGTGCCTATTGTGTTTTTTATATCGTTTATTGTGTTGTGTGTGACATTTATTATGCCAGTGAGAGGCATAATAAATGATTATTGATTGAATAAAGCAAGACAAGATGTTTGGCCTCTGAGTTTGGGCATCAAGAACTAGTATTGATAAACAACAAGGTCCTGCTGTAGAGCACAGGGAACTGTATTCAATATCCTGTGATAAACCTAATGGAAAAGAATATAAAGAATGTATGACTGAATCACCCTGCTGGACAGCAGAAATCAGCACAACATTGTAAATCAACAATGCTTCAATAAAAATTAAAAAAAAAGAACTAATATTGAATCGCTAACATTAACAGTGTCTGTGGGACATCAACAAAGGTATATTTTTTTTTAAACATCTTTATTGGAGTATAATTGCTTTACAGTGGTGTGTTAGTTTCTGCTTTATAACAAAGTGAATCAGCTGTACATATACATATATCCCAATATTTCCTCCCTCTTGTGTCTCCCTCCCACCCTCCCTACCCCACCGCTCTAGGTGGTCACAGAGCACCGAGCTGATCTCAGTGTTATGCGGCTGCTTCCCACTAACTATCTGTTTTATATTTGGTAGTGTTTATATGTCCATGCCACTCTCACTTGGTCCCAGCTTACCCTTCCCCCTCCCGGTGTCCTCAAGTCCATTCTCTACATCTGTGTGTTTATTCCTGTCCTGCCCCTAGGTTCATGAGAACCATTCTTTTTTAGATTTCATATATATATGTTAGCATATGGTATTTATTTTTCTCTTTCTGATGTTAGCATATGGTATTTTTCTTTTTCTGACTTACTTCACCCTGTATGACAGACTCCAGGTCCATCCACCTCACTACAAATAACTCAATTTCATTTCTCTGTATGGCTGAGTAATACTCCATTGTATATATGTGCCACATCTTCTTTATACATTCATCTGTCGATGGACACTTAGGTTGCTTTCATGCCCTGGCTATTGTAAATAGAGCTGCAATGAACATTGTGGTACATGACTCTTCTTGAATTATGGTTTTTTCAGAGTATATGCCCAGTAGTGGGATTGTTGGGTCGTATGGTAGTTCTATTTTTAGTTTTTTAAGGAACCTCCATACTGTTCTCCATAGTGACGGTGTCAGTTTACGTTCCCATCAACAGTTCAAGAGGGTTCCCTTTTCTCCACACCCTCTGCAGCATTTATCGTTTGTAGATTTTTTTTTTTTTAGATGTTGGGGGTAGGAGTTTATTAATTTATTTTTGCTGTGTTGGGTCTCCGTTTCTGTGCGAGGGCCTTCCCCAGTTGCGGCGAGCGGGGGCCACTCCTCATCGCGGTGCGCGGGCCTCTCACTGTTGCGGCCTCTCCTGCTGCGGAGCACAGGCTCCAGACGCGCAGGCTCAGCAGCCGTGGCTCAGGGGCCCAGCCGCTCCGCGGCATGTGGGATCCTCTCGGACCGGGGCACGAACCCGTGTCCCCTGCATTAGCAGGCAGACTCCCAACCACTGTGCCACCAGTGAAGCCCTGTTTGTAGATTTTTTGATGATGGCTATTCTGACCGGTGTGAGTTGATACCTATTGTAGTTTTGATTTGCATTTCTCCAATGATTAATGATGTTGAGCATTCTTTCATGTGTTTGTTGGCAATGTGTGTATATCTTGTTTGTAGAAATGTCTATTTAGATACCTCTAGTTTTTTTTTTTTTTTTTTTTTTTTTT
>NW_006793703.1:6807963-6829627 GCF_000442215.2 Lipotes vexillifer
CACTGTTGTGGCCTCTCCCGTTGCGGAGCACAGGCTCCGGACGCGCAGGCTCAGCAGCCATGGCTCATGGGCCCAGCCGCTCCGCGGCATGTGGGATCTTCCCGGACCGGGGCACGAACCCGTGTCCCCTGCATCAGCAGGCGGACTCTCAACCACTGTGCCACCAGGGAAGCCCGAGACCTCTAGTTTTTATCTTCAGTATTTCACTTCCCTTTTACTTTTATAAAATGAGTGAATATAATATATTGCATAGTTGAACAAACATTGCTCAGCTAAGTAAGATGGCTGTACTGATGACACTGCCCTTCTTTTATTGCTTCTCACTGTACTTAGAGTAAGCTCCTTCCTCTTAGTAGAGTCAAGGCGTTGAATGGTTTCCTACCTACCCCCTCACCCTTATTTCTCACCACTCTCCCTCTTGTTCATGCCACTCTGGGCATGCTAACACTCTCTCCATTCCTTAGATGTACCAGCTTCTTTCCTGCTGGAGTGTTTTTGCACATACTGTTTCCTAAGATGTGAACACACTCCTTTCTTCACATGAGCTAGACCTTCAAGTCCAGGCTTAAAGTGAACTCCCCAGCGAGGCTTTCTCAGACCACTCTATTTAAATTAGATTGCCCTCTCCATTTATTTATTTCTTTTTATTCACAGACTTTTAGTTTTAGAATAGTTCTAGATTTAAAGAAAAATTGAGCTAGATAGTACAGAGAGTTCTTAGCCTGCCCCTGCAGTTTCCCTTACTTTTAACACCTTGTATTAATGGGGTTCATTTGTTTTCATTAATGAACCAATATTGCTAATATTAACTAAAGTCTATATTTTATTCAGATTTCCTTAGTTTTTCTTTGTCCTTTTTCTGTTTTAGGACCCTAGTCAGGACACCACATTACATTTCGTTGTCATGTCTCCTTGGGCTCCTCTTGGCTGTGACAGTTTTTTAGACTCTCCTTGTTTTTGATGACTTTGACAGTGTTGAGGAATACTGGTTGGGGTTTTGGTGGGATGCTCTTCTTTTGAAACTTGTCTGATTGTTTTTTTTCCCCCTCATGATTAGAGTGGATAATGGGTTTGGGAGGAAAATTACACAGGTAAAGTGCCATTTTCCTCACATCTTATTGGGGGTCCCTCCTGTCAACATGATTTATGACTGTTGATATTGACCTTGATCACTTGGCTGAACTAGTATTTGTCAGATTTCTCTAAAGTTATTCTTACTGTCCTCTTTGGAAGGAATTGATAAGGCACAGCCCATAGCTAAGGAAGGGGGACATAACTCTCCAGTCCTTTAGGGTGCAGTATCTACATAAGTTATTTGGAATTTCTCGGCATGGGAGATTTTTCTTCATTTATTAATATATTCAATTATTCATATTAGTATGGACTCATGAATATTTATATGTTGGGTTATAATCCAATACTGTTTTATTCTGTTGCTCTAGTTGTTCCAGCTTTGGCCATTAGGAGCTCTTTCAGTTGGTTCCTGTGTCTCTTTGATCTTGCCCCATCAATTAGGTATTTATTTTTTTAATTTTTATTTATTTATTTATTTTTTGCGGTACGTGGGCCTCTCACTGCTGTGGCCTCTCCCGTTGCGGAGCACAGGCTCCGGACGTGCAGGCTTAGTGGCCATGGCTCATGGGCCCAGCCGCTCCGCGGCATGTGGGATCTTCCTGGACCGGGGCACGAACCCGAGTCCCCTGCATCGGCAGGCGGACTCTCAACCACTGTGCCACCAGGGAAGCCCTAGATATTTATTTTTGAACACCTTCTTTCTTTCTGCCACTGCAAGGATATCTTGTATATTTCCTGCCCCACACCTAGAATCAGGTATTTCTCCAGCGAGCCCCGGTTCCTTTTATTGGAGAATGGTATTAGAGACCAAGACCTAGGTGCTAGGTATGCTCGTCGCTGCTGGTGTGTTCCCATTTATTTTATTAGAGTACGCTGATTCTTTCATTCATAGCATAAATTAGACAGTGTGTTATTTGTTTGCTTTATTGTCTGTCTCCCCGCCTATATTGTCTGCTCCACAAAGTCAGACACCATCCTTCACCCACAGTGCCTGACACATAGTTGGCCCTCAAGAAACATTTGTTGAAGGATAAATGAATGAATGAATAAATGAATGCTGGCTGGAAAGCAGGACTTTGATCAGAGAGCTTGAATGTTCATCTAACAGCTGTTTAAAGCTGCAGTTTAATATATGAGTGGTGGTTCAGACTAGGGGTTTCGGTGTACAAAGTATTAGAGAAAGGTTAGGCTAGTCAAAAGCTGAACATATGAAATTGAGAATTTCCTTTATATATACAGTACTTAAAAATTCATTAATTGTGTTGATGTTTACATTCTAATTCTCTAGTCAGCTTGTTCATTAGCTTTACAATCAGAAAAAGTATATACGAATTCTAGCTAAGTATTGCTCTCTGTAGTTAAGATAGCTGGATAGTGAAAACTGATTTTTATTTGCTGGTAGAGACAGTAAAGACAGTTTTTTTGTTTTGTTTTTTAATGTCTCCCTCCATCCCTGATAGCTGTGGACAAAGAAGTGCAAATGGAGGCACAATAAATGTGCTCATTACTTTTTCTCTGTTAAAAGTAGCATTTTGGGGGCTTCCCTGGTGGCACAGTGGTTGAGAGTCCGCCTGCCGATGCAGGGGACACGGGTTCGTGCCCCGGTCTGGGAAGATCCCACATGCCGCGGAGCGGCTAGGCCCGTAAGCCATGCCCGCTGAGCCTGCGCGTCCGGAGCCTGTTGCTCCGCAACGGGAGAGGCCACAACAGTGAGAGGCCTGTGTACCACAAAAAAAAAAAAACAAAACATTTTGGAACAAAGTTAGAGATACATGACAGATAAAGCACAGAGGGCTGGAATAGGCTGGGGGGCGCTGGGGCCTGAAGCAGGTGCTCAGTGGGGGTGATTACTCAGGGACTCTGGGTGCAAGGGTCAGAACTGGAATGGTCTCAAGTTTCTCATCATCAGCCTGGGAGACTGCACCCTGGGAAGACCACAGTGTCCTTGCAGTGCAGAACCTAGACACAAACAATGCGGGGGTTCTGTGCACTCAGTGTGGGAACATTCTGGGGGTGCCTGCTAAGAGCAGGGCCCTGGTTCATCCAAGGAGCTCGGGGAGAGCCCTTCATTGAAAAAAGGGGGAAAGGGAGCCTCTTGGGCTCAGAGACATGGGCACAAGGGAGGTGGGGCTTATTTGCCAGGACTGGAGTCCATGGTGGGAGCAAGGGAGAGAAGATGCCAGGACTGGGCTACTGCAGGGCAGACTCGAGGTTCAACTCTAATGTGGGCTGGCACCCCTTAGTTGTCTCCTGTCGTTAACCAGGCTCAGGGCAGGTTGAGGCTGCAGGGGCTTGGGGTCCCAGGTTGGGGAGGTTGGTCATGTGACCACAGCCTTAGGTAGAGAGGAAATGCTGGGCCCGACTTGGGGGTCTTTGGTTACTGTTTGACCTTTAGCTCTGGTGTAATTACTTTTACGAGGAAATGATTCTAAGGCCACTTTTGGTTGCTTCCTGAGGCAGCCAGCAAGACTCACCCTTGGCCTGTATCCTGGGCAGCCTGAAGACGACATTCCACCAGCCCCAGCAGATGTTGGGCTGCCCTTGGGCTCTGCTCCCTTGTGCCTGGGGCCATGTTGCTGCCCTCCGAGTTCCCTTCCCGGGCTCCTCTGAGGAGAGGTGAATGGGGGACTGTTGTCCTCACCCTTTTACACTACAGTCAGGGATTCTGTCCCCCAGGAATTTTCTCCCTTACCTCAGAGCCACCTCTTTCCTCCAAGGACAGACCTGGTAGAGTTAACGCTTCATGTTCCCTGCTGTGCCGAGCTTTTCTGACTTATGAAATCTGTGTGGGGAAGGCACAGTGGCTTCCCCTCCAAGATTTCCTGGAAATCCTAGATTAAGAGGGCCACTTCTTTCCAGTGACAGAAATGGCCTTTGTTTATTTCCTGTCTTGTATAAAAGAAACATCTGAAGTTGGCAGTATTGCAGGTTTACTCATTCACCCCTGGGCTATGCATTTATTTGGAAAACACAGTGTCTCTTTCCTTTTTAATTCAGTGGTTCTCAAAATTGAGGGTGTACAAGAATTTAAACAGAGCCCAGGGGCCCACCCCAGGCAAGTGGGATTCTGTAGGTCTGAAGCAGATTTAGGCCGCCTGATTCTCAGCTGGGTGGAGAACTCAGATGCCTCAGGGGCTGGGCTGATGGTAATTGCAAATCTAGGTGCTGAGCTGCTTATCTTGTGGTGGCAACTTTTAAAATACCTTTTTGGACTAAAGATGTTAAAATAAAACTAAAAAAAAAAAAAAACCTTTTTGGACTAATATATGCCCCAGGGCGGTAATTTGCAATTGGTTCTTCTAATGTTTCTGGAAAGCATTTGGTTTAGGGAGTGTTGAAGAATAACTAGTTGTTGAAGCAGCAGAGGAAGGGATTGATTTATTGAGAGCTCGCTCACACTTAGCACTTTTGTATATAGTATCTTATTTAATTCCAATAAAGCTCAACAAGGTAGATATTAATATATTCATTTATGGAGGAGGAAACTGATGCTCAGGGAGGTTAATAACATAAGTTGCTGCGGTTTCCACAAGTAATGGGTGGCAGAGCTAGGAACTGGCTCCAGGTCAGCCTGACTTCAAGGCCAGTGTCCATCCATTAGTACCTGTCGCTGCTTTCTGTTCATGCTGCCTCTCCAAGGAAAGAAAACACACAGCCCGAACTCCAGCATGTGAGCTCCTAGTGGTCTGTGAGCACCTTACTCACAGGCAGGGTCTTGAATCGGAAGGTGGGTAAGAACACAGACTCTGGATCTGACTGCCTGGTTAGGAATCCAGGTCTTGCCACTTGTTAGCAATATGATGCTGGACATGTCACTTAACTTTCTGGGACCCCATTACATCATCTATGAATTGAGGATAATATCTACCTCATGAATTGCTATGGGGATCAAATGAGGTAATATAACACGTAGTGGCTGTTGTATAGTGACCACAGTTGGAATATTAGCTCCTATTTGATGATGATGACGACTGCTGCTACTGTGGATCTTTGTACCCTATTGCTTAGCAACATGGCATTTGGCCTATTGTTGGGGCTTAGGGAAGGTTGGTGAATGAGTATAGCCCAGTTGACTCTTCTGTGGTCATTCCTCTTTTCTTCCATTTACCCTCAGCCTTCTACCGTCCTTTCCCACCTCTCGTTTCTTTATTCTCACATTCCCTAAGGCACAGAAGTTATCTGCTTCCCCAGCTTTGGATGTTTGTGTCTTCAGGCTGTGTCTGTGTGAGAGGATCTTAAGGGTAGTTATGGGAAGGCACATGCAGTTGGATGAGCATCTGTCTGTATCTTCTGTGTTTGTATGTCTGTGGGTGGCCATATCTATCAGGAACTGAATACTTGCATGAATTTGTAAATTGGGGTGTGATTTTGCATTTTGGGGGTGTGTCTTTCTTGAGTAATGAGAATGAATAATTGCTGATATATATGTTTGTGTGGAGGAGGTGTTTCTACTCCCCTTGAGTTGGTAGTTCATCTGATTGTGGTTTTGGAAAGGTGTACTCAGTGAAGGAAAGACCCTGTAGTGAGACCAAGTTTTTTCCTTCCTTCCCTCCCTCTTCCCGGTCTTCTAATAGAGGAGGGCACTTGGGGGCGTTGGAAGATGGGCTGCCGTAAGGAGGAGGTGAGGCTGGAGTGATCGGGGTGGGAGGCAGACAGAGAAGCCTTGTAAGTCGCATTTAGCAACTTGACTTTTATGCTAGAGGAACCTATGGATAGAAAGGAGGGATGTGGAAAGATACTTGAATTTCAAAAAGAAAAATGCAGCGTGGAGGATGGATTTGAGAGGTTCAAGGATGGAGGTTGGGAGATCGGTCGGAAGACTTTTGTGGAAACCAAGACTGTGATAGAAACAATGGAGAGGAAGGGACAAGTTTATGAGATGAAATTAGCAGGACTTAGAGATTAGTTGGACACTGGGGTGAAGAACAGGGAGTCCTCAAGGTGCCCTGCTTGGAACAGTGGGTGTACCATGCTGCCATCACCTGAGACAGAATACAAGTGGATGATGTAATGGGATCCCAGAAAGTTAAGTGACATGTTGGGGTGGTGTGAGAGAGGGATTGAGCTGAGGTCATGGAATTTGGGGTGTCCATCAGACATCCAGTTCAAGATGTTAACAAGCTGTTGAATATGTAAATCTGAATTTTGGAGGAGAGACATCTGCTTGTAAAGGGTCATTGAAGCCATAGGTGAAGGTGAAGTTGCCCAAAGAGAGCGTACAGAATGGTAGAGGAGAGAACTCTATTAATTTCCTAATATTGCTGTAACAAATTACTACCAGCTTGGTGGCTTGAACAACAGAAATTTATTACCTTATTGTGCTAGAGGTCAGAAGTCTGAAATGGGCCTCGAGTGGGAGTAAAATCAAGATGTCGGCAGAGCTGCGTCCCTTCTGGAGACTCTTGGGGGAGAATCTGTTCCTTGCCTTCCCAGCCTCTAGCGGCTGCCCACATTTCTTAGCTCGTGGCCACGTCACTCTCACCTCTGCTTTAGTCTTCATAACTTTCTCTCTGGCTCAGATCCTCCTGCCTCCCTTTCCCAAGGATCCTGGTAATTACATTGGGCCCACCTGGATAACCCAGGATACTCTCCCCTTTGCAGATCCTTAACTTAATTGCATCTGCAAAGTCCTTTTTGCTGCAGAAGGTAATGTTCACAGGTTCCAGGCATTAGGATGTGGACATCTTTGGGGGAGCCATTATCCTGCCTACCACAGGGACCTGAAATAGAACCCCAAAGCTGGTTTACTGGCTTTAAAGGCACAGAGGCAGAGGAGTGTGCAAAGGAGCCAGAGAAATTAGACAGAAGTAGGAGACCGCAGCCTGGAGGTTGGCTGGGGATAGGAGGAGATGGCGGAGAATTTCATGAAGAGGAAATGACTGCTCCTATCAGACGCACTAGGTTCTAAAGGATAAAGATAGAAAAATGTCCATCGGACTTGACAACCAAGAGGCAGTTCATTCTTTCCAAAAATACTTACCGAGCATCTCCTTTGTGCCAGGCACTCTCAGGCGTGGTGAATATAGCAGTGATGGAGGCCCAGTCCCTGCTTACATCCTAGCAGGGGAGGCAGGCGATGGATCAACAAGTAAACAAGTCACATAGTTACAAGCGCTATGTAAGGAATCAAATTAGGACATGTGAAAGAGAATGACTGGGAAGACCTCTGAAGGGATGACGTCGAAACCTATGTCTGAGTGCCAAGAGGAATGAGTCATTGAGTCCTGGGGATGGCGTTCCAGGCGCTGGGAGCAGCCAGTGGAAAGGTCCTCACTTGGGCGGGTCCTCGCTGGGCAGGAGCAGAGAGGCTCTCCGTGTGGCCATAGCATGAGAGTGAGGAGTGTGGTGGGGACTGAGGTTGGGAAAGGCGGTGCAGATCTTGGCTTTGAGCTTTGAATGCCAGGTAAGGAGTTTAGATTTTGTCCTGAGATTTTGCTGTAGGTGGTCAAGAGTGAAACAGGGAGACTAGAAAAAGAGGTGATTGCAGTGAGAGGGGATGGTGGCTTAGACTGGGATTATAGTAGTTGTTATGATTGAATTATGTCCCCTCACCCTCCAAAGATAATGTTGAAGTCCTAACACCTGGTACCTGTGAATGTGACTTTACTTGAAAATAGGGTCTTTGAGATGTAATCAAATTAAAATGAGGGCTTCTCTGGTGGCACAGTGGTTGAGAGTCCGCCTGCCGATGCAGGGGACACGGGTTCGTGCCCCGGTCCGGGAAGATCCCACATGCGGCGGAGCGGCTGGGCCCGTGAGCCACGGCCGCTGAGCCTGTGCGTCCGGAGCCCGTGCTCCGCAACGGGAGAGGCCACAACAGTGAGAGAAAATGAGACCATACTGGATCAGGGTGGGCCCTAGTCCAATATGACTGGTATCTTTATAAGAAGAGGGAAATTTCGACAGAGACAGACGCAAGGAGTTGCCATGTGATGACGGATGCAGAGATGGGAGTGATGTAGCTGCAAACCAGGGAGCACCAAGGCCGCCAGGAGAAGTTAGGAGGCAAGGAAGGATTCTCCCCTACAGGTTACAGAAGGAGCAGGGCTCTACCAACATCTTGATTTCAGACTTTTTGCCTCTGGACCGATGAGACAATAAATTTCTGTTGCTCTAAGCCACCCATTTTGTGGAAGTTTGGTACAGCAAGCCCTAGGAAATGGATACGGTAGTGGAGATGGGGAAGGGGTGGTGTGGAGGTAGAGCTGACAGGATTTGCTGTTGGATTGAAAATTGGATGTGTGAAGGAGGGCAAGCAATTGAGGACAAAGTAGATTTGTGGCCTGAGCAGCTGGATAACGGATGTTTTTCTCTTCTGAGACTAGAAGGACCATGGATGGAGCAAGTTTGGGCAGCGACATCAAGACTTGACTCTGTGAGTCAGAAGCTGAGCTGGAGGTATCAATTTGAGGGTCATTAGCATATAGATGGCATTGAAATAACGAGGGTAAATGAAGTCACCCAGGGAGCAGAAGTTTCAGGCAACCCTGAGTGCCCTTAAATTCCTAATGTGGAGAAAAAGTATTTTCCAGTGTCAGATTCGCCTGACTTTTTATGGGTTCCAGTGGGGGGATGTGTGCTAGTCCTCCAAGTTAAATACATATTTCTTTTACTTAGTCTGGTTTGAAGACCTGGTTTGAAACCAAAATATTTTGAAGCTCCTTTCATGGAGATGTAGAGTCTATTCTTTCCTCCAAATTCCTCCCCGCTAAAAATAATTGTATTGGTCATGGGATTTGCTTTGACTGATGGATGTGGTAGAAGTGATGCTGAGCTAGTCTCAGAGCCTGGCCTCTGGGCTCCAGAGGTCTTGCGGCTTCTGACTCTGCCCTCTTGGACCACTGCTACCTCCGTATAAGGAAGGCTGGGCTCTGCTGCTGGTGATGGGAGAGTCGTCTGACTGCAACCCAGTGAGTGAGTCCAAGTGAGACCGGCAGCAGAACTGCCTGGTCAGCCCACCCAACCGGGGGGAATCATACATGGTGGGTGGTTCTAAGCTGCAGAGTTTCAGACTGGTTGGCTCCGTCAAGGGACCCACTGGGCTCAGAGCTTGCATCCACATGGGCAGGATAATATGGAGGGAGAGGGCTGTATGCTGTTCAAGGTCATGAAAATAAATCAGGGTTTAGTCTAGATGCATGATTAAATGGCAATCTGTAAGGTCATGGAATCAAACATCATTCACGAAAAGATAAAATACAGAAGGTACATTTCAGAGACCAAATGGCATATTCATTAAATCATTCCTGCAACAAATATTTAAGGGTCTGCTGTCTACGGTATACCTGCAGGGCAGTAGGTGAGAGGCACAGAGGTGAGTGGGATGAGCCCTCAGAATACTGTCACTGACTGTATGGAGTTTATTATTGGGGGTGTGACATCACTGTGCTAGGAGTGGCCATGGAGATGCAAAATGGGGTTAATGATAGCAGTGGCTGTCACTGATTGACCTCTCACTGGGTCCCGTGCACTTTATATTTATTTTCTTACTTAGACCTCACCACAGGCCTATGCAGTGGGGCTCGTCTGTTTCCATTCTACAGATGAACAGACAGACTGGCTCTTGTAAAGCTCAAGTAGCTTGGTCAGGATCACACAGCGGGCAGGGGGTGGCTATACCACCAGTTATGTCTGACTCTCAAGTTTATCCTCTTTTTCTACCAGGGTGTCTTAATTTCCCACTAATGCCTCGCCTGACTTGAAAGCAGGTTATAGGGCCAGATTATAGTTTGGGTTTGGGGTACCCTGTCATCAGATGGAGTTCCTCTCTGGGTTGGCAGTTGATATTAGGAGGGTTGATGCTGAATGGTGAAAACCACCGTGGACGTATAGCACCTCCAGTCTCTGCACGAGGAGAATCAGGATCCCAGCGGGATAGGAAGACTGCATGAACCCACACCATCATGAATTCAATCTGTAAAATCTTGAAAGACACCCCCCCCCACCCCAAGTCTACTTTAGCAGGGAGGATCGCCCCTCTAGGATACGTTCTCGTTGTGCCGGGTTCATGGCACAGCTACAGGGGTGATGGGGGTTAGCTGTGAGGGGAGGACCACCTTCAGAGTCAGCGCCCCTCGCCTCGGGTCCCTACTGGTGTGTGAGCTGCGTCCTGTGCTGTCCACAGCTTGGCGTGGCAGCTGGTTCCATCAGCAGAGCTAGGTTATGGTGTCACAGCCATTGGACAGTGTGCTGTGTGTGTGTGTGTGTGAGAGAGAGAGAGAGCTAAATTCGGAGGAGGGCTTTCATGTCACTTGACTCTGAGGGGAAGAGGGAGGTCATGGCTAGGGGGTCGTCCTGTGCTGAAAGGAATGGCACTGTGTGGACTCGGAGGGAGCCCGTGGCAGCTACTGTCCTAAGAGTTAGGCTAATGAGAGGTCACAGGCGGAGAAAGGTTCCTCGCAGGGAGGCGAAAGTCAGCATCTCAGGATAGGATTCAGGAGACAGGGCCACGTGCTGCGAGGCCGGGCGCGACTCTCAGTCCTGGAGCCCCCCACCCTTGTGTGGGCCGCCGTCTGCAGTGAGGCCCCTCTTGGGGGCTGCGTGCAGGCACCGTCTCTAGGAGGGCCTCAGGGTGTCGCAGGTCAGGCTGACTCAGCTTCCAGACTTCACAGTGGGGGTCGCCTCAAAGATCGGTGCATCTTTTTGCTTCCTGGTGTACGCTTGTGGACCCTAGGTTCTGTGAGTCCTGGGACTTGAGGGCAGAGTGTGACCAAGAGTCCCTTCTACGCCACTGGACTGGGCTTTGTCCTGACTCGGGCACTTAGGAGAGTTTTGAAGTTTGGAAAAAAAAAAAAAAATCCTGAGGTAGCCTTGCTCTGCGGTGGTTGCAGGCTTTGTGGCCGTAGGAGCTAGAGTACCAGCAGGAGGTGAGTGGTGGAACAGGGGTCCCTCCCATCCAGTGGCTCTGTGGAGGACCACCAGCCAGAAGGGCCTTCTCTTCTTGGACAGAACTGGCCTTTTAACTGGACAGGCAGATTCTGTTAGACCCCAGTAGATGCCAAAGCCAAACCTCCAAATATGTTCTTTTATTTTTTTTTGCGGTACGCAAGCCTCTCACTGTTGTGGCCTCTCCTGCTGCGGGGCACAGGCTCCGGATGCGCAGGCTCAGCGGCCATGGCTCACGGGCCCAGCCGCTCCGCCGCATGTGGGATCTTCCCGGACCGGGGCACGAACCCGCGTCCCGTGCATCGGCAGGCGGACTCCCAACCACTGCGCCACCAGGGAAGCCCCTTTCTCTTTTTAAATGATAGTTACTGTTCATTTTCTCTAATCACAGTAGCTGATATTTACCAGACATTTATTAGGTACCAGCAATTGTGCTAAATACTTCGCAGAGATTGTATTATTCGATTCTCACAACACTATGAGGCAGACACTAGCAGAACCCCTTTTGTACAGATGGTGGAACTGAGGTGCAGAGAAAGTAGATAATCTGTCCTGAGTCACATGGCTGATAAGTCGTGGACTCAGGAATTAAAGCCTGAGTGCTTACCTGTGCTGCTTCCAACAGGCAGAGAACTTGCTCAGGGCAGAAAATTTGCAAAACACGAGAGAAACAAATCATCTGTAGTCTCTCTCTCTCTCCGCAGATAACCTCTGTTAATATTTTTTCCATGCACATGGAATTAAAAAAAAAAAATGGAGTTACAGTAACTGCTGACTTTAGTCTGCTTTTTAAAAATTCTGCATTGTATTTTGAACATTTTCCAATGTTAAGTGTTTTCAACACCTTTTTTTTCTTGGCTACAAAATATCTTATTATATAGGAATCTGTACTTTAACTTAAAAACATCTATTATTGGAACTTCAAGTTGTTTATAAGTTCGGTTGTTATAAATAATGCCATGACTCACAACTTTGTTTATGCATCTTTGCACATATCACAGAAGACTGCCTACTGGAGGATAAATTCTTAGAAGAGGCATTTCTGAATTAAGAGGCATGTATGCCTTAGAGGCTCTTGGTATTATCGCAAAAAACACTTTCCAGAAGGTTTGTACTAATTTCCTTTCCCACTGTCTGGGTACCTATTTATTCCTAAGTCTGCTAACACTGGATATTTCATTGTTTTTAAACTTTGTAAAAATTTCTTATTGAGAAGCGACATCTTTCTTTGATTACTAATGACATTGAACACTATATGTTTATCAGCCGCATGTAGTTCCATTGTGAATTGCCTTCATTTTTTGTTTATTTTTAATTTTTTCTTCCAGTGTTATTGAGAGGTAACTGACATATAGCACTGCATAAGTTTAAGGTGTACAGCATAATGATTGGACTTTGGTACATACTTTGAGACAAAATGATGACCACAGTAGGTTTAGTGAACATCCATCATCTCATGTAGATACAAAATAAAAGAAAGAAAAAGTGTTTTTTCCTTGTGATGAGACTCTTAGGATTTTCTCTCTTAACTTTCACATATAACAGACAGCGGTGCTAATTATATTCATCATGTTGTACATTACATCCCTAGTATTTATCTTATAACTGGAAGTTTATACCTTTTGACTGCCTTCATCCCATTCCCCCTCCCACTCTGGTAACCACAAATCTGATCTCTTTTTCTGTGAGTTAGTTTGTTTGCTTGTTTGTTTTTGAAGTATAATTTACCTAGAAAACTGTGTTCCTGGTGCACAAGATTGTGATTTCACATTTCTGTGCATTACAAAATACATGACTTTATTTTTATTAGAATATTTATCTCTTTTTTCTTGACTTGGATGAGCTCTTTATATATTAAAATGTGACCTGAACCTTTTGTCATATATGTTGTAGATATTTTTCTATTTGCCATGTACTTTTATATTTTATGTAAAGTGGTTTCTTTATGTAAAGAAGTTTTAAATTTCTAGGTAATCAGATCTACCTATCTTTGCCTTTACTGTTTTCTACTTTTGGTTCTATGCAAGATGATATAGGTACCTCCATTTAAAAAAATTTATTGTTACTCATTTTTAAGTGATTAACTTGACAAATATTGATTGCATGCCTGTGTTATACCTGACCCTTTCTATGCATTGAGGATATACATAAGAAAGAGGGACAAATTTTCTACTTCTTTGACCTTTTCCATCCATCTGAAATTTATTTTTAAGTACGATGGGAGGCGAGGTTTTAAGAAAATAGTCTGTCTTCACGAGGTCAGCTGCAGCTTGGCTGAACTCCTCTGTGGTGGCCCTGCCTTTCTTAGGAAGAAAATGTGAAAAGGAAAGTTCTTAAGGCTGGAGTTTTAAGGCTTGAACTATAATGGCATTTTGCCTCAATGGAAGATACATCACCAAGAACCGTGTCCCTTCACTTGTAATCATCAGGCTGTAAAAATCCGAGACCCTTTGCCACAGGCCAGTTCATCCCACATGGGCCACTGAGGCCCTCTGTCCTGAAATTGGCCCTTTCAGATGGGCTTGGGCCCTCATCCAAACAGACCCAAGGTTTCAATGTAACCGTTGGAATTACCGGTTGGCTTTTTTATTTGTACAGAAGATCCTTCAGAGGTGGCTTGGTATGGGCAAGATGACCCACTGAGGGTCATCGCCACCCCCAATAAGCTCATTACACAGAAGTCTCCTTTTTCAGTCTTTTTGTAGTGGTTCCTTCACGTGAGTTTTCTGGAAAACACTGGATGCTTTCTCCATGGAAGGGTGACGGGCCAAGGATTCACAGTGGCTGTTGGATAATTATAGTGCTGTTTCCTTGCTAGTTACCTGGAGGCCTGGGGCCCTTGGTCCCTGGAATGCAGCTGTTGACTTTTCTAACTCAGGTTGGAAAAGGAGAGAAGGGGTTGGTTTCCTTGCTATCGCCCCAACTTGGTCAGTCTGTGGAGGATTCAAAGGACACAGTGCTAGATATCCAGGACTGAAATCAGGGGCTAGTGTGGGGAGCAAGAATCAGGGATTCTAGGCCAAAGCCTTAGACAGACCAGGAGTTCCCAGAGACAAGTTCTCATAGTTCAGGGACAAAGCTCATGAGGGTCCTGTAGCTCTGACAGGGATCCAGGGAAGAGCTCTTGCATCCTTGCTTATTCTGACTTTGTTTTTTTTTCTCTGAGTAGGCTGATCTGTAAGGAAGGGGCTTCTCAGTTTTAGGGCAGGCCATCAGTCCCTGGTGGAGGGACAACAGCCTATGCTGTGATCAAGAAAATGATACCACCCTTAAAAGTTGGCACGTGCCAATTTCCACAGTATAAATACTCCCACTGTGGCTGATTTGGAGCTACCAGCAGTTTAGCATTGGGTTCACAAAATTAAACTGTTGGCTTTCAGGAGCTGTCAAGAGCTGGTTGCAGCACATGATGGCAGCGCCCTTTCCCTGCCAGGGGGCTTGGCATCCATGTCTGAAGGAAGCCCTGTGTCTGATCAGCAGACCTGGGCTCAGCCTGGTGTCTGAGGCACCAATAGTCCTGGCAACCTGCTGGCTCTTCAGGGAGGTCTCTGTTTCTTCCCAATAGGGGTCATTTTCTTCCCCAGCCTCAGAGCATGAGTCCTGGCATCTTAACAAATATGGACACAGTTTCAGTGGCTCCCTTAGACAGTTGGGCTTGTTGTGTGTTTAGAGCACAGTCCTGCTAATCTCATTCATAGCACTGGTCACTCTACCACTAACTAGCTGTGTTACATCAGGAATATCACTTACCTTCCTTGGGCCTCACTGTCGTTATCTCTAAAATGACGGCATTGGAACGAATGATCTCTAAGGTCTCTTCCAGCCCTAGCATGATATGATTATAAGAACTTTTGGGTGACGGCAATATTTATAGGCAATGATATGACTTTAGATTATGAGCCAGCCTGAACATTCCCTATGTGAGGCAGAGAAGAACATGCCAAGTCATTTGGGAAAGAAATGTTATTTTTGAGTACTGTAGACTCTAGTAATAAAACACAAATTCAGAACCGAAAGGAAGTGGACCACATTTCATAGGTACAAAGACTGACACCTTGCAAGACGATGGGGTTAATAGGTTCAGCTGTGATGCTCCCTGTGGCTCCAGCTCTGGAAGAAAGGCCCTCCTGGGAAATCAACAGGAGCTCTTTTAGACAGATCACCTCTAAATTATGGAGGGATTATCTAGGTTCAATCTTGCTTTCATGCTTTTTGACTGCATCTGTTCTGCTTAATTACTTACTTGGTTGGCATCTCAGATTTCCTCTGTTTTCTTGTAGCCTGCAGGGAATCCCTTTGAGAGAGGGTGGTGTAGTGAAAAAGCAGTGGATTAGCAATCGGGAGACCCAATTTTTAACTGTTTCTAATGATAAGACTCCAACAGATCCGTTCTCCAGTCTGGGTCTCAGATGCATTTATTGAAAAATAAGGGATTTGGGATAGATCAGTGACTTTCAACAAGGGGCCATTTCAGAATGTTGCTGGTCCGGCTCTGGCTCCTAGCTGCAGCTGGAGTTCAGGTCTGCTTTACCTGGCTCTCAGTGTTCTGGGACCGGTGGAGCAGGTTCTTCTCTTAGCAGTGGTGGAAGTGGAAACATGGGGTGCATCCATGTTTACGCTGAGTCTAGGCTCACGGTCACGTTTGCCCATATTCCACTGGCCAAGGCGGGTCACACAGCCAAGCTGAACATCCTTGGTGCAGGAATGTATGCTCCACTTCTCGTGGGACAAACTTGAAAGTCACATTGGTGACTCTGGGAATAGGAAGGGATGAAGATTGGGAACATTATGCCGTCTACCAGCGAGGACTCTCATCCTGCAGTCCCGGGAGAGGAGCCCTCTTCATTGTATAGGACAGCTTCCAGACAAGAAAGGAAGCAAAGCAAAGCAGATCTTCACTTCCTGCCCCTACACAACACGCGCGCGCGCGCGTGCACACACACACACACACACACACACACACACACAAAACATAAGACACCAAGCAATGAACAATAACAGTAGTGACCACACAGAGAGAGGAGGTCTATGGGCATGTATAGTAAACACGGCTTACTTATCTGAATGGCTGGAGGCCAGGATCTATAGCTGGTAGTCTTATTTCAAAATACTTTTAGTTATACTAAGCCTCAGTTGCCCATCTGTGAAATGGGGATAATAACTTCAGTCTCACTCCCCACAGGGTGACTGTGAGGATTGCATTAATGGCCGTGAAGCTGATGCTTGGCACATAGTGGGTATTAAGACCTTTGTTTCTCCTTCTCACCTTTGAACCCCTATCTCCTCGTGGCTGGATTTTTATATCAGCCTCCCATATGCCCCTTCCCACCTTCAACTTCCCTCTTAATGGCTCTGCTTTTTCCTGCCTCTGTGCCTTTGATGGAGCGCTTTGCTCTGCTTGGTGTATCCTTTCTTCTCTGCAAAAATAGTGTTTTTCTTAAGGCCAGCACAAGTCCCACTTTCATTTGCTAACAGACATCAGCTTACAACAGACTTTCTCTCCTTACCATTGGCATTTAACCTTGTGTGGCCTCCTATTGCCAATTGATGTCTCTGCTGAAAGTTTTTCAAGGGCAAAATCCATGTCTGATCCATCTCTATCTCTTATACCAGCACATTGCAAAGACCATGGTAGGTGTTTAGTAAATATTTGTTGAATGATTAGAAAAATAATCTCAGGCTCCCCAGAGCCGTCACCTTTATCTACGAGATGTGACCAAGGATAAGGAGACCAGCAGGAGGTCAGGACTCATGAAGGTTCTTTGAGATAAGAGGCCAGGTCTGTGTAAAGGGTCACTCTGCCTGGAGCCCAGCCCTGGATGACATGGTCTCAGGAGCTCCTCCTGAGTGAGTGCAGGCACCCACTAATAAGCGACTGGCCAACTGTCTGGCTGCTGTTTGGAGACGTGATCTGACCCCCTGCTGGCCTGCATGCCCAAGGAACAAGCCTGTAGAATCCCCTGGTGTCTGGGTGTGGAGCTGGGGTCCCTGCCTGTGCCTCCTGAGGGTACCAGTTGCTTTCTGGCTGCACAGAACTTGATCCTGTGCCTGACCTGTTGATGAGTCATTTTCTGTCCCTGAGGAGTTTGGCAGGGAGGCCAGAGAGAATGCAGGTTAAATGGAGATTTATGGGTGTTTTTTAAAAAAAGGGGGGTGGGTGGGTGGCTGCTGGGGAGAACAAGGGAAAGGAGGGGAAGTTTCGGCAGTGTTTCTGTCCCTTTTGTGAACTATTTAAAGATACTTATGTTCATTGCTCTCTTCATCTCAGGGAAGGCCGTCCCCATACAGTCAGGGGCTCAGGCCGGAAACCTGAGGGTGTTCTTCATCTCCTGTCCCACCTGTTCCCCGTGCTCTAACCCTGGTCTGGCTGTAGTGGTTGAGTAATGTGGGGAAGCACAGATGACTGGCTGTGATTGGTTGCCTTTCGGTTTTGATTTCTTAAGCCTGGGACATATTACAGGCTTAGGTTGGGGTTTGCTTACTTAGGCTACTAAGCATTGAAGCCACCTCCGTCTAATGGCCTCCTTGTCTAATTAATTTCACAGCCTCAGAACTGAAAGTAAAGTTTGAAGGAGGGATTTGCATACCATGTTTATAGCAGTATTATTCACAGTAGCCAAAAGGTGGCAGCAACCCAAGTGTCCATCAGGGATGAATGGATAAACAAATGTCGTACATGCACACAATGGAATATTATTCAGCCTCAAAAGGAAAGAAATGTTGTCACATGTGACAACACGGATAAATCTTGTAGACGTTACGCTCCGTGTAATCAGCCAGTCACAAAAACGTAGATACAGTGTGATTCTGCTTATATGAGGTTTGGAGTCTAATTCATAGAGACAGACAGTAGAAAAATGGCAGCTGCCAGGGGATGGTGGAGGGGGGAATGGGGAATCGCTGTTTAATGGGTATAGAATTTCAGATTTGCAAAATGAAAAATGTTCTGGAGATGGGGTGGTGGGTGCACAATGTGAATGAATGTAACGCTCCTGAATTGTGCCTTGAAAAATAGTTCAGATGGTAAATTTTATGTTGTGTGTGATTTGTCAATGAAAAAGGAGTCCAAACTTCTCATGACCTGTGGGTCTCTACCTGATCTGCCTCCACCTGAGTCTTCAGCCTCATGGTGCTGGGCCCCTAATACACACTGTCTGGGTACCAGTCTCCCTTCTCTTCATCTTCTCTTGTCCCAGAAGGGAATTTGCGTGGCTCGTGCCTTCTCATGGGTGCATCTCCGCTCTAAGGTCACCTCCGTCTCTTCCCTACCCCACCGTCTCCCAGTTACTCTTTATAACCTTACCCCCTTTCTGGACCTTTATGGTGCTCGTTTTCTCTAGGATGGATTTTGTCCATCTGCCTCCCTAACCTGTTGCTTGACTTGTCTACCCTCGTGGCCGGCAGAGTGTCAGCTGCAGGAAAAGATACTCAGTAACTACTGGCTGAGTGGTATTTCCTGATGCGTATCTCTGGTTGGCTATGAAGAGGGCATATGATCTAAGCCGTTTTCCTCATTGTGGGCCTGAGTTACACTGAACCAGCCGTGATCCCTGGGCCAGGCCGCTTATGCTCAGTGATGGAAACTGGCTGGATGTGGGATTAACAGAATTAATTGGTCCTCATAGGAATTAAATTATTAACCTCGAACTCAACACATTTTTATTGGATTTCTTTTATGATTAAGACATTAGAGCAGGGGAAGAGAGTTACAGGGATGAATGAGACGCAGGCTGTGTCTCAGAGCTTCCAGTCTGACAAGATTGAAGATGTGTGTAGTCTGGGCCATGGTGAATGGCCGGAGGTGGCAAGTGGTGGGAGGGGTATGTTACTTTTAGCCACAGGGCTCCAGAAAGTTCTCCATAGAAAGGTTCTGTTGAGGCAGGTCTGGATGCGGGGGGGACTCTTAAGTGGAGAACAAGCCTGGCCTGTGATGCAGAAGCAACACGAGAGATGTGGGTCAGGGCGGGGTGGGCAACGGTGGTGCCAGAGTGCGTGTCTGTGGCGTGGCTGTTACGCTGTAATCCTGAGGGAATCCAGGCTTCTGAGCAGAAGAGGGAGATCAGAGCTGAATTCCATGAAGATCATTGGACAGCCGTGGGCAGGTTGGCCTGGGTGGGTTGGGAGGCTGGCAGCAGGGGCCCCAGTGAGACTAGAGGCTCTTCCGGTGGCATAGGTAGAAGGCAGCGTGGGTCTGAGCGTGGCTGAGTAAAAGGAGGGCGAGGCCTTTCTGAGGTGGGTCAGACAGGACTTGACAGCTGTGTGTGTGTGTGTGTGTGTGTGTGTGTGCGTGCAGGTGCGCGCGCGTGTGCATGTGCGTGCACTGGTGTGAGGAGGTGTGTGTGCACTTGTGGGCAGAAGGGGAGGCGTTCCTCCCGGTGCAGGAGCTAATCCTCCAGATGCCCCACAGTCAGGTGCCACTAACCGCCTTTCCCCACCTGCAGGGCTTGGCCACCTCCCCTAGGATTCCCTGTTTCCCCGCAGGAACCACAGAGAAGCCCATTTCAGGAGCAGGAAGCCATCTCGGATCTGGAAGATGACGTGGAGGCAGGACGCCCAGTGGCTTCTGTGAGCCTCTTGCCCCCTGCTGCCTCCTTTCCAGCCACCGGCCTCTCGCCTTGTTCCGCTCATGTTTACATCCCTCTGCTGTACCCAGGCTCTGTGGCTGACTGTCCTTCTTTGACCCCCGCAGGGCCTCGTGGCACCTTGTCTGGTGTGTTGCTGGCATGTGATACACTCTGGGTTTTTCTGGTTCTGGCTGCTGCCCGCACCCCGGGGCTGACTTCTGAACAGTGTTTGCGTAGAGCAACTTGACGCTTAATAAGTGTTTGTGGAGTGATGTAAAAATAAGCAAAATGGGCCCAGCTAAATACATTTGCCTTTTAGCATGACTGCCTAAGGGGACAAAAGGAATATTCAACTCATTATAGGAGGTTGACATCTAATTTCATTTCTTACCAATGCATAGTTAGAAAAAGAATCATATCATTCCCATGGTACCAATACTAGCATTTGATTTCATTAATCAAAATGGGCAAGGCTTTGTTGAATACAGGCACTGAAAAAGATGGGGACTGGTATAGTTTTTACATCATGATTTTAAAAGGCGGTATTGTGTAGATAAATCAGCATTTGCATGCGTTTTTATGGGAGTGGAGAATAAAACTCGAGAGTGTGCATGTAGGGTAGGCAGACTTCTTATCCATCTGTGGACAAAGGATTGATTGTGAGCGTGGCACCAAGTGGGCATCTGAATCCGTCAGTTCACAAGCAAGTCAATTTCTTGCAGAGCATTTTATGGCATAATACACATTCCCAGTTCTTGTCAAAAACAGATTCCCTCCAAAATTGAGGTTTTAAGGTGGTGTATCGGCTAGCTTTTGCTGTGTAACAAACAGCCACACAAACTCAGTGGCTTATAACACTTTGGGTACAGTGATCTGGTCTCTGCTGTGTGGCTCTGTTGATCAGTGAGGCTCACTCATGTATCTGGAGGTTGATGGGCATTTGTCTGGGGCACTTTAGCTGGGTCAGTTCTTTATATACTTCTCATTCTCCTCCTGCCAAGACCAGCAGGCTAGCTTCAGTGTGTCATTCTCACAGCAATGATGTAAGTGCCGTGAGTGCATGTGGAAACATGGTAAGCCTTGGAGCTGGCACCCCGTCACTCCTACCACCTAATAGTGACCAAAACAATTCATATGGCTGAGCCCAGATTCTGGGGGTAGGGAAGTAGGCTCTGCTTTGTTGGTGAGAAGAACTGCAGAGTTAGTTAGAAAGGTGGGGGTACAGGGAGGGGTGAAAAATTGGGTTCAAATGCAGTCTACCACAGAGTGGTGTTCTCTGTCTAGCAAACAGCATGTTTTTAAGCAGGTTTGATGAAGAAAACAAAGGTATATATATTTGAATCGGTCATTTATGCATAGGTATTGAAATCTGAATGATCAGTGTTTTGAAGTTATGGATTATTAGAATTAGAAGAGAACTCAGAGGAAATTAAATCCCAACGAAACCACTAAGTTTACAGACTAAGAAATTTTTAACCCAGATTGGTGAGGTGATGTTCTTAGGATTTTTAGTCATCAGTGACCATAACTATTGAAACCATATTTTTTTTTCTGAGTATAATACTGTTTGGTAGGTATAATAGTACACACTTTCCTTCCTACATCCTCTTTTGAATAAAAACCAAGTAAATATACCAATAGCATTATTTTTAATATTAGAGCTTTTTGTTCACAAAACTCAAAATGTGAAAGTCACAGAATTATAATTTGCAGATGTGTTGCTGCATTCAGTAATTGATTCTTAAATGAAAAATTTAAGGATGTTTTCACTGGAGGTAGGTAAGTCAGTGTGACAACCAGAAGAAGCCTGCATTGCAGCATTTCACCCTTTTATGTATATGATGATATTAATACTGCAGTGCCAGCGTTTGGAATTGTCACCAAGCAGTGAGACAGGTGGAGGAAATTGGACTGGGATAGGGCTGGGTTCCCGTGTTTACTTTGCTGCTGGTGACAGGACCTGGGCACATGATTCACCTCTTTGGTTCTTCTTTTACTCATGTGAAAAATAACAGGTTCGACTAGATGAAATCTAAGGCCAATACCAAGGCTAAAATTCTAATTATTTTATCAGTGATGGAAATGATACAGGTTTTCCCCATATTGCTGTTATTAATAAGGATTAGGTTCAGCAGTACTTG
>NW_006793703.1:6829914-6852637 GCF_000442215.2 Lipotes vexillifer
TCAGCAGTACTTGACAGAAAGTTCCCCAAATAAGTGGCTTGTATAATATAGAGGCTATTTTGCTTTCTTATTAACAACCAAAAAAAGGTTTGGAGTTAGGAGTTCAGGGCTAATAAGATAGCATTGCACAGTGAGAGGCCCGCATACTGAAAAAAAAAAAAAAAAAAGATAGCATTGCGCATCATTGGGGATCCAGACTTCTATCTTTCCGTCCTGCCATCCTTAGGACAGGACTCCCATCCTCAAGGTGACCTTCAAGGTCGCCTCATGGATCAGAATGGGTGCTAGAGCTCCAGCAATCATCATCATATAACAGGACAACAGTAGAAAGAAATGGAGGAATGGGCAAAAGCACTTGCCCTTGCTTTTTGAAACCCTTTTTATTTTGAAATAATTTTAGATTTACTGAAGAGTTGCAAAGATAGAGTTCCCATGTATCTTTCATTCAACTTTTCCTAATGTTAACCTTATATATATAACCATGATACATTTATCAAAACCAAGAAATTAACATTCCTACAGTACTATGAACCTAACTACAGTCAGTGTTTGGATTTTGCAGTTTTTATACAGGTGTTTCTTTAGGGTTCCAGGATCCCATTCTGGATACCACGTTGCATTTAGTCCACATATCTCCTTCAGTCTGTGACGGTTTCTCTGTCTTTCCTTGTTTTCCACGACCTTGACAATCTTTAAGATTACTGGTCAGGTATTTTGTAGAAAGTGCCTTTCTCATTGCATTATATCAGGGTATGTGATATCAATACGACTTATTACTGGTGATATTAACCTTGATTGCCTGGTTAAGGTGGTGTCTGCCAGGTCTTTCCACTGTCAAGTTATTCAGTTTCCATTTCCAGACTCTCTTGGGTAGAAGTAAGTTTCTAAATTCAGCTCATACTCAAGGGAAGGGGAGTTAAGCCCCACCTCCTGGATCTCTCGCCTTGAAGGCACATTCCAGGAAGTCCCACACAGACCTTCGGTTTCTCTTGGCTGGAATTTAGTGGAGTGTAATGGATGGTGAAGAGCTTTGACTGGCTTCAGGCTGCTTGAGTTCAAACGGTAGCTCTGGCACTCATTAACAGTATGAATTGGGCAAATCGTTTCACTTCTGTGTTTGTTTCCTTGGTCAAAAAGGGGATAATAACTGTGCCTGCTCATAAGCTCACTGTGAGGATGGAGTGAGTTTCTACTCGTAAAGGTGCTTAGAATTGTGCTCGGCACATAATGAGGTGCCATCATTGTTAGCTATTGACGTTGTTATATGGCCACACCCAGCTACGAGTGAGGCTGGGAAATGCAGTCTTTTTCCCATAAAGCAACATACCTAGCTAAAAATTGGGATGCTGCTGCTAAGGAAGAAAAGGGAGGCTATTCAGAGACAGCCAGCGGTGTCTGCCGTAATTGGCTGTTTTCAAGATCTGGATCTCTAGTAGGTGGGACGGTGAACTGAGCATCTTTCCTGTTACAAAGTCTCCCTTGAACAGGGTCCCCTGTGCTCTTGAAGTGGGCCCTGGGAAAGTGAGAAACACAGGCTGCCACCAGAAGGGAGCTAAGAGTTCGTCAGAAATTAAGGATCCTGTTGGGTTTACTTGATCTTTGGGGAAGAATCAATTTCCTCTCGGCATCCCATTCCCAGCCGAGGACATTTTGTGAGTGGCTCACGCCCGGGATGAGCTTGGTGGAAGGAGTGGTGCATCCATTTGAAAGTGTTTGATGTGTTTGCGTTCCTGAAAATACAGTCCTCAAAAAGGAAGAGATGGGGTGGGCTAGAAGTCTTTGCAAAGATCGGAGCCACCTTATCCTGTGTGTCAACAGAAGGGGGGTAAGAAAACATCCCTGGGACGGGAGGGCTGACATCCAGAAGAGCCGTGGGAATGACCCAGAAGCTGCCCCAACCCTGTCTTTCATGTATCAGGCGCTCCTTCAGAGCACCAGGAACCAAAGCCTGGGGCACTGCCAAGTCGTGCCTTTGGGTTTTCAGGTTTGAAAAAGAGCATAAAGAGAAAGGACCAAGAATGGCTCTGCTTTTGCCGATGGGATCTCAACACTAATTATAGCTTGAGCCCTGCAGGCCTGTGTCTGACCTGCTCCAGCTCCTGAAGCTTGGTCCAGATAGGTGGCTCCTAACAAGCATCCACTCCCCTTCCTATTATGTCAGTTGTTTGGGAACAGTTTCCTCCCAGTCTAACATTTACCCTGCCAGATTTGTGCTTTTCATAGAATGTGTCTGGAGAATGATAGTGTTCAAGGTCATAGCCGGAGCTTGCTGTGTGGCCTAGAGTTAGTTGCTTAACCTCTCTGGGCTCTAGTCTTCTCTGTAAAATAAGGGGATCAAAGACCCCTTCCAACAAAAACTGCTCTGGGCTCTTTGCCCTGACCTAAGGGCACGTTATCCAGAGCTGCCTGTGAGTACTGCATCTTGTCCTTTGATGCAGGGCATAAGAACTCACCTCTGCACCCGTGTGTTACCCAGAGTGTCCCTCCGTATCATTTGTTTCTTTGACTCCAAGTGGCTCCAATGCAGGGCGCTCCATCCTCCCATGACAGCAGCCCAAGCCTGCACGAGGTGGGCACCACGAATGTGTGCGAATCACATTGTTCTGCCAGTTCACCGCTCCTCACTCTGGTCAGGTCTGATTAGGGATGACAACTGTGCAGCAGATTCGTGCCTTTAATCACTTCACCATGTACAAGGGCCTGGATCCGTGTCACTGACAACCCCTCGCTCTTTTTCATTCTTTTGATCAGAGACAGTGCCTGATGTGCTCTCTCACAACGGGCTTCCTTCCAATCCCTTAAACTGAAAACATTTTTGCAAAAATACTTGTGCCTGTGCTTGCCCCCAGATGCATAATTAGGAAGGTAGTGTGGCTGAGGTCCCCGAGGCTGCTACCTCTTCAAGGGCCAGTGTAAGAATTCAGTACCCCCCGGGCGGGGTGGTATGCAGGCCCCTCCACTGGGGACCGCCCATTCCAGGGGCCAATTTGCCTGCAGTTTGAATACTCCTTCCCCTGCCGAGGGAAACGGCGATTATCCTGCTGCTCTGAACTTAAAAACGTCTGCTCCCCACCTTATACTTCTATGTTTCTGTGAAAATCACACGATCATTGGCTCCTTTCCATGCTTTTATGCACTCATGTGCTCCAACATTTATTGTTTGAGGTTCTTATATAGCATTTACAGTTTATCCATCTGTTTCACGTACATTTTCATAACATGTTTGATTTTTATGACAGCCCCGTGAAAGACCAAGACAGAGGCCAGAAATCTGAGTCTCAGAAAGGGTGAGTGATTTGCTAAGCTGAGCATGCTCTTAGCTGGGTCTTCTGTCTCTACTAATCCAGGGACTCTGATCTTTCATGGTTCTGACTTGTTATCATTTGCTTGTCTTCTGGCTTTAAGTCATTCTGGTGACTTTGAATTTCATGCAAACTTCATGGCATCTCCTTCCGCAGACGAGCTCTGCCTTGGGGAAGATCTCCATACTTTGGAGAACTGGAGCTCTCCCGTGCTTGTGCATCTGGGGAATTGAATTTGCCGAATTACAGCAAAGGGGCAAAATTCAGAAATTTTCAGTCAAGTCCTCTCTTCCCCAGAGCTTGCTCTCATCTCTTCTTTAAAAAAAAAAAAAAAAAGCCTCCTCCTGGGTATTTTCTTGAACCTCTAACTCATCGAATTAATATCTAGACACATGGCTCTGAATGATCAAATGGTCCCAGGCTCAGCAGAGAATCATCCAAGTGGTTGTTTGTAACCTTCTTTCAGTATTTATTGAGGTCCAGTCACTTGCAGAAAACTGGAGACAAAAGGTGAAAAAGACACACTGGTCTTGGTTTCAACAAGCTCACAGAGATGACTGGAGCTATTGGAGACCTCAGAGGTTCCAGCACAATTTCCTTCATTTTATGTTTTAAATTTTACATGGTATGCCAATAATGTTCAATATTTGTACAACTCTGACTTAAAGAAAAAAAATTTCACCCACGGTTTCATCACACCCCCAAATCAAGCTGTTCTCAATGTTCTGTGTTCCCTTCCACTTTTTGCCTACGTGAACATGAATTGTGACTTTTCTTCAATATTATACAAATGTTTTTCCACATTGCTATACAGTCATTTTATTAATCGAGTGTATGTTTTGTGTGCTTAGCCTTTTGTTTACCATTAGATACTTAGGTTTCCACAGTTTTGCCATTATAGAGCTGTAGTAAACTTCTGCCAATAATTTTACAGTTATTTTGGGTTATTTCCTTCGTCTAGTTTCCTTGAAGTATGACTACTTGGTCAAAGGTTGAACATCTTCATGGTTCTTGATCGGTATTGTCATACTGTTATTTAAATGGTTATATTAACTTATCCTATCATCCACAAAGTGTGAGTTAATGTTCTTGACCCAAATTACCCCTGGATGGATTCTTTTCCGTTATAACAGTAATCCTTGAGGTCCCTTGGAGTAACAGTGTTATGATTGAACCTTGTTTCTTTCATTGCAATTCTTCTCAATTCTTTCTCAATTGTGATGTGACCAGTGGTGAGATCACGGATAAGTGACTTGCCCTGAGTATTCTCCTGCTTGTTCATCACTAGAATGGGGACCATCGATCATTTCTGGGTTGTTGTGAGGATCAAACAATATAATTTATGGAATTTCTCTGTAAATGATACAGAAGTAAGCTGTTACTGATGAGGTAACTGTTTGCCTCTTAAACCCCCTTTCTCTGCTCTGAATGACCCTTCTCACAAGGGGAAGGATGGCTGACACTAAGTTCCCACCAGCTACAGGGACTCTGCAGTGCATGGCTGTACCAGGGAGGAGATGGTGGGGTGAGGGGCAGGCATATGTGCTAGTGGAGAAGGGGCTGGAAGAGCCTAAGATAGAACTAATAATCCCAGACCAGTCACTGTTGGTGAGGCCTTCAGTTAACAGCTGTTCCTTCCTTCCTAGATGTACTCTTATAGATCCTGTGCTGAGCCCCTCCCCTGAGGCATCCTCCTTTCCTGGCCCGACACACTAGTTGATATTGAAGGAGATGCTATAGCTTGTGGAGCTGCTCCTGCTGGGGGTGGTGAGGCTGGTGGACCACACATGACAAACCACATAGCAAAGTCGGCATTCTTCTATCAATCAAAATCCTATGCCCTGTTTTCTAGTTTACTCGGATTGATTAATCTACACCTTATGAATGAATCATTGGTTAGTGCAGATTTCACACAGATACATAAAACACCCCAAATGTAAAATATGCTTGAAATATATGTAACTCCTCATTTTTTAGTCTTCTAGACTACTCTTAGTTCCTTAATATAGATCTATTGTCTATTTTAAAAATAAATATTTTAGAGTTTTACTATATGATAGAAACCGTTCTAAGTGCTTTACAGTCATTATCTTATTTCATCCATATAACGATGCTATGATGTAGGTACTAATGTTAAATCCATTTTACTGAGTGGGAAACAGTCTGGGACCTTAAATAACTTGCCCGTGGTCACTTGGTTGCTAAGTGGTAGAGCTAGGATTAGAACTCAAAACTTTAAAAGTATTCTGCTTATTGGTGTCTCGGGGCTCTGGCTTGGCCAGACCTGTACCCACAACTTATTCTGGATCAAGGTGCATGACTGTACTCGGCAGCCATTCTCCCTTACGTTCCTGCCTTCTGAGGGACGCTTGCAAATCCCATGCAGCGGGAGGGCGCAGGGTGTCACAGCGGAGAGCCATTGATGGGGGGACAGTGCTTCGGGTGGGGTTGGGGGAGGGAAGAAGGTGGAACACGTGGGTGTGGGGCAGGGGCAGGGGGAGCTATATGCCTGCAGTTCTTGTTGGAGTCTTGGCGTGTTGATTTTCAACAGATATTTGTTGAGTACCTACTACGTGCTAGTGCCATGGTGGTTGCAGCTGTCTGTTGTGTGCTGACTGTGCTCCGCTCACTGGGCCAGGTACTCTCCCTATCCGTTTTCTCCATTCCTCCCAGTGATGCCGTGTGTTACATAGTCTTTTACCGATGAGGAAATGGAGGCACATAGAGATTAAATAGTTGCAACACAGTTCTAGAGTTGGAACCACTATTCCAGCTCACAGGACAGTGAGTGTGAATAGTTTATTTCATAATTTAATTTAAATCATCCATTCACAGATGTTTACTGAGAGCCTGCTCAGTGGCAGTCACAGTGTTAGGCACTGGGGTAAAGGGTGAAACCCTGGATTTGCTGCCAGGAAGAGGTTGCTGGCAGTGAAGAGGTCTCAAGGAGGTTCAAGACTCCTTGTCTCTGTCCTCGATGGAATCTCTTTCAGCTGGAACTTAAGCTGAAAGTTATTTTTCACACCAGAAAGGAAGCTGCCAAGCCCCTCTTAGGTGCTGCAGTGAAGCAGAGAACGCAGGCTGAGCAGGTCTGGCCAGAAGCTTTGGGTCCTGGAACAGAGAGCACGGTGAACGGCAGGGCCCCCTCTCACCAGAGGAGAAGGTGCTGAGCTCAGCGCCCAGCAGAGACACAGGCTTGGCTGCAGAGCCTGATCAGGACTGCTGCCTCCCAGCCGTGAGGGATGCCACAGAGGAGGACCTGAGAAAGGTTTAGCAGGAAGGAATGCACATGGAAACAATGACAGCCACATCTGCAAGGGAGGAGGAGGAATTAGCTATTATTAGACGTTGAAGGTGTGGTACTTCCAGATTGCTGTACATGATTAGGTGTGAGTTCTATCCCAAAGCAGAAATAGTCATTCTCAATTAATTCTTCTGTTCTCCTCATTAAATCCTAGTTAAAATACTCCTTGAGGTATTGTTATAGATGAGATCTGTACAAACATACTACGGTGCGAGTGTATGTGTGCATGAAAATAGCTGTTGACGTTCAGACTGTAAGGCCTGGAGTGGGTGGCCAGCTAAGTGTCCCTACTAAGTCTGCTGGACATTGTACTTGGCCCTGGGATCCAGAGATGAATACGACAAAAGCCCTTCCCCTTAAGGAACTCAAAACAGGTGAATTCTATAAGGTAGACCGTAAGCTCCTTGAAGGCAGGAACCATATTGTATGTGAATTTGTCTTTCCAGTGCCTAGCACCATGCCTGACGTGGAGTAGATACTCAATAAATGTTTCCTGATTGAGTTGAGTGATTGATAGACAAAGTGTTAAGGAAACAGAATGGCACCCGTTACTTACTACCTAACCACCTCTTCCCCAACCCTTTTTTCCTTGGGTGTTTGGGGAATGTTCCTTTGAGGAGGGATGTTTGAGTCAGATCTTCAAGACTGGACTGTGGTCATGGTGAGGATGTGAAGATAGCAAGGAAGATAGCCCATTGCCCATGAAACACCTTCGACCTTGACAATTTATAAATCTACTCTGAGGCTGTGTAACAATGACTTAGGCCTGGAATTGTTTCCTTCTGAATGTCCACCCAGTCAACCCAAATGGTGGCCTGAATTTGTGTTGAGAGGAGGATTTGGAAGTCTGTTACTGAGGCTGGATTGACTGGCCATATGCTTGCCATGGTGTGGGAGAGGTGCTGGTCATATTTGTATGTGTCCATATTAAGTCTCTGGGCTTTTAAAATAACCCCACTCCTTTCTTTTGCCTCAGCCCCATCTATAGGGGGAAAGCAGATTCATGGTTAACGGGGCCTGGCAATGCATTTGGTGCCAACTCACACTAGGGGAAGAGACCATACAGGGGAGAGAAGGGGTTCTCTGCTTTTTCATCAGTCAAGTCCTCCATCAAAAAACATTTCTTCTGAGGCTGAGTGGATGGATTAGGCTTTGAAGAGATTCTCGTGGAGATGTTCTCTTGAAAAACATTAATTGTCAGAAAGGAATTATGCATCACAGAAGCACAGACATTTTAGCACTTTTCACTTTAATAATGTCTAATTGTTCTAGAGTTGTTGAGGTGTCAGCTGAACCACAAAGGTTAGATTTCCAGATTACTACTTAGGTTTTGTGTTAAAAACTTAAACACAGCTTAAAACAATTTTAATGGGAATAACTATAGAATTGATTGTAGAATTTACTTAAATGGCTCACTCGCAAAGGCTATTATTAAAGGTATCGTTGGTGATACATTGTCATCATCATATGGTTAAGTTATTGTTATTTTGTTGTAATGCAGTTGTGTCCCCAAGGACACAAGCCCATTACTGGGCTGCTTGGTCCTGCACTAAACAGTCCCAGGTTGCCCTGACTTGAGATTTTATGTCTTCATTTTGTTTTCCTATGTCTTACTTTGATGTCAGCTGACAGCCTCCTGTCACTTTTCCTGCTTTCTTAGCAGTGCTTCTGTTTGTGTTACAGTTTTCTGAATTTTCCAAAATCACGTAAGTAAGCCTGTTAAGATGTTGTCTAAAGGAAGCCACAGCAGGCTCTGAATGAAGGCCTGAGGGACGTTTCTGTGAATAAAGAACGTGTACTTGCCATGCGTGGGTGTCTGGGCTTTTGCCCTGACATCTCTTTTTACTTACTTTGGGTTTCTCAGCTGGCTTTTGCTTAGTCGAGATTGCTGCATAAGTGACCTGGGGATAAATCGAGGTATAACTGTGCTGCAGGAGATCCCCTGATTTTATGGGCGAGCGTTTGAGGTCAGACTTAAAACCACTGATCTGGAGAATAAGACTCCAGCCTGCAAAGCTGAAGATCTAGATTTATTTGCTAGAATTTGCTTAGCTTCTCTGAAATTTTGAAGAAAATGCTGTCCTTTAGCCTGGCTTCCGATCATTTAAGACTTTAGTTTCTTAGATAAAGGGCTGTATCAAGATCAGTATAAATACTTGCTCTGAAGGGTTAATATTAATTTAGGCAAAGTAGTGGCAGAATTTGCCAAAAAGAAAAAATTCTGAAAAATGGCATTTTGATTAATTTTTTTTTCTTTTGCGAGACGGTGAGGAGAGGCTTTCTGGTTAAAAAAAAAAGTCATTGTTTGAAATGGTTGCATAATATTAGCCGGCAGCCCTTCATCATGGACACAATGTACCATTGCTATAATATGCAGTGTCACTCGCAACTAATCCCTTTATTGATTTTTTTTTCCCTCCCCCTCTGAATTTGCTGACAGCAAAAGATTAGGTCTAGAGAAATAGTTGTGATTCAGGTTCTATTTGACAATATTTAGAATTTAAAGTGACCTTCAAAAGTGAAAGGGCTGCCAGGAGTGGGATTTAAGTGGTTAAGGACAGGGCGGTATTAAGGGCAAGGCGGGCCTCTCACTGTTGTGGCCTCTCCCGTTGCGGAGCACAGGCTCCGGACGCGCAGGCTCAGCGGCCATGGCTCACGGGCCCAGCTGCTCCGCGGCATGTGGGATCCTTCCGGACCGGGGCACGAACCCGTGTCCCCCGCATTGGCAGGCGGACTCCCAACCACTGCGCCACCAGGGAAGCCCGGGAATGCCTTTTTAATGCTGCTGTCAGGGCAGACCAGCCTGGAGAAGTGTCCTCTGTCCTCAGGACCACATGGGAGCCCAGGGCCAGGTTGACCCTTGGCTTTGTTGTGAAGGAGATGAAGTTTGATTTTTGTCCCATTTGGTCTTTAATGCACTTGACTCTCCTTTCTGTAACCACCTCCTACCAGCCCCCTCTGTTTCTCTTGGTCTCGCTCGTGTTGTCCAAAGTCCCCACTGTATATCCCACCCAGGCCGGCACATCTTCAGTGCCCTGGGCTCCCACACCACCTCCAGTGGTCCTCCCATCTCTGCCCATTTTTAAGGGGAAAGCAGTCTAATTAAACTAATAAGATGTGAATGGCTGGTGGTCCTTAACTCTCCATGCAGTAAAGCCTTTGAAACTGTATATTGCTGGAGTTTTTTTTTCCTTTGTGCTTATCAGTATGTCAAAATGATAGAAGGAGAGAATGGGTGGATGTGTTTTAACACATTAAGAACTTAAATAAAATACAAATATGTCCAAAAGCATGACACTCATTCCAGCCCTATCCTTTGCTCTCTACCCTGCATCTGGTGGTCACGCTTTCTCCTTTCTCCTTTCCTTAGTCACTTTCATGGGAACAAAATTCGTACCTTTCTGGTAGACTTAGTGTGTCAAATGGAGCTTGTGTTAGTGTTGGTCATACCTTTAGGAGTTATTTCACCTTGGTATATCCAGATTCAAGTGATGGGTTCCATTCTGTCCTTTCACTTTTCAGTATCACCTGGCAGAGGACAGTGACATTTCCTTTAGTTCCCAAATTGTGTAATCACTAGTTGTTTGACTTGTCATTTGATTCCTCTGGTCTTTAGTTTCTTATCTGTGAAATTAGAAATGTGACCAATTACCTCAAAGGTCACTGCTAACTGTAAAATTCTAGGTTTTATTGTTCCTTGCCCTCTGTTGCTTCTAAATCCTATTCCAAAAGCCTCCACATGAGAAAAATTCCACCAGCATCCTTTCGGCCATCCATGCATCCCTCGTGTGCCAAGTACGATAGTGAACTGTAATAGGGTAAGATGATGGGGATTTAAAAGCCATAGAAGATGTGATCCTCTTTCTGGGGAATCTATATTTTAGTTTTAGAGACAAAATTAGGTATATAGGGCTTCCCTGGTGGCGCAGTGGTTGAGAGTCTGCCTGCCGATGCGGGGGACGTGGGTTCGTGCCCCGGTCCAGGAGGATCCCACGTGCCGCGGAGCGGCTGGGCCCGTGAGCCATGGCCGCTGAGCCTGCGCTTCCAGAGCCTGTGCTCCGCAACAGGAGAGGCCACAGCGGTGGCAGGCCTGCGTACCGCAAAAAAAAAAAAAAAAAAAAAAAAAAAAATTAGGTATATAAAATAGCCGGAGACCAGAAAAAAATATGTTTGTGTCATCACAACAATGTGCTCATAATACATCTTTAAATGTGTAGTTAGATTGTAAGCCTTCTGAGGCCTTAACACACGCAAATTCTTGATACATGTTTGAATCTCATGATGAGATACGTACGATGGAAATGTACAATACAGGGGTGACCAAGGTAGAGAGGCTGGCTGGGGGAGGGGTTGATGTAGGCTGGCTGAGTAAGGAGGGGCCCAGTGTAGACTGGCCACCCGGAGGAGGAAGGAAGTTTTGAGACAAGTGGCTTGGGTGATTGTATCCTGAGCTGTAGTTCTGGAAGGATGCTACCCATGAACATTGCTTTTCTTTGCATGTGAATGTGCCTTTGCCACTTCAGGTCTGTAGTGAGAGTGAGTTCAGGTTCATAGCCAGGAGCTGGGACCAGGAGCCACAGCTAAATGTACCCTTCTCTATCGCTGGTCCTGGAGTCTGGTCCTTGAATGTCATTGTACTAAACTGCATCTCTCATTTCCTAAAACTCATGGCGTGTCTTCCTTCCTGGGTTTTAAACCTTTCCAAGTTCTGTCATCCCCTTCCCTAGAATCATGGTGCTACCAGCTGCCCAACTAGGAGGCTCATCTCGACCCAAAATGTCCTACTGCCAGAGTCCACCCGCCATCTTGGACCCCTTGTCTGTTAACTAGAGGTGTTGATGTTTGGCCTGTTGATAATTCTCATTCAGGGCTGGACCTTGAGGTGGGTAGTCATTTCCTAGGCCTGCTTATTCCCAGCTGCACACTCTTCCCTATTGGCTTACATCTGAGGTCCTCATACCTTGAAGCTGGACCTGCAAGAATTATGATACAGAGAAAGTTAGGAAGTAGGAGTTTTGGGGCTTGGAATGTCAGGAACCAGGCAGGTGTCCTGGGCACCAGGGGAGGCCCATGCATGCCTGCTGGGCCGTGGCCTCAGAATGCCATGATTGAGGAGACCGTCACCACTAAGAGCACATTTGCAGCCAGGAACCTTTTTAGCCTCTTCCTCCTGGGTTTAGGTGCAATTCTGGGGCATGGTCTATTGGGACTCACCCAGGGAAGAGAAAAGAAGCGTGTCATCTGGCTGGAAAGAGTTAATGGGGGAAACATATAGAAGGAATGATATGGCATTGACACTGACTGGTCAGCGTGTTGTAATTGTGTCCATCAAGATATGGAAGTAAAATAGTGAAACTGTAGTCCTAAAGGATATCAAAGTCCTGAATCTTGTCACCTATTCAGAGGTTTTTACTGGTGAGTTACATGTGTTTGAATGAGCTGTGAAGTACCCTAACTGGCTAAAATTCCTCATTATAAAAACAACATTGACTCTAAGTCATAACAAATTGCAAGTCAGAGAGCCTCACAAACGGCTGTGTCCTTGCTGATCTCTTCCCAGACCTGAAATCTTTCAACGGCTTGGGGTTAAGTGAACCAAGGGTGGGAGGAAACAGCTCTTATTAATCGTTGGCAGCTTTCACAGCTCTCACCCTGTCATCCACGTGTTCACTCAAATTCCAGGTCCTTTGTTTTGCCCTTAATTGTTGAAAATGCACATGGAATTAACTTTGTCAGTGGTAAAAAAATAAGTGCTCCGTTAAGTTAGAACTTTGCATTCTTCAAACAGGTCTGGGATTGGAATTTTTCTTTGTGTTACCTAGGAAAAAAACAGGGCTTCCCTGGTGGCACAGTGGTTAAGAATCTGTCTGCCAATGCAGGGGACACAGGTTCGAGCCCTGGGCTGGGAGGATCCCACATGCTGCGGAGCAACTAGCCCCGTGAGCCACAATTACTGAGCCTGCGCGTCTGGAGCCTGTGCTCTGCAACGAGAGGCCGCGATAGTGAGAGGTCAGCGCACCACGATGAAGAATGGTCCCCTGCTTGCCGCAACTAGAGAAAGCCCTCGCACAGAAATGAAGAGCCAACACAGCCATAAATAAATAAATAAAATTAAAAAAAAAAAAAGGCAAAATTCCTTAAAAAAAAAAAACAGTTGGTTGAGCGTATTAGAAATGGAAGTATAACTTTCTGATTTCCAGCAATTTAAAAGTACCTATTTATACCTTGACCATTGATATGTTAATCACCAAACAGTTCTGTCTGTTTACCGTCTAGTATTTCCCTGGACGTGATTTCTAGCTTGCTTTCTCCTCTTCCTTCTTTCTGCTCCCCTTCCCAAATTAGATTTTAAACTGCTGCCACTGAGACTATTAATTTTCTTAGCGCAGCACCTAGTGCAGTGCCTTGATACCTAATGACAGGAATGATGGATAATTGTGAACCTTTATAAGGTCATGACTGTCTGATAAGAGCACTTCCTGGAAGGTGCAGGTTCTGAGCAGAGGGCAGCTGCTGGCCTGTGGCCTGTGGTCGAGTTTGCCCCAGCTTTGCTGGCCTCCTTGGGACATAGAGCAGCCAGGTTTGGCCTCAGCAAAGGAACATCACCTTTCAGACATGATGGAACCAGCACCCTCTGGGCTCAGCCTCCTGCCGGGTGGGTCTCCCAGCTGGGCTCCTGGCACTGATGCTTCTTGAGAACTCTTTCCTCAGGAGGGTTTTTACCAAAGGAGAGACACTCTTCATGGATTTATTCTGGGGGGTTCCAGTCTCTCACAGGATCTGAACAGCACAGACTAATGAGAACGGCAACTTGTTGGGACACAGGTAATAGAGTGAGATTCTGGAGGGCATATCTCCTCCATCATCTTACACAGTTGCTTGGGGAGCGTTTGTTGACTGACTTGTTGACTGGTTGGAGTGGGTGCTAGACCTGCGATTGCTTTATTGTTTTGGTTTAGGTTTTAGGCATGGATTAGCTTATCCTGATTTTCATGGCCCTTCTTCCCCCACGGTTGTTCTTTAGGGACTCTCAGATTCCTCCCAGTGGGTTCAGGAAGTCCTAGAGGTGTCTGATGTATATTTCCAAATGTTCTTGGCTTGTGGCTACCTGGAGGGCTCTTGTGACTGATTCAGAATGTGTCAAGACCTGTTCTCTCGGCCAGCGACACCTGCCCTACAGCCTCTTCTGCTCCCACCGCTAGGCTCTCCTGCTGCTGCTCTCGTCTGATGAGTGGGAGCCTCTGCCCTCCTAGTCTGTTCCAGACTTAGGCTGGTCCAGCTTTCTGTGCACCCTGACTCCCCAGGAGCATGGCTCTTGGTTGTCATTTCACTGGAGAGGGAAGAACCACTCGCCCTGTTTCGTGGGTCACCAACACGCACTGCCTTGTGTGTGTGGCAGTGTCTTTCTTACAGGAGCTTTTGGCATTTGGCGTTTGCATTTATTTTGTTAAAGCTGTTCTTTCCTGAGGCTCTGGCACAAATCCTGGGAGCCAGGAGCCTGGGGACTCCAGAGCAACACATCCTGCTGCGTTTGGAATCGCCCTCCCCCCACCCTGAACTCTTGTCCTTGGACCAGGCTTGTGCACAGTGACCCTTCCCTCAGGATGAATATTTTCCTGGTGGTCTCCTTGGTCCCTGGTGCAAATAAACTTCTGGAAAGCTCAGAGAGGGGAAGAGACAGGTAATCCTGGGACTAGACTGCAGATACTCTGAATGCTCTGCAGGGCACCTGCCCTACTGACCCTCCGGATGTGCCCAGACGTGTCTAATGCCCCATGCAGTCATGCCTTAGGCTGTTACCATGGTGCTTTCAGTGCTTTTCTGGGGAGCTGATGTTTAGTGCCTCATTCATGAGCCCCATCCAAAGAGGGTCTTAATTATGACACTAAATGTGAACTTTGGTCCTTGATCAGTTTCTCCTGAGAATTCTTTCCTTTTGAAAGTTCAATTTTTAACCTTTTAGATCCTTAATAACTTGGTCTTTCTGTCCCACTGTGACTTGAAGCTATTTTAAGAAAAAAAAGAAACAGGGTTGGGGGGTGACCTATGATCAGTAAGTCAGGGTGACAGTTCATTCGGTTCATGATGAGAGTCAATGTCATGGATAGGAAACCAGAGCTGATCCTAGAGGGGTCTGGGTAGTTGCCAAGAACTGAGAGGGTTTTGCCAACAACCATGGTCCAGGGAGGGAGCTACATCTTGGAAACTGCATGCCTTTTCAGTGAACCGGGAGTTTTGTAGTCTGACTGGCTTGACTTCAAGGACCACAAGGTACTCAAGGGGAGGAGGGTAATTGGGAGGCTGGACTGCAGCTGGGAAGGTGAAGAACCGGGACAGCCCAGATCCTACCCCCTTTCTCTCGGGGCCTCTGCTTCTTATCTCTTTCTACCCAGGTTCCTACTTCCCTGCCTCCTTTATAACTTTAACCTGCGTTTTATTTTGTTGATTTTGTTTATTCTGTTTGTTTTTCTTGGTACCAGCTTACCTTGATTGGCTACCCCTTCAACTTCCTCTGCGTTCCTTCAGTGTTTCTGCAATCATTTCACTTGAGGGAGGATGTGATTGGCTTAGCTGCGGATCTTGTGCTGGGCCCTTGCCATGGGTGGCTGGTGGCCATCCCCGGCCCAGTCTCGGGTTGAGGGTCACATGGTCATATGGCTGTTTAAGCAGCAGGAAAAACTGGTGAAGCACACTCTCTTAGAAGGAAGTTTGGGTGGGACAGGCTTCTGGGGCAGGATTTCTCTGGTTTCCAGGAAGGTGGTTCTCTTGATTCCCTCACCGAGGCCACTGACAACATGGGGCTGCCCTCATCTCAGGGCTCTTGCCTCTGCAGCATCTTTAAGGAGTCCCTGAGTATTGGCACATGGCAGCATCGCAAGTCCATTTACGTAGTCTAGAGCCCGTATCTTCTAGGTATACATCTTTGACAAGATGTCTGTAAGATGACTCTCAAGACGCTAATTCCTGTGTTGTGTGTAATGGCTGGAACTGTACCTTCATACACCTGAACTCCTTAAACCTTCGCAACAGCCCTGTGGAGTATGTGCTATTGCTTTCATTTTACACGGGAGGGAACTGAGTCAGGGAGAGGTTGTGAGACTTGCGTGATGAGTACGTGAAAGAGGCAGGATTAAGTCTTCTGACTTCCAGCCCTGTACCTCTTACTTGCCGTACGTCACACATCTGTATGCCGAGCCTTGTAGTTCCCTAGGTGTTAGAAGGAGATAAAAAAGAAATAAGCTTACATTCTAGTTAGGAGATATTGCAAACAACATCCATTAAGACAGTCATTTGAGAGTTGATTGTTCTGTGCTGGTGATGGTGACCTTGAAATACTCACACAGGAGGACACAGAAATTACAGGCTGCTTTGAAAGTCTGGGATGTGCTGTGGATTGAAGATAAGCCCAGAGAGAATCAAGGTCACGTGCTTGTCCAAACCTGGGAAACCCTGCCAAGAGTCAACGTTGTTATTTGGTGGAAATACAGTGAGCTGGAGAGTGTTCCTGAATCCTGCTGCCTGAGGAGGTCCAGGCCTGGTGTTGACGGAATTGACAAGGAATCTGAACCTGAAACCAAGGAGGTCGCTGCATCCTTTGGGAAGAGAGTGGTGGAGCCAGTGTAGCTCTGAAGGTCCACACCGTGATGGTGTTTCATCTTCCAGACAGCCATGGTCCTTGCCGAGGACTTCACAAGAGGTTTTTAAAGCAGTTTTAACATAGCCTAGAATGAACATCAAATGACAAGAGAGAATCCCTCACTGCAGTGTACTGGAACATAGCTGAGGGCAAGGCTTGAAGAGCTGTTTCCAGGAACAAAGCTTGGACAGGTTGGCCACAGGGAGCACAGGAGTTAAGGCAGAGCTCTCCAAGCAGTGGGAAGGGGGGGTATCCAGGGGGAAGCCCGGCCAGCGGGGCGTCGCGGCAGGCAGACAGAGCAACAGGAACTTAAGGTCAGGCTGTGTGCCGCTGGATTGACGCACTGGAGACTGGCAACCAGTGGCCGAGTCTCCTGAGGCTCATCCAGGGCTAGGAATGCAGCTGTCCATCCGGACAAGCGGAAGGTGGAACCTTCAGCCTGGAGGAAGTGGTGATATAAGTGGCCATCACAGTCAGTCCTAGTCATGGGAGAATAGGCAGGACTGGTGAACAGGTGAGGGCAGAGTGAGTGGTGAGATGGCAGTTCTGACCTTGCCGCAATCTGAGCGTGGCCCCGGAGGCCACCAGCTCACCCACTGGCTGTGTCAGCCATTCTAAAGTCTCTCTGCGGGCCTTCCCTGGTGGCACAGTGGTTGAGGATCTGCCTGCCAATGCAGGGGACACGGGTTCGGGCCCTGGTCTGGGAAGATCCCACATGCCGCGGAGCAACTAAGCCCGTGAGCCACAACTACTGAGCCTGCGTGTCTGGAGCCTGTGCTCTGCAACAAGAGAGGCTGTGACAGTGAGAGGCCCGCACACCGCGATGAAGAGTGGCCCCCGCTCGCTGCAACTAGAGAAAGCCCTAGCATAGAAACAAGGACCCAACACAGCAAAAATAAATAAATACATTAATTAATTAAAAAAAAAAAAAAGTCTCTCTGCGAAGGGCCCGTGCTGCTTTTAAGGTTAAGAGAGGGGTGGCTCAGACTGTGGGGAGAGGAGGGCTCTGAGGGCTGAGAACAAAAAAGCGTCAAGGACCACCAAGGATGCTGAGTGCCATGCAGCTGTGATATGGAAGCCAGAGGGTAGGGATCAGAATCTGTGGTTCAGAGCGGGGAAGTGACTGCCTCAAAACCATCCGGAGCAGAGCTGGATTTTCTTTTTTATGATCTTAACTTTACCTTGTTTTGTTTTTAGCATCATAATTTACTTTTTTGTATAGGTGAAACATTGACATGGTTCAGTGTTTTAAAAATATATAAATGATTATATGAAATATAAAATGGGGAATGTCTCTTTCCTTCTCATTTTCACAACCTCCCGATTCTTTCTGTAGAAGGAAATACCACTGTTTTCCTCCTAGAAATGTTTTATGCATGTGCCAGCATGTACCTGTATAACTACATCTATATCTATCATCTCCTTCCCTGCCCTTACATAAATGTGGTATATATTATGCGCTGTTATGCACCTTGCTTATTTTCACTTAATTTATCTCGTAAGGCTTTCCATAGCAGTTTCTAAACAGTTTGGTCTTTTTCAAAATGTTGTATTGCCTTCCATTGTGTGGATATATCATAATTTATCTATTGATGGAAAGTTAGGTTGCTCTTGTAAGCAAACGGGCAGTGAATAACCTTGTACATATGTCATTTCACACCTGTGAGACATCTCTCAGATAAATGACTAAAAGGGGAATTTCTGGGTCAAATTGAATCTTTGTAATTTGGAGAGAGATTGATGAATTTGCCCTCCAGAGAGGTTGTACGAATTTATAAAATTTACATTCCAACAGCAGCCCATAAGAGTATCTGCTTCCCCATATCTCACCGTGAGGTGTGTCATCAAACTTCTGGACCTCTGCCAGAATGAAAAGGGCGCCTCAGTGTAGATTTAATTTGTAATTCTCTTATTTTGAGTGTTCTTGAGCATCTTTTCATATGTTTGATATATAGTATTTTCATGAACTATTTGTATCTTTTGCTCATTTTCAAATTGGATTGTTGGTCTTTTTCTTATCAATGTGTAGGTGCTTTTTATGTATGAGGGAAATCAGTTCTTTGTGATGTGAGTTGCAAATGTTTCCCTCAGTTTGTCTTTTGATTTTGTTTACAGTGGCTTTTGCTATGTGGAAATTTTGTGTTTTTTTGTAGGCAAATTTATGAGTATTTTCTTATTTTGTGTCATAGTCATAAAGGCTTCCTCTCTCTAAGGCTTCAAAAGTTTTCCCCATGGTTTCTTCTAGTGCTTTTATGATTTAACTTTTTTCCCAAACGAGTGTTCGACCTGTTTGAAATTTATCCTGGCCTAAGATGCAAAGTATGCCTCGAGGTTTTTTTCCCCAGAAGGTTTACCTAGTTTGCTGAATACAATTTATTGAATAAACCATCTTATCCCTATTGATTAAGATGCCACTGTTACTATGCTAAGGACTGAATTGTGTCCCATCAAAAAATCCATACCTTGAAGCCCTAACCCCCAATGTGACTGTATTTGGACATGGGGCCCTTAGGTTAAATGAGGTCATACGGATGGGGCCCTAACTGGATAGAACCAGCGTCCTTGGAGGAAGAGACACCAGCCTGCTCCTTCTCCTTGTATCACAGAGGAAAGGCCATGTGAGGACACAGTGAGAAGTCGGCCACCTGTAAGCCATGGAAGAGTAGGCTCATCAGAAACCAACCCTGGCACCTTGATCTTGGACTTCTAGTCTCCGTATTATGAGAAAATAAATGACTGTAGTTTAATCCACCCAGTCCGTGGTGTTTGGTTGTGACCGCCTGAGCAGACCGATACATACGGTATAGTAAATTCCCATGTGTTTTGGGTTGACTTAGATTTTCTGAGTTCTGGTCTGCTTCTGTCACATCACGTTGCCCACCAACTAGGCAGCAGGGTAGAGTCGGGGCTCCCAAAGCCTGGGGAGGGGTGGCGGGGGGGCAGAGGGAAATGCTGGGGAAGGAAAGCATGGAGTAGTGAGTGGAGAGAGGGAACAGGGAGGGACTGAGATCAGTGGGAGGCACTAGAGGCTGAAGAAGGACTGTTGGGCGTGGAGGGGGAACCACACGACCGGCAAGGGGGAGACGGGAGCTGCTGGGCCCAGCAGAAGGAAACACCCAGACAGATACCCTCGGAGCCAGCTGGGGAGTGCTGCAACTTGGACCAGAGATAGGAGAGAATGGGGACTCTGTGAGTGGTATTCTTTGTCTTTCAGGTGTTTATTTCAGTGTCTATCTCAGTAGTTCAGACTGCACTTGCTTTTCTGGCTGCATACCTGCCCTCAAACCCCAGGCTCCTTAGTTAGAGTCTTTCTTGATTCCGAAAACGTCTCCACAGTGTACATTTGGAGTACTAACTCTCGGGCGGTGGCATCTTACTAGTCGATGTTTACACTTCTTTAAAAGAATCTTAATGTCTTCCATCTTCTGTAAGCAGGAAAAATATTAGTGAATGGAGATGTCTCTAGTACTAGCTGGCCCTGCCTTCCTTTAACCATTCCACTCCTGCCCCGCCCCTTCTCCCTGCCCCCACTGGTGGGGTCTGCTCTGTGTTCCTCTGCCTCCAGCCCTGCCTTTGGGGCGCTCCTGCTCTTGGCTCTGCTTTCTGCATCCTGGGTCCCCTCCAGAAAGCCTCCTTACCGGGCTGAGGCCGCACCAGTTCTGTTTTATTGCAGTGAGTGGAGTGACTCCCTGAGTCCTTGCAAAACTAGATGAAGACAGCTGTCCGTCTTACCTTGCTCTGCCTCTGTGTGTTGGCTGTTGATTTCCGTGAAGTCCTGGATGCAGAGCCTAAGGGGGCCTGGGAGTAATGATCACTGTCCTTAGGGAGGAGTTGGGCAGCCTTTCAAGGAGTGGGTTACTCCGTTAGGATGATTTGCACCTCTGCGCTCGCTCAGTCTGGATGCCTGGGGTCCCAGAGGGCACCCACTTGCCACCTCTTTGGCCCTGTGATCTGAAAGTTGGGCAGCCGTTTGACTCAGCTGCAGTGGAAGTGTTGGTCCAGTGCGCAGGGAGGATGTTGCTGTGCCTGCCCTTTCAAGGAGCAGGTCAAATCCAAGGAGCCCCCCCGCCCCATGTCCACACCTCCAGCCGTACTCGGGCCCTGGTGTCTGGACAAACATGACAGCCCCCTGCCCGAGTTCTCCCCTCAGTGCCCTACCACCAGCCCAAACGCGAGCCCCTGTGGGATCTCCCTAGGCTCTGGCTGAGGAGGCGTCTGTTTGCTGTTGAGGTCACTGCAGACTTGGACGTGAGCTGGGCCCAGGCTACCCTTTCCCCCATATTCTATGTCCCCCAAACTGAAGAACATGATTCTTCCTTCTTTCTCCATCAGCCTTCCCTGATGTCCTCAGCCACCTGTGACCTCCCCTCCCCGCCCCTGTCCCGGCACCGTGCAGCAGTCACCACGCCCTCTGTTCCCTGGTGCTTTCCTGTGTCTCTGTGTCATCTGCCCCTCTGGGCAGCGGAGGTGAGGAAATACTGAAAAGTGCAAAGATACGGTAGGTATAACTCTACAGTTCTGTTTTCACTCTATTTTGAGGTCTCTCTATTAATACGTACAGTCCATTCATTTAAAGTATTGTATGATATCCTGTCATGTAAATATAACCACCTTCTGTTTTCTTGCTCCTGATTGATGGACCTTTAGGTCTTCACTATTTTTTGCAAGCAGTGCTTTATAGAACATTCTGCTCTTGTCCTCGTGCACATGTGTAGGATTTTGTCTGAGGGTGTGATTTGGAGCCACAGGGTGTATATGTTTCCAATTTACTTGATTTTTGTCAAGTGTGTGTGACAACTTACACTCTCAACAATAGTGTCTGAATGCTTCTCCCACCCCGGCCCCCCATCTTTACCAAACCTTGAAGTTATCTGACTCTGTTAGGTTTTGCTATTTTGATTGGGAGGTGGAATGTGGGGCAGCATTTCCAGAAAGTTAAAAAAAAAAAAAAAAAAAAGAAATTCCATCTTGGTGTGGACCAGTGAGTGATTCATCAGGTGAGGGCTAGGGGACACCCTTCCAACTAGGAAGGGTCATCTTCACGGGTCACAGGTTTTCCTAAATCGGCACTCTCCTGGGTCTGGGTGGTCAACGTACTCGGTGCTGTGTAGTTGCAGCGATGCTTGTGCTGTTGTGTCTGTGAGGGTCTTACAGGTAGGCAGGGAGATGTATTCTGGAAGCTCACTGGTGTAACCAGTGTTACACCAGGGGGCTGGATTTGGCGGGGTGGTCTCAGTCCTTGAGGCAGGAGCAGTGTGATAGGATGTAGGCAGGGTTGGAGCCTATGGGGAAATGCCCTGACCTGGGAGTTGGGGGGGGGGGTGATGCCAGAGCCACAGCTGTGGAAGCGTGAGGCAGGCAAAGACGGGGGGCTGGGAACCTGTCTTGTGGGACATACATTTCTTTTGCTCAAACGTGTCAGATACATGATTGCTGCATGTATCTGACTCACGCATAAGAACTTATTTGGCATCTGACACACATCATAATTCTGCATCCTGTATGGTGATGACATAGTATCAGGAATAATTATGGAGAGCTTACCAGGTGCAGGTGCTGAGTGCTTTATCTAAACTAACTCACTGAATTCTCACTGCACCCCTACGGGGGTAGATATTTGTATCATGTCCCTTTAAAGTGAAGGCATGGAGGCACAGAGGGCTTTATTTATTTGGCCAAGATCACTCACCCTGAGAGTTTCAAAGCTGGGATTTGACCCCAGGCAAGCTGGCTCTGGTTCCCAGGCTCTAGACAGCAATACTGCTGCTGGACACAGCGGGGAAGGTGGAATAATTCACTATTCATATTTTCAACTCTGGTTTTGAATTTCATTTCAACTAATGAGTCAGGCTAAGTTAACTCTTTAATTAACATCTTTAATCTAGCCAAGTCATTTAACTTAAACAAGAAAATAATCAATTTTGTGAGTAGAGGTATAAAGAAAAACATAATTAATCTGTTTGGGTTTTCTACTTTAATTCTGTGATCTTTAGCTTCCATTCAGTTTTTAGCTAAGGCACACAACAAGGATTAAGAGTAAAATAATGAACAGTCATCTGGGTTTGGTTTCTCACATAGTACAGCCCAACTTTCCCTAATGCTTACACACACACACACACACACACACACACACACACACACCACACACACACACAAATGACAGAGTTCCTCTCCCTAAATTAACTGGTAAAAAGGAAACTCAGCATTACAAAACTCCTTTTTCAAATGAAAAGTAGAAAACTCAGTAAGCTGGATTTGTTCCCCCCCTAGCTGAAAACAAACATTCAGCTATTTGGAAATACCTGGGCAGCTGTCTGAATTCTCTGATTTTTATCTGGTGCATCCATAGGGAATGGCTGGCCCTGATCTTATAGAGATGCACACCTGAGGGTGGCAGAGCCTCCATCAAAAAAGCTAACAGGGGCTTCCCTGGTGGCGCAGTGCTTGAGAGTCCGCCTGCCGATGCAGGAGACGCGGGGT
>NW_006793703.1:6852901-6860142 GCF_000442215.2 Lipotes vexillifer
GCAGGAATGAAGAATTTCCAACTCGGTTTATCTTCTCACTGTTCCTCCCCTTGAGGACAGTGTGTGCCTCATGCTGGATCCTTAATTTAAAGAATATGGATGTTTCCCTCCAGCCCGAGAGCTGGGGATTCCTATCAAAAGTGACATTGAAGAAGTGCCAGCCTGGCCGCCTCCGTCTTTCCTGCCCATCCCTCATCACTCCTGCCTGCCTACGTCACTGTCTCCGCATCTCCGGGTCTGTCTCTACTTCCTGGGTCTCTGGAGAGAAAGCATGAGCTCATTGTTCTCCAGTGAAAAACCAGATTTGGTCTCCTCTCCTCGTTTGTCTGTCAGGGCCTGGAGATGGATGATGCTTCCACCAGCTGAAAGTGTGCCCGGAGGAGCCCCAGACTCGCGCACGGGGTGTCGGTGCTCCGGGGTGGGAGGCGGCCTTGGGGAGGGCAGTGGCGGCTCAGGGCCCTGAACTCTCCGGAGGGTCATTAGGGATGTGATGGGAATAAGGGAGCAGATTATTTACTACACCCCAGATGGTAATTTAAAGCCATACCTCACCTTCTCATTCTTCCCCAAGCAGGCTGTTTCAAGCTGGAAAATACAGGAGCAAGTTGGGGAAAAAGGCGGCCAGAACCTTGCCGGGAAGATGGGTGGTGTGAGGCCAGCACGATGACACCTCGTTCTTTATTTTCCTTTTGTGAGGAAGTTACTATGTAATGACACTTTTTGCGTGTTTTAAACAAGACGTTTTTAAGACTCAGAAAGGGGAAAAGACGTTCAAAATCCGGGAACAAGGAAGTGAGCATGGAAAGGTTGTAGATCCCACAAAAGATGAGGCCACCTTTAGCACAGAAGACTGTGAAATGTCAGATGCTACAGTGGTGAGTCAAGGAGTCATTGATAAGGCGATGAGAAGAGCCTGGGGTGGGGGTGAGGGTGGAGCCAGGAGCCAGAGGTGTGGGGACCATGCTCCGAGGGGCGACGTGGACATGCGTGGGGGTCACCCAGCAAAGAGGCCTCATTTCTATTCCTCGATTGCTGTGTTGGCCGCCAGGTGATGCAGAAGGATGGCAGGGAGTGTGGGAGGTCCTTTCTCCAGTGAGGTCACCCCGTTTGCGAAGGGAGACCGGACGGTCAGAGGAAGCTGTGGCGTCCAGGGTGCTGTGCACCTGGGGGTAGGTGTGCCTTGTCCAGATTTTCAATAAAGGAGACTCTGGGGATTCCGTGCACGCAGACGAGCAGCTGTGCTAGAGGGAAAGGGCTTAGGAAACAGAGGGGGTGGCGGGGTGCTCAACAAGGAAGCTGTGGTGCTTAGCTGACCTCATCCCCTCTGGATGCAGTTCCTAGACCCGGTAGGTGGGGTGAACGGTGCAGACGGGGTCTTTCATGACATCCAGGTACACAAGATGCGGACGTGGGCCTGGGGAGGTGGATCGGGAATGTGAATTCACAGCACGCTGGATGGTCCCCCCTGAAGAGCTCTCTCTTAATGGTTTGATTTCTGATCACAAGGATATGTGTGTGTGTGTGTGTGTGTGCGCGTGTGCGTGTGTGTGTGCGCAGAGTTCTGCCCTCAACGCTGCCCTATTGGGGGCTTTTAGTGATGACTTGGGTGAGGATGGGGGTGGCCTGCTGATGGAGTGTGTGGATTGATGGCTAATTCATGGACAGACAGCATCACCATCCAAATTTGTCTTCAGGGGCCTGGAACAAATAGGAGATCCCACAGGAAGTAACAAATCAAACTACAGAAAACAACCCCAAATGAGAAAACATAGCTGCCCAAGCCCATGGTGGCTACATAGCTTCCCTGGAGGAAAGCACTTGTGCGTCGTCCCCTGCATGTGACCAGCCCTGTGACGTGGCTGCCCGCGAAGCTCACAGGGAACCTGGCTGCGCTGATATAGTTACGGCTCCAGACCAGGGGACGCGTAGGTTTTGCATCCTTGGGGAACGATCGTGGTCATTGTTGCACTGGGAGAGATTGTGACGTGTGGCTGAACCTTGGGGATGACCAGTATGGTGCTGGGTTCTGAGACTGTGGGTGCAGAACCGGGACGTTCTCAGCTGGAAGAAAAGGAGCCTTGGGTAGGAGGGGTGTGAGAGCTGTTTTGACATATTCATGGGCTGTTATATGGGAGCGGGTGTGTGTCCCAGAGATAGATCTGATAAATGAACATTTCTTGAATGCTTACTCTGGAGCAGGTTTTACATAAGTTGTCTCATTTATTCCTCGTCAATCTTAAGAGGTGGATGCTATCATCATCTGCATTTTGCAGATGAAGAAATGAGGTTCTGAGAGGCTGAGTAACTTGCCCAAGGCCCCCCTGCTGATGAGTGGCTTGTCCTGGGAGCGGGGACAGGGCTGTGGCCAAGTGTGGGGCTGGTAGATATGTTCTCAGCCCTCTTCCACCACGACTAGGAGCTGTCTTCTGGCCAGCTCATTAGGGGAGCTCTGGAAACAAACATTCTGTCCTGCTCTGATAAGAGCAGCAAAGTCTGTAGAAACTGGAAATCCCTGCACATGGAAAAGTTTTGCCTTGTTTCCGATAGAAAACCTTGGAGGGACTCTCTCTTTCTGAAGAGCTTGATTTTTCCCAGTTTCTCTTCACAAGTGGGTATAGTGCGGTGCTAGGGAGCAGGGTAGGTGGGTTTACATCCCACCTGTGCCGAGTAATAGCTCTGCATTCTTGGCCAAGAGACCTCTCTAAGCCTCTATGTCCTCATCTGTGAAGTGGGGATAGTAACAGAGCCTAACTTTTAGGATTAAATGAGATAATGTGTAGTAAAGTCCTTTGTACAGTACTTAACACACAGAAAGCATTCATTGAACATAAACGATTGTTCAAAGGCGTTACTGTTGACCCTTGAACAATGAAGGGGTTAGGCGTGGCCCCTCTGTGCATTCGAAAATCCGAGTATAACTTATAGTCAGGGTATCCTATACGTGGTTCCTCTGTATCATCGATTTCAACCAACCGTGGATAGTATAGTACTGTAGTCGTTTTTTTTTTTGGCTGTGTTGGGTCTTCGTTTCTGTGCGAGGGCTTTCTCTAGTTGTGGCGAGCAGGGGCCACTCTTCATCGTGGTGCGCGGGCCTCTCACTATCGCGGCCTCTCCTGTTGCAGAGCACAGGCTCCAGATGCGCAGGCTCAGTAGTTGTGGCTCACGGGCCCAGTTGCTCCGCGGCATGTGGGATGTTCCCAGACCAGGGCTCGAACCCCTGTCCCCTACATTGGCAGGCAGATTCTCAACCACTGCGCCACCAGGGAAGCCCAGTACTGTAGTCTTTACGATTGAAAAAAATCTGTGAATAAGTGGACCCGTGCAGTTCAAACCCATGTTGGGCAAGGGTCATTTGTACCGTACGCAAAGCACCATCTTGGCCGTCAGGAGTACAAAGATGAAAACCACAAACTCCCCTATCCCAGAGCATTTACCACAGAGAGAAAGAGATGAATATACAGACAACTGTGTTACAACAGTAGTCAGCAGAAGTGTTGGAGGGAGAGGGTGAGGGGTCAGAAATGGGGTGGAGGGCTGGCATTTGGGAGCAGGGTTTTTAAGAATGCAACCCCTCTGTGTGAGTCAGGAGGGCCCCCTGAACATGGCTCCCAACAAGTATTTATGAAACATTGAATGGAAAGGAATTAAATATTTAGGAGTCTGTCCGTGCGTTGAATACAAAACAACATTAAAAGGCCACGCTGACACCACAAACACAAAAAACAACGCACACCAAATGGAATGCATTTGCAAGCATTAAAAATGAAACGTCCGTAACACTTTTCCTCAGTATGGAGAAAATAAAGCATTCTTTCTTGCCAGGTTGGCGGCAGCGATAAGCCTTGCAAAGCCTTCGGCTCAGAACACCTGGAAGGGGCAGGAGGCGCCAAAGGGGAGATGGGGGCGGGCTGGGGAGGGTTCTTGCAGGAAGCTTTTGTCAAGACCTGTCTGAGATCCGGGAGCCTTTGTAAACATCGCTGCCCTTGTCACCCTCCTCCCCTTCCTGCCGGGCTTGGGGACCCCAGTCCCGTCTGCCCTCCTTGAACCCCTGGGACACCCCTGGTTTGCTTCCCTCCCCTTTCATCGGGGACATTGTTTTGCTTCTGATCTCAAACCTTTAACCCCCTAACCTCCGTCCCCACTCTTGCGGCCGGCTGAAGCTGTCCCCTACATTGGCAGGCAGATTCTCAACCACTGCGCCACCAGGGAAGCCCAGTACTGTAGTCTTTACGATTGAAAAAAATCTGTGAATAAGTGGACCCGTGCAGTTCAAACCCATGTTGGGCAAGGGTCATTTGTACCGTACGCAAAGCACCATCTTGGCCGTCAGGAGTACAAAGATGAAAACCACAAACTCCCCTATCCCAGAGCATTTACCACAGAGAGAAAGAGATGAATATACAGACAACTGTGTTACAACAGTAGTCAGCAGAAGTGTTGGAGGGAGAGGGTGAGGGGTCAGAAATGGGGTGGAGGGCTGGCATTTGGGAGCAGGGTTTTTAAGAATGCAACCCCTCTGTGTGAGTCAGGAGGGCCCCCTGAACATGGCTCCCAACAAGTATTTATGAAACATTGAATGGAAAGGAATTAAATATTTAGGAGTCTGTCCGTGCGTTGAATACAAAACAACATTAAAAGGCCACGCTGACACCACAAACACAAAAAACAACGCACACCAAATGGAATGCATTTGCAAGCATTAAAAATGAAACGTCCGTAACACTTTTCCTCAGTATGGAGAAAATAAAGCATTCTTTCTTGCCAGGTTGGCGGCAGCGATAAGCCTTGCAAAGCCTTCGGCTCAGAACACCTGGAAGGGGCAGGAGGCGCCAAAGGGGAGATGGGGGCGGGCTGGGGAGGGTTCTTGCAGGAAGCTTTTGTCAAGACCTGTCTGAGATCCGGGAGCCTTTGTAAACATCGCTGCCCTTGTCACCCTCCTCCCCTTCCTGCCGGGCTTGGGGACCCCAGTCCCGTCTGCCCTCCTTGAACCCCTGGGACACCCCTGGTTTGCTTCCCTCCCCTTTCATCGGGGACATTGTTTTGCTTCTGATCTCAAACCTTTAACCCCCTAACCTCCGTCCCCACTCTTGCGGCCGGCTGAAGAATCCAACATTGATAATGCTAATCTGATAATCATGGCTTTCCTCATTTGCCAAAGGAGATTCTCTCTGCTTCCTCTCTCTTCTAAGGTGTAATTTTAACTTTTTTTTTTTTTTTGAGAAAATGCCCTTTAAGGGGGAGATGAAGTCCAAGATTTAAATCCTCAACCGGTTTCCTTTTTTTTTTTTTTTTTTAAAGGTTGGCTTTCAAGTTTTTTCCAGTGTGTTTTTTCTACCTTTACTTAGTCTTTCCATTTATTAGGCACAGAGCACAGGCCTCGGGCTAGAACAGTGGTTAAGAACCGCCAGCCCAGTGGGCGAGACAGATGTCAAAGTGAGACCGTAAGAGCTCACTCTGTAGCAGGCTGAGGCCAGGGCCAGTCAGCGGGACCGACGCCAGTGTCCTGGCCACTCTCACCGTTGGCACCAAGGAAGGGCGAGCAGCAGACAACACATGGGTGATGTCCCTTCCTCCCTTTCTTTTTCATCAGTGGATGTATCACGTTCCTCCACATACAAAGCACTGTGGCTGCAAAATAATCCTTGTTCCCAGTGAATCTCCCACCAGGCATTGAATCATTACGGCTGTGGTGTCTGAAACCACTGCGCTGACACCCAGACACTGGCTGTTCTCCTTGCTGGCTGAGTGGCTCCAGAGGAAGCCTTCTTCTGTCTAAACTCTCTCTTCCTTCAGTCAAATGGGGATATTACTGTAATATTTACCTCACAAGGTTGTTGTGAGGATGACGGGATAAAATGAGTGTCTGGCGTCTGGAAGGCATTGTGAATAGACTTAATTTTTTTAAAGAAGGAGCTCTGGAATGAAGGAAACACGGGGACGCTCAGAAGTGGTCCAGTCATCCATCCGTGTGTCTTTAGGATGCTCGAATATCAAGAAGAAAAGAACATGAGGAACAAGGGAAGCTGAGAAGACACAGAGCCTGCCTCAGCCCTGGGTGCTGACGGGACCCTTCACAGCAACCTCGGGATCAAGTTGGACCAACTTTGTTTTACTTCTTACTGTTCACACTTCTCAAACATATGAACCATTTGCACTACTCTCCCCTAGGTGGTGGTTCTTCAATGTTTGGTCCCCCAAAGCAGAGCCCGAGACAGGGACTTTGGGGGAGTTCCCGGGAAGGAGAAGCCAGTGGATGGCACAGTGCTGAGCAGCTTCCTGCTGTGAGCGTCAGTTTGGATCCCAGGGCCGCCCTCAGGGTCACTGTGCAGAGGGCACCTTGTGGTCATCCCCCAGTGGGTGGGGTGCGTGCTCTCTGTCTCTCACGCCCTGGGTTGAGGGTCTCTCTTGTGAGCTGCCCGTTGAGGGCCAAGTGACCTGTGAGTTGCAAGGAGGCGGGAGACTTGCCAGGGACCTGACGTGGGTGCCATCAGCACGCCCGGGAGCACTCACTGCAGTCGCGGCCGGAGTCCGAGGTGGGCCAAGAGCACGGAGAGCCGTGGCTCTAGTCCTGCCCACAAAGGTCCCAGACTGACTTCAGGGCATCGTGCAAACACAGCTCCTGGATGGGCATCTGAGCCTGGTGCTGCACTGCTGGCGGCTCCCAGATATGGCTACGGAGAGGAGGCCAGCACGTACTTGGGGCCAGCTACCTCCTTTACCTTGTGTGATGAAAGGACAGCCCCTGGTGTCTATTCCCCACTCATCCAGATATGTATTGCTTGCCTGGCCCTTGGGGTAAAAATGCAAACAAGAGACCTGGTTTCTCAGTTTGAGGAGCTCACAGTTGAGCGATAGAAACTGCTCTTTGAATAAGAAAGGATTTGGGGTCAAAGGAATCTGGGGAAGTCTGCACGCCATACCTGTCCCCTTTAGGGGAGATACGGTGTAAGTTAAGAACTCTTAAAGTCCTGCAGTAAGTAAACCTTTTAAACATTGTTGAACCCAGTTTTTCCTAAATACGTTTGACCATCGCAAACCCAGCCGGCATCACTCCACTTTTAAAGTGAGAGCTGGGGAGGGGGTCCCATGTTCTGGTTCTTTCTCAGGCCCATGCTGATCAGCACCAGATATGGTCGTGAAGTTGCAGGGTTGCCTTTACAGCACACCCTTCCCCTCCCTCATGAGCTGCCGGCATCCTCACGCCCTTCTCAGCCTCTTTTCTCTAGGATCCCTCTCCTGCT
>NW_006793703.1:6860162-6890333 GCF_000442215.2 Lipotes vexillifer
TGCTGAAGGTCCCTCTGGAGGAAGGGGATTTCGGACTCTCATCCACACCTAGGCACTAGTGACTCAGAACTACCCTCTTTGGACTTACTTAAAAGAGCTTTAAAAATAGGTACCTAAGAGAACAATGTCTGACCCAAAGGAATGATTCTCTAATGCATGAATATAAGTGCTGTGGCACCTGTTTAGGGAAGATAAGTTTAGATGGTGTGGGGATGGGTCCTGGCACTGCCTCTGAAGTCACCCTGCCTAAGAAGGTTTCCACTTAATATACATAACGGTGGAGTAATAGACTCCTTCTGCAGCTACTTAGGAAACCAGGTCTTGCTGATAGCAGATGCGTGTGAAAGGAATATCGCCTGCTGGTATCATGGTAGAGCGTGGTCAGAATCCAGAGTTCATTGTGTACGCTGTCTCTGCTGCCCCCCTCCAGTCTGTTTCCTCATATGCCCAGTGTACATCAGGGCTCTTGTGCTACCAGCCTCCTAGGGGTATTGCATGTGAAATTTCTCTCTCCCCCTCTCCCCACCCCCTGCCTCTTTGGTTGTATAGCGTGATATAAACATTGGTTACTGATATTATTTCTGATTTCCTGTGGTCTTCCCCCCTTAGAGTAATTAGTCTTAGGGCAGCAATTCATAGTAACTGGTATTTATTGAGCACTTACTATGTGCAGGAAGTGCATTAGTATTTAACATGAATTATTACACTCATGCCTTGGGTCTTAAAGGATTTGAAAGGCAGAAAAAGGAACAGTCTCCCCCCGTTCCTTGTTCCTGGGTCTCCCTTCGCCACTGGAGACCTTGAGAGGTGGAGGTGGGGGAGAGGAGGAAGGTGCTAGCATTGGACTAAGGGAAGCTGGAGTGATGTTTTAGAAGGGGAGAGGGCCGGGGAGCTGTGAAAGGAAGGAGGAAGAAGGGAAGAGTGAGCTGGATGCTTGTGTTTGCCCCTTGGGTCCAGTCCCCACCTTCACCTGCTCGTACTCAGAGGCCGCCCCCCCTGCACCAGGTGGGTTCAGGAAACAGGGGGGAACCGGCAAGGAATGAGGGTAGGAGGAGTGAGAGTTTGGGTGCTTATTCCCTGCGCCTCACACAGGTTGGCTGTGACCCCCTGCCGAAGCCTGCATCACCTCTCCAGGTTCCGGTGATGCACCCCCCCCCACCCCCCACCTTTCCCGGTCTCGGGTGTTATAACCATATCCTTGTGTTGCCAGCCCCAGGGCCCTGCACCACCCTTGGCTGGTCTCTTTATACTCTGCGCTCAGCTTTGTAAATTGTCCCTTTTGGAAACTCTCCTCGGTTACCCGTTTGGGTATCCTATCTCCCTGGGACCCTGACACGCAGATAGGAGGGTCCTCAGCTCAGAGGGCAGAGCATGGCTGAAGGTATAAAGTCCCAAGGGGCCCACAGGAGGGGCCACCCCTGCTGCCTCGCTGACCAGTTTTCTGGCCCCCAGCTGAGGCTTCCAGAGTGGGAAGCTCATGTCTCTGGGCTGGAATGCAGGAGGTGGGGAAGGTCGTGGGCTTCTCTGTTGCCTTCCAGGTCGCCCCTCTAACCCGTTCTTTGCAGGAAAATCTGTTTGTATTGGGAAGCCCGCATTCTGGGCACACGAATTTGGTGCCCAGATGGCGCCTGAACTGACAAAAGCCCAGCACACTGACAGGACCTGCAGACACACGGGTAAATATTTTGCCTTTCTTCTTAGGCAATATTTGAGTCTTTCAAATTTAATTGCTGTCATAGGCAGGATGCTTGCATCCTTGAGGCAAAGCAAATAGTGAGGGCCTCCACCGGGGCTGCTGGGAAGTTCTCCAGCCAGGCTTCCTGGCCCGCTGCCCGCGGTGCCTGTCCATCAGCTCCTTGCTCTTGTCGAGTGTCAGGTGGCCTCTTCCCTCACTGGCTGGGTGGGCTGGGGGTGAGGGAGGCTCAGGGAGCCTGGAGCCTGTGGCCACTTGTTGAGTATGTTTTGAGGCTGAGAGAACCTGGTCTTGGCTAGGAAATCAGACATGAGTGACAGGCACCAATCTAGCTCTTACCAGTGGGATCCTGTCTTGTGTCTCCCAAGCTGGGTCCAGGGAGGATTTTGTTCGATCTTGAAATCGCGGAATGTAGGGTGGCTGCTAGTTTGCATGACATCTTTGTGCAAATTAGACAAAGGCAGCCTCTCTGGCAGGGACACCTCCCCCATACCCCACCAGGGTGCATGTCTTGGCAAACAGAGCAGTAGCTGGACTTCAGCACCTAGGTACCCTCGGGAGGTGCCCTTATGCAGTGCACAACCTGCTCAACTGTATATGTCCCAGGTAGTTGCTGATGATATTCATGTAAAAACCCTTTCTCCCTTATATCTCCCTCTCTTCTTTCTTTTCCTCTTTATTCCACCCCAAAACCATTGACCTAGTTGCCCCTCGGCTTACATTTACAAAGTGCAGTGAGAGGCTATTCCATGTTCATATGTGATCGACAAGCCTCTCCTTACGTTGTCCAGACAGGGAAGAGGTATTTGCTGTAGGATCCCAGAGTTCTGCAACAATCACCTCCTTTTATTCATGACATTCTAATTTGCCTCAATTATTTTAATCCCTTGCATATAATAGAAGCAGTTGTGTCCCTTGCCCACTGTGGTCTTCTAAAGGGCGCCTTATGTTATTCATTTCTTTCTTCAAAGCACGTGTTCTTGGTTCCCGCCCTGTGCTGGTGGCCAGGGAGATAAAGATGAATGAGTAAGACAGGTCCCTGCCCTTGAGAAACTCATCCAGTGGAGGAGTGAGGCGTGTAAATAGATAAATCACAGCCCATTGGTGTGCTGGCTGCAGTAGCACAAAGAGCTTAGCGAGGGAGGAGGAGGGGACATTGAATGCCTGCTGCTGTGTGCTGTCCTAGATGCAGGGAGGCTTTGCTGAGGAGCTGGAGGTGTACCAGGTGAAAGACAGGCAGGCAGGGGAGGAGGGACAGAGTCGTGAGCGGATAGGGCATTATCAGGGCAGGGTGGAGGGGGGCGCGCCTGGCTGGAGCCTAGGGTGTGTAGTGGCTGGGGCCCAATGGGGGCTGGGACTTTCTGCCGGGAGTGTTGGGTTTATCCCGTGTGTGAAAGAGACTGCATTTTCTGGAATGCATTTTCCTTCTGGAATGCAGTCCGAGCAGCGGTGCGGAGGGTGGGCTGGTGGAGGAGGCTCCCATCAGACAATTCTGAGTTCTAATCCTGACACTGCTACTCCCTAGGGCAAGTCACTTAATCTTCTTAAGCCTCCATTTTCTTATTCCTAAAATAGGGGTGATGAGCATCATAGCTCCTACTTAATTGGGTTATAGAAAGGATTAGTAGGACAGTGTTCATAACAGAGTGTCCCACTGGTGGGACAGGTACAGAAGCCGCGAATAGGTTACGGGTGGCTGAGGTGTGGCTCCTTCAACCCTCCCCGAGGCTGGACCTGACGCAGCAGCCCATCTGCTCATCCTGGCTGCCTTGCACACGTCTCTTCTACATGAGAAAGTTGGAAACTTTCTGGTCTTTCTGGGTAAAGTTGGAAACCACTGGTCTACAAGGCTCTTGGCAAGTCTCTCCTACCTAGTAAGTCCTCAGTAAATGTGGCTGTTGGTTGGGATCAGTCACTGTTTTTGTGCAACTATGATAGAGGGAGTGGGGACAGAGAGGGGGCAGGCTGGATTCCAGGGACATTTCTGAGACAGAACTGACAAAATTCGGTGACCAGTTGGATGTCTAGGAGGAGTGGCACCGCTAGAGCTGGGAAAGCCTTGGGGATGACTGTGGGATCTGTGATGTGGACCGGATGGGAGGTGGTGCTGTTGATGGAAATTGTTATGGAAATGAGGTGTGAATGTGCGCTGAAGAAGCAGAGACTGGCAGACTACTTTTTCTAGAAGTCTTACCAACTTAGGGAAGAAGTAACATAGAGGTGTGGGGGGATGTGGTCTGGGGGATGGTATGACATGCGAGAGACTCAGGACGTTTGTAGGCTAAGGGGAAAAAGGCAGAGGAGTTGAGAAATTAAAAGAAAAATAGTGCATAACACTTTCCTCAAACTTTGCCCCTTTGGGCAGCGCCTGTCCCACTGGAGGAGTGTCTGCCAATAATGGGCAGTGGGCAGTCGTCCAGATATGACTTACAATAAGGCGCTGTCTAAATTACTGCACTCCACCAATTGCCAGGTTCCCTGCTGACAGTGAGCCAGGGATCAGACAGTTGAATCAGGTGCCACCACTTATAAATTGAAAATCAGTGGGGTGCAAAATGGATTACCATCAAAATCCATTCAGGTGCAAGACCAAATTTTGAAACCCCTAACCTTTAAAAATGACACCTTTCCTGATTGTTCACAATGCGCTGACACTGAGTTTTAACATCCTCCAGATAAGCAGGTGTCGATGGAAGTGTCTGCAGGAGGCCAAGGACTCCTAATCATGCCTTCCTTTTGGAATTTGCAAATTTTGGCGGATTTATAAATTCATGCTTTGGCAGTTCTGTTAGATTCTCGAAGGTGTTGGTTCTCAAACTAAAGCGTGCAACAGAATCACCTGGAGGGCCTGTTGAAATTCAGATTGCAGGCTCTACCTCTGGGTTCTTGATTTAGCAGGTCTGGGGTCAGGCCTGGGAAATGACATTTCTAGAAAGTTCCCAGAGGATGCTGATGCTGTGATCCCAGGGCCACACTTGGAGGGCCTCTGCTCTAAGATGTAGGAAGGACTGTTTTGACAATCTGACTGGCAAAGCATGCACTGATTGATAACGGCTTCTCAGTAAAAGTCCTATTGGGCCAGGTGTTGAGTATGTCAAGGGGCTTCAATTTTGTCCAAGAAATCTGAGAAGAGACTGGCTCAAGGAGATACAGATGGACTTGAGTGCTTTGTGTTCGGAGGTGAGGCTGAGGGGGGGGGCAGGGGATGGAGAAAAGGCAAGAGGCCCCCTCTAGCTCAGCATTCCACAAGACAGCACGTACTACATGATTAAGGCCGAGGCCTGCTCTTTACTGGTCTGTGGGTGCAAACTCTAAACGTCTTTAGATGCCAAACTTCCTCCCTTGTTATAAAAGTTGATTTTCCTAAGGTTAAACACCCATGGCTACTACTTTCTTAACAAGCTGCTATCAGCCTAAACATTGACTCTTCCCACCTCTGAATGATGCCGGAGGTGTATTTTTCTATCTAAATCCATAGTGTTTGATTTTGTCCTCCTCTCTTGCTCTTTTGGAGTCAAGGTTATTACCTTGTACATGTAAAATGTAGGTGTCACCAGGCCCGATATGAAACAAGTCCCTTGCCCCAGGACAGAAAAAATGGATCCTGGAGACTGCCCCAGACCTGGTTGCTGCCTCATTAACATTTGGTCTCCTGTCTCTCTTTGCCAGGAGAAATTGAGAGATGCACGTACATCAAATACCACTACTCCTCAGCCACCATCCCCAGGAACCTCACCTTCAACATCACGAAGACCATCCGCCAGGATGAGTGGCACGCCCTGCGTAAGTACACCTGAGTTTCTTTCTCTGGCTGTGACCTTTGGAGGGCGCGGAGACTGGATGCCCATCAGCAGCTCGGTCCGGATGGACAGATGCACCTCCGTGTGAGACCTGTGGACACTCTCAGAACTTGGCGGCGATCCTTTAAAAGTGTCGATGTCTGTGGGTCACAGTTGCCTCGGTTGGTTTTGATGGCATTGTAGCTTTTGAGGAGTTTGCTTCTGCAATTAAAACAAAAAAACGACCAGCAGTTAGACGGTGATCAGTGGTCTTGCTTCGCCATCCTGGTAGGCATTTAAGATTTCACCTATCTGACCAAACCAACTCCTGGGATTCAAGTCCAGTGTGTCTCCAAGTTGCTTGGGGCGTTACTGTGGCAACCTGCTAATCTCTGTCGTGTTGTCCCCTGTACGGGGTAAGACCTGCTAAGACCCGGTGGTGGTTGCAGGCAGCGTGGCACTGGGAATTTGCATGTCGGAGGGGTCACGAAGGGGGAGGGGCTGGTCCTCAACTTACAAGTTTCTGTTTCCCCTAGAATGATAGGCTTTGGGACCCATGTTCGCATGGGATTGCTCAGAGAAGATCAGAGTATCTGCCTCCATTGGTTAGGGAAATTCTTGGTCAGGGGTTCTCAGAGACTTAAATTATGATGAGAGGGTGACTTGATGAGCAGACAGAGGTGGTTGGCTATTTTTACCTTTCTGCTCCATGGGGATCCACCTGCTTGTCTGTGTCAGGAAAGTTCTCCTTCCTCACCAGCATTGTTCTTCATGTGAACACGTTATTCCTCTTAGTAAGCTCCACGCTGCCTCTGGTGCATTTGTCATTTCTTCGCGATTCTAGCTTTTTTCACATAATGTCACAAGATTAACTTTATGTTTATATGTGGAGGAGGCTCTTTGTTTCTTGATAACAAGGATCCTGTAATCGGTAAACTTTGAAGAAGGTCAAAACCATCTTTTTTCTCTTTATCGTTGCCTCGTTGTCTTTTGCATGCATGGGGCCCACCAGGTAGGTTCCACTTTTTGCTTTGGTTTTAATCAAATCACCATAGCTTGAAGTGGGGGTGGGGTGAGAGACAAGTAAAATTAAACAGAGCAACCGTTCGTTGGTTTCAGGAAAGAGATTCTGACTAGGTGTCTGGATGAGTGTTACCTAATGCCAGTGGCCCAAAATGATGTAGGGCAGGTATGAGCAGATAGGAATGCATTAACCAAATTAACCACCGAACCTGGGAATAGGGAGCTAATGTCCAATGGGCATCCTCAGGTGCTAGACATTGAGCTAAGCATACCACATACTTATTTAATTTTAATGTGAGATTTGCCTTAGGGACACTAGTAATCAGGGTTATTAATTTCCTTTTTGGAGGGAGACATGTGAAGAGCCAAGTATATAAATCCCTGACAATGACCGCTTATTTGTCAAGTTGCATTGGTCTGGGATAGTCGCTTAATAGACACCTACAGTGCATGTTCAAGATACATGACAAGCCTGGTTGAAGAACCCCTTAAATATAACTTAAGCAAAAATGCAGTGGAGGGGAGGGGCGTCATGGAATCTCAGAAGGAAGAGGTTGTCGGTATTTCGGCTTCAATTCAGACTCACTCAGTTCAATCACAGTTACTGAGTTTTTCTGTGTACCTGGCAAATGGTGGATACCGAGGCCACAGGGGGCTCTTTCAAAGAGCTCGTGTCTGGAGGTGGAGGAGGGTGGGCAGGAGTGGAGAGATACATTCTCAAAGCAAATAATTACAGGGCAGTGCCCTAATTACAATATAGTATAACGGCTTCAAGCAGTTAAGGTAGTTTGTGAAAGTTTTTCAGCAAGAAGAATTATTCTAGCGGTAAATTGCACAGATGCATTTCAAGGGCATCGCTGAAAATATGTTACATGGTGTTAGCAAAGGTAGAGAGGAGGCTAATGCTAAGCTTTATGGACCTTCTCTGAGCCCAGTGTCTCCTGGGTCCTTGTTCTGAAACTGGAGTGCCCTTAGGTTCTGCAAAATCGAGCATGCAGCCTCTGCTGTGGTGAATGGGGGTGCTAACAGATCTATTTTTAACTGATAAAAGCCATCTCAGCGACTGATACATGCAGAAGTTTTGGGCACCCCGTGTGGGGTGAAGTCAAGGCTCCCCTTTGGTGAGGGATTCATCTGCCTGTTTCACAAAGTGACCTGATGGGCTGTGAGGCAGGCAGAGAACATTTGCCATTCCCGACATGGATGGCAACTATTTTTAGCCAGGGAGCAGGCAAGCGTGGGTCACACCTGAACTGCTGCTGAACATAATTGGCAATGTTGGCACAATGGGGAGGTGTAGTAAGTGTCAGTTTTAATTTTCAAAGGTCAGATATCGATGACATTAGGTGGGAAATGGGCACATAAGCCCCCTTTGAAATTAAGTAGAAACTGTCAGATTAGCAAACCCCTATGATCAAGCTTTGGAAATTTAAAAAAAAAAAAACAGACTCTGATTTCTTTACTTATTTGAGAGTCCTGTATTGTTTAATACTGTCAGTGGGATCAAATAAATTCCTTTAATACTAGGTTGGTTATTGTTTTATAATTTCGCCGTAATACCTTACATTCTGTAATTTTTCTCAGTAAGTAAATTTTGCCAAAGCAAAAAATTTGATTTTCTTTTTCTCCTGAAGACCTTTTTCTCCTGAAAAAACTTCTGGTAAATATTTTGGTCTTTGGTTAAACTTAGGTTATTACCTACATTTTCATCAAGAATTTGCATGTGGTCATCAAACACTGTTGTGGAAAAAATTTTTTTCAAATAAGAAAAGCACCATTTGGTTTAAAACTATGCTGTGGGTTTTGAACAGTTAACCCCACCAATGGGAGGCTTCACTATTTGGCTGAGAGCTCATTCACCTTATGGTCGCATGAATAGCAGGTGAAAGAATAAAATTATCTGTAGGTCGCTAGGTTTATAAATCCAAGTGTAAAGAGCCAATAACCATGAGTCTGGGGAGTAAAGGTCGGAGAATCAAATGTGTTTGTGCATATGTGTGTGTGTGTTGAGGGTGGTCTCTGCTATGGAGGTTTGAATACTGAGTTTTCTGGGTGATTTGGTGACAAGGTTCTGAATCTGTCTTGGATGGTGATTGCCGATGAAGTGTTGGGTGTACCTGTTTCTCCTTCCCACCCTGGCAAGAGCTCCCCCAGAGAAGGCAGAACTCATTCAATAGTTGGGACTGTGTCCTCAGTCCACCCAGACCTGACTGTTTGCCTGGGGCAGCCCACCTTGACTTTCCTCCCTGTCTGCTGCCTCCCATGAGATCGCAGTGACCCCAGGTGGCATGGGTCGGGGCTCCGTGGGCTCCGAGGGTGCGCTGCACCCCTGATCTGGGTCCTCCTGCCCCCTCCAGGGCTGGAGCAGGGTGGGTGAGTATCACTGGGCCAGAGAGGATGGGGCAGTGGCTACAGGAGATGAGCTTGGCCGATGCCACTCTCTGGGTGGGTGGTCTGGTTTAATGTTTGGAATATGACAGAAGCAGATTGGCAGTCGTCAGGGGAAGCAGGCTGGCAGGACAGTGACATCTTAAACGGTGCCACTTCCTCCTCTCACTAGAACACATCCCCACGGGCTTTTCGTGCTCTGAAGTCCAGGCTTGGGTTGCTGTGCTTGTTTGGAGAATTCTGTGTCCTTGTGTAACCTTCAGGAACCCCTGAGGCCATCCCTAGTGGTTGTGCCTTTGCTTTCACTGTCACTGGTGTCCCTTTGGAATGCGCTTGCAGCACAGCTGGGGTCCTGGATGCTGCCAGTGGCAGGGCAGGGGGTGGGAGGGGGGCCTGGGTGGCCTGTGATACGGACTGGGCAGCCAGGGTGCTGAGAAAGCAGGCTCTGGGGAGATGATGCTGCTGAGATGTGGGTGCTTCTGCAAGGAGGAGCTGGCGTGGAGTGGAGCTGGGCTTGCGGGGCTGCTCCAGCGACCGGGGCTGGGGGAACGGGTGGCAGGGGCCACAGCGGGGGGGCCTGCCTGGGGGCTGCAGGGCAGGTACCCACTGGAAGGTGTGAGAAGGGCAGCCCTTTCTCACCCCGCTGGTCTCCAACTGCCTGTCAGGGACTCTGGGCAGCTGCTGATGAGTCTACCCCAGGGTCCAAGCCCTGAGGCTCCGGAGTCGTGTGCTTGTGAGCTCAGATTCTCATGCCACTTAGCGTTTTCAAGATGCAGGTTTCAGCTCACAGTTGATTGCCCCTGGCAGTGGGAATCAGGGAGTTGGGATTCCGCTTTCCTGCAATCACATCCTCTCCGCTGTCTTTCAAGAGGCTGAGAGCCAAGAAAGCTCCAGGTTTTTTTGTTTGTTTGTTTGTTTGTTTTTAAAGCTTCCTTCTGTCAAGACTGAAAGTTCAGCTAATTAAATTGGATGGTCACACAGCACATTTCCAGCTGGCCAGGGAGGGAGGGAGAGATGATCTCCCCGTGACACCCCCCAGGGAAAGGGCATTGGGGGAGGGAGGGAGCAGAGGTGGGAAAGGGCATTGGGGGAGGGAGGGAGCAGAGGTGGGAAAGGGCATTGGGGGAGGGAGGGAGCAGAGGTGGGAAAGGGCATTGGGGGAGGGAGGGAGCAGAGGTGGGAAAGGGCATTGGGGGAGGGAGGGAGCAGAGGTGGGAAAGGGCATTGGGGGAGGGAGGGAGCAGAGGTGGGAAAGGGCATTGGGGGAGGGAGGGAGCAGAGGTGGGAAAGGGCATTGGGGGAGGGAGGGAGCAGAGGTGGGAAAGGGCATTGGGGGAGGGAGGGAGCAGAGGTGGGAAAGGGCATTGGGGGAGGGAGGGAGCAGAGGTGGGAAAGGGCATTGGGGGAGGGAGGGAGCAGAGGTGGGAAAGGGCATTGGGGGAGGGAGGGAGCAGAGGTGGGAAAGGGCATTGGGGGAGGGAGGGAGCAGAGGTGGGAAAGGGCATTGGGGGAGGGAGGGAGCAGAGGTGGGAAAGGGCATTGGGGGAGGGAGGGAGCAGAGGTGGGAAAGGGCATTGGGGGAGGGAGGGAGCAGAGGTGGGAAAGGGCATTGGGGGAGGGAGGGAGCAGAGGTGGAGGCTTCGTGGAGGAGCGAGGACATGTCAGTGGATGTGCTGCTAAGAAGGAGAAGCAATAAAATTCAGAGCTGTCTTGTCCAGTGCACGCACCTGAGTGACACACTTGGATCCCTGACCCCGAGACTCCTGACAGCCCACCGTGGAGGCCTGTAGCTCAGCTCAGTCTGGGGGAACCAGCCCCACCCAGGCTGTGCATGGTGGGAAGCCCAGCCTGTCTGCTAATCTGCCGTAGATCTTGGTGCCGAACTCTTCTCTTACTCTGCTTGGCCAAGCCCTACCCGGTTCCCCCTCTTCTAGCCTCTTCCGTAGTCTCTTCCACACCCTCCCCTCTTTCTAGGATCAGCACGTCCTGCCCCTGAACCCTAGTCTCCCGGTGCTAAGACTCCCTCCAGCCACCCCCAGGTACCGCCCACCTCCTGGGCCCAAAGCTGCTCCTCGCCCCTCCCCACTGGCGTTGGCCTTCTGGCCTTGAACTTGTGTTGGCTTCTTGCCGGATGTCGCCTACCTTCTCCTTTCCTGATGGGCTGTCCTGGCCCTTCTGGGCCAGCCTGCTCATCTGCCCTCTGAGCTTTACTCCTCCTCAGACCTCTGGCCTCACAGCCTAGGAGTTGCCTAGGTTTCTGGTCCCTGGTCCCCCAGCCGTCCCTGCTTATGACAAAATGAAGGTGGTAGACCCAAGGGGTTGGGATGATGATAAGAGTAATTATAACAGCGATAACTGCCTCTTGCAGATGGGGTAACCATGCCAGGCAGGAAGGGGCTGCCTAGAGGTCCCTTCTTGGCCTCAGAAGAATCTGAGACTCAGGATCCAGGTCTGAACTCCAGCAGACACCCTCCAGCTATTTTTTCTTTGTTTTTGGCTGATGTGACATAAAACAGCCTAATGAGGTAAACATCCTAGACAAGAGAAGCTTCGATCCCCTGCAGTGTTGGCCATTTTCCTTCCCCTGCACCTGCCTCAGAGCCCAGCCAGTGTGAGGTTCTCGGTGTGTGCAGTCTGTTGTGAGCTGCCTCTTGCTTGCAAGGCTGGCATCCATGGAGGTCATCCCTAGCAAGAAACCGTCCCCAGAATTGTGGAAGCTTGGTAGCACAGGAACTCAACTGACAGAGCATCCCCATATGTCGCTTGGTGTTCTGAAGTCTTTGCTTTTTGCAACCCATCCCACGTCTCTCTGCCCCCAAGCCCTTGCAGGGAACATTGTAAACCTTTCAGGATACCCAAAGCCTGCAACGCAGAGGCTGCCCTATGCTTGTCCTCCCAGAGCTCCTATGGTATTTTTGCAACAGGCCAGGCAGAGAACACCCCTTTATGTGGTATCACACCTACACCTGCTCTGGCAGCTGTAACTCATGCCAGGACTCCTTTCCTTCACAGCTTTCCCTGCCTGTCAAAACCTACCTCTTGGGCTTCCCTAGTGGCGCAGTGGTTGAGAGTCTGCCTGCCGATGCAGGGGACACGGGTTCGTGCCCTGGTCCGGGAAGATCCCACATGCCGCGGAGCGGCTGGGCCCGTGAGCCACGGCCGCTGGGCCTGCGTGTCCGGAGCCTGTGCTCTGCAACGGGAGAGGCCACAGCAGTGAGAGGCCCGCGTACCGCAAAAAAACCCCCCCAAAAATCCCTACCTCTCTTCTGTCCCATTCCCTCAGGCTTCTGCTAGGCAGCACGTTTACTAATTGGATGAACTTTTTTAAGGTGTTAATGTCTTCTTGGGTTACCTGTCCTGATAGCATTGTTATTTTTCAGGAGACTTTACCCAAAGGCGTGATAGTGAGGTGTTGAAGGTTATGTGGAGATACTTTAAAATTCTAACATGTGTAGCTGTTGATCTGACCTACTTAGATGGTGGCCTGGCTAGGAACCAGTGGCGGAAATGGAGTGGACAAGAGGGAGAGTTTATTTTCGAGGCGGCCTTAGGAGTAGGGAAGGAAGGAGGCCTGGAGTAAGGGGCGGGGTGGAGTAGGGCACAACCTTCTCTGTTAAAGATAGCCAGGTACTGAAACAAAGCTGAGAGCCACTGCGCTGGTGTAACTGCAGTCTTCAAGCCACAATTCATCTGAATGGGCAGGTCCAATTTTGTGCTGGGAATTAGTTGGGAGCCTGGCCTAGAGGCATTCTCTTAGCTTCTGCAGATTGGAAGGTGTTTTCTTCTGGCCCAGCACACTGATCTGGACACCACAAAGGAGACCTGGGTGCAACCCCACTGGCATCCCTCATTCATTTGTTCATTTACTCATTCAATATTCATGGAGTGCCTGTTCCGTGAGAAGCCCCGGGTTAGGTGCTGGAGGGGATATTAAAAGGTATCCTGCTTTCCAAATTGGATGATATATGTCCAGGTGCCAGCTAGGCAAGGGATCAAACCGCTTGTTGCTTAATGTTTTTCGACTACCCGGAGTGCAGGCTAATGCGGCTGACACTCACACATCATGGGTCCCGACCTCCACATTTAAATTGGCAAGAACTCATTGCAGGGGAAATAAAGGCAAAACATAAGGCAAAACTACCATATCACAGAGGCTTGGCCTGGTTTTTTTTTTTTTTTTTTTTTTTTTTTACAGGCCAGGGAAAAGTGGGGATGGTCCAGGATCTGCTTTCTCTGGGCCCTCTAGGGGAACTGTCCCAGCTCTAGGTGCTGAAAAGGAAGCTCAGTATTGCAGGTGATTCTTCTTTCCAACAGCTCAGACAACAGAAGCTCACTGTGCAGGTGAGCTACAGCAGTGAGGGGGAGAAACAGGACCCGGAGCCGAGTGTTCCAGCGGACAGGGGCAGCTCAGCAATAGGGAATCTGGGTTGAATGAGACACGGATATCTGGGCAGCAGACACTTGTCATCAGGGCAGTGGGTCAGCAGGTATGAATACAGTAAGTGGTGCTTTGGGGTTTCAGGACCGCATGATCCAATAGGGAAGAGGCTTGGCCAGGAGTAGACAGGCACTAGTTCCCGAGAAATCTGGAACATTAGGGAGTTAGAATAAGAAATAGAGAACAGCAACTAGGAGAGAAGCCCAGTTTTAAGGTCAGGGGTACTATGCCTTGAACAAGAATGGGGCGCGACCTTAGAGCAGCAGTCTCAAACTGTGATCAGGATTGGTCCTGGGTTTTGGGGATGAGGCTGCTTCTGAAGATGGTAGGACTACAGGGGGAGGGTAGGGGAAGAGGCATCTGGGAACCAGAATCACTTAACAGAAAAAGTAGTCAGGTTCTACACTGTGTGGTAAAGGCCATATCAGAGTCTAGTCCAGTGCACCTCAAATGTGGTTCAAGGACCAGTAGCATCTGCATCATCTGGGAACTTGCTAGAAATGCAAACTCTTGGGCCTCAGCACAAAGCCACTGACTCCAGGTCTCTGTGGTGGGGCCCAGGAATCTGTGTGATTCTTAACACATTAAAGCTTGAGAACTCTTGGTCTGGAGGGCATTGAGGGCAGGGGGCTGTGGTGGGCAGTGAAGGCTCAGGAGAGGAGAGAGTGTGGGTGGGCTTTGGACGGGAGCTGGGAGAGGAAATACTGCATTTTGCACCTCTCACGCAGAAGCCGGACTTTTAAGTTATTTGTATGTCGTGTGTTGTCTGTTTCTACTTGGTTATAGCTTTGGTAATTTAACTTTTCCATATTTCTTTCTGTTAATTGAATAAAGCAGCATGGAAGAGGTGAGGTGTATTTTCTTTTTTTCCCCCATTATGGGGGCATCCTCCTGTTATCTAGCCTGAAATCTCTATCTTGTCTCTGCAATGTTCTCCTTTCAAAATGGACTTCAAGCTAGGAGACGTGGCATTGAGTTCCAGCTCTGTCGCTCTCTAGGTGTATGACCCTGGGCAAAACTACATGAGTGTTTTAAACGCAGTAGTCATCTGTGAACCGGAGGTAATACTACCTGTCTTGAGAGTTTTATAAAACTTAAATGATTCATGTGAAATCAGTCAGTAACTCTGGAAAGGCTGATACCAAGTAGCATTAGGTGCTGTTATTATTGGAGCACAGCTGTGCCAGGCACTGGGTTCCCCATAGGAAATGGGGGAAAGGCTCTAGAATGATACTTTGTGGACTTGGGGGCTTTTCTGTTCAACTCTGTGCAGCCTGTGTGGGTAAGTGTGCCTCGTGTGTGGCTGTATGTATTGATGGGTCTGCTATGGGTTTGCTGTCGGCACAGGTGTGTGTGTGTGTGTGAGTGAGTGAGAGAGAGAGAGAGAGAGAGAGAGAGATGGGCGCTGGCATCGGGCGTCTCCAGTGTGGGAGTAGAAAGTGGCTGAGCAGTATTATGTGCTGAGTGGCAACAGTGTGGCATATTGTGAAAGGAGTTTAAGAGCAGAGAATGGGCAGTGTTTGGGATCCTCACTGGGATAGTGCAGCAGAGGCAGCTCTCTAATTTATCAGTTGTGTCCAATAAGAATGCAGTTTAGACCATAACGTGAGTCTCTAAAAGATTTACATGCTGAGTGTCTAAAAAGTAACATTTTCAGAGCTTTGAAGATAAATACACTGTGACTACATTTGTATTGAAATTGTCAAGGGAAGTATGGAAATGATTGCCTCCTAACTGCTGTAGCCCAGCCCCGCCTTCCAGGAAGGCTGCGGTTTCCAGTATGTACTATGATGAGATCCTTTCCTATTCCTGAAAGGGAAAGACACATTCCCAAAGAGGGTACTGTGAGAGTGTTGGTGGTATAGGGAAAAGAGGGTCTGGGAAGAGGGTAGGAGATGCTGTTAGGGTGGGGGGTGGGGGGGAGGTGCTGGAGGTGATATTCCTGTCCTGGGGGAAAGGGAATTCCTTATTTTCAGCTCAGTGCCTACAGTGGGCCATGGGGTGGTGCTGGCTGTGGTTGGTCTTGGCTTCTGCCCTTCCCTGTTAGCAGCTGAGAAGGACGAAGAATTGCAGGGAGATGAGTTGGCCTTGGAGACAGCTGGTAACCTGCCAGCTGGGAGAGAGGGGCTACAGGGCTGCCCCGCCTGAGTCCCTTTGGGAGGCAGAACTAGAACCCACGCCTTTGTGAATGCCAAGTTCACGCTCTTTCCTCACTCCGAGGGTCCACCCCCCCCCCCCCCCCACGTCTTATTGACACGAGACAAGCCTACTCACTTTTTCTTTTCCCCCTCTGCCTGCTTTCCCAAATATGCTTTTTTTTTCATTATCCCAGAGGACAACTCTAATTTGTCCTCCAGCCGGCCCTCCCCCACCACCAGCTCCTTCCCCTCCATCCCATTGTCTAAAGTAAATGAAGAGCCCCTCCCCATGAGCAACCAGGAGAGCCCCCCCACCATCATCCAAGAGCTCTAGTATTCAAAGGAAACGAAAGAAAGCTGTTTATTTTCCACTTCGCTGTTTTTCTTTTTCATTTAATTACTAGTATCACAACAGGATTTTTTTCTGTTGCTTTTCATTGCAAGCTTATAGTATTTCAGCTACATTATGAGTTAAATAGGCTTTTGTGGGCTAGCCTAGAAACCCAATCATCATTTATAACAGATACGACTTCTCTGGAAATGGTTTCTGAATTCCAAATAACTGACTAACTAACGAGGTTTTAGAATAGAGCTCATTTCAAAGCTGGAGACTATATCGTCTACTTTCTAGGCAATATGCCTCTGAATGGTCTTGCGGTCTCCCGTTTCTACATCTGTTGTTCTTAGGCTGGATCCCCCCAAATTAGACACCCTCATTGGGGTGACAGCTCAGACTCCCCTGTCCCTTGTTCTCAGCCCATAACCAGCTACTGATACAAAGTTAATTCATGCCCCATGATGTGTCCTGTGTAGGCTTAGCTGATATCCAGAAACGCAACCACAAGACATCAAGCATCCTTGGTGCCTAGGTATCGTTCACTCTCAGGCCCCACCTCTCAGTTCACGTCGGTAAATGAGGCTATTCATGTAACGTTTCCCTGAGGCTCCTTGCTTGGGCCTCTGGCACCAAATTAGAAATGAGCAATTGGAGGTGGGGAGTGTGTGCGTGTTTGACCTTCTGAGGCTGAGAGGCTGCTAAACATGGGTGTGGAGGGGACACCGCTTGGGATGGACGCAGCATTCATGTTCCTCACACCACCACATCCCACCGCCTCACTCTTGGAGCATCTAGATGCTGCACGGTTGCTGGGGAAACCAGGAAAAGGAACTGTACAAAAGCTACCTCCTCCCTAAGCTCCTGGGCACGCCCTCTTGGGGGTGGGGGTAGAGGAGAAGGAGGGGTGCGTTCCTTCTGGCTGTGTGTGTGTGTGTGTGTGTGTGTGTGTGTGTGTGTGTTGGGGGGGGGGGGGGCAATGCCGACCCCCAGCCAGCACCCGTTCCCACCCCAGCCTGGCTTTTTCCATGTGTCATGTTAGCATTACATTCTGCTACCCTCCCCTCGTTCACATTGCCATCAGCTCCTGCCCCAAAGGGATCGTTTCATTTCCTGGAAGTAAAGATGACTTCGCCACTTCAAAAAGAGTAGGGACCTCTGGTTTGTGGTTAAGGTTTGAAATCCAGTTGCTATTTAGCTTGACAGAACTAACAGAAGTGTGCAATTAAAAAGATTACTAACTCAGCTCCATTTCCTCACTAAATTCAGGGAGAAGGGCTGGGATCCTAAGTGTTTACAATTCCCCCATCAGAGCTTTGTGGCTCTGGCTAACGAGGATCCATCTTTGGTCATTCTTGGAATGACCCGGCAGGCTCTTCATGCCTGGTTGAGGGCCTGTGGTGTGCCCAGCATCTGAACCAGGCAGTGAAAGAGGGGCTTTACACTAGAGGACATAGGGCAGTGGTATCACCTCGAGACAGCAGGGGCCGGCGCTACAGGATGTGGACAAACAAAATGCTATTAGCAGCATCCACAGGAGGAAAAGGTCATCTCAGCCAAGGATAACGGGGCAGGAGTAGTGGCATTGAAATGGGCCTGAAATAACTTCATTTGTTAAGTTTTTTGAGTTCCTACCATTTACTGGGAACTCTTCTAGGCACCAGATGAAAGAACCAGCAATTCCTGCCCTCATGGAGCTTGCATTCTCATGAGATAATAACTCCCACTTATTGGTGAAGCCTTAACACGGGCCAGCGGCTGTATTACATCCCCAGTGTGCATTATTTCACTTAAACCTCAATTGTCTTATGAGGAGCATATTATTATTATTACAGCTTACTGATAAGGAGACTGAGGCTTCCAGCAGTTAAATAACTCGAGGTAGAGCCACGTAGTGTGAGTGTTACGACTTTATGATACCTAGGAAATTCATCCGTCAGCTCTGTCTGGGATGGATGGAGAGGAGTCTGGACTCTGAGGGGCCTTCTGTGATGTTCCAGGCCTGAGGTCATGGTGGTCTGGACTGGACTCTCAGCAGTGGATTATGTGAAACTTGGTAAAATAAGGAGGGGAGGCCACCCGCTAGGTGGGTGTGCTTGTGTAAGTGCTTTATGGGCAAGGGCTGAGATTCTGATCTGTAGACAAGGTCTGAACGAGCTGGTCTCTAATTTCACTTCCCTGTAGGGGCATGGAGACTGTCTTTATTTTGAGAACAACTTTATTAGCGCTAACTATGGGCTGAGAATATGGGAAGTAAGCTTTCCTTGAACTGTAGGGAAGAATTAACTACATTTTGTCGAGCTTACATTTCTCTTTCTGTGCGTAGAAATAAGGTATATTCATTATATCCAGAGCTAATTCAAACTTGGCTTCTAATAAATGCATGAATCATACATCTCTTTGGCCTTCAAGTCTCAAGGCTAACAACAGTTTTCGTTCTGTCATTAAACAAGACCTCTTTGATCATGGTCATTAATCTATAAAAATTAGTTTTTGTATATATGTTATATTTAAATAAATTTAAATATACCAGTGTCTCTGAAACTATTCTTGAGAGAATAGAGCTGTCAACTGTAACACAGGTCGCAAATATACCAATTACTCATGAACTCAGCTTTCAGAGGATAGTTAGATTTTCTTCTATCTTTGGATATTTAAACTGGGTTCTCACCTAGGGATCACAAAGGGGGAAAAAAATCAATGAGGAGCTATTACTTACTCTCTGAAGAGGGGTTCTTCTGCCTTACCCGATTGGAGCTGTGAATAATTCAGCATGATCCCAGGCTCCTTTTTCCTTTCTTGATGTTGAGCTTATTAAAATTGCATGGCCAAAAGACACTGGTGAGGAAATGGCTGGCACCCTCCATCTCAGCTGTCAGAACCCCCAATCTCAGCCCACTCTCTAGGGACACTGGGCTGCCGTCAGCTGGGGATGACCCATGGGTGAATGAAGAAAATGAGGGAGAGCCACGTGTCTCCTGTATGCGGTAGTTTTTGTCCCTTCTCTCAGCGGCCATCCTGGTAGTGGGTGGAAATGGGATGCTGTCTCCATGTTGCACTATTGATTAACTTAGTCATCCTTGTCGGCTGCCTCATTAAGTATTAAGAGTTCACTGTACTCTAGGTAAGTGCCAAATAGACAGGGCACCCTTTTAGAAGCTTTCCAAGACTAATTCATCTCCTTCAGTGAGATATGGAATCTCTAGAGAAAGCATCTAAACTAGAGTCAATTGATTACAGTCAGTGCTATGTTGTTTTTTTGGGGGGGGGAGGGGAAATCTGATTACGCTACAAAAGATTTTTTGAAACAGCTTTTGAAAATGCTATGGTTCTATTGGAGCTTTTTTTTTTTTTTTTTTTTCATGAGTCAATATATAAAGTTTCTAGGACCAACTAGGATTCAACTTGGAGGCTGAAAATGGTGGGAACCAAATGAGACTTTTAAAATCCTAGAGACCCAGGTCAGATGTATTTAAGCGTTGTCAGGGAGATTGAAACTGAATGTTAAATCTGATTAATCGTGAAAGGAAGGAGGAAATCTGAGACGGACATCGTCACCAAGCGCTATTGTGGCAGCAAACGTTTGCCCACCATCTGAATCCTCCTTTAAGTCTCTGGTTGTAATCCTTCCCTCTAACCACCCACCCCCATCCCACTTCCTGTTCTTCCTCCTTAGGTTAATGTTTTCCCTCCTCCTATTTCATCTCTCTTTTTCATCAGCTTATTTCATTTCTCCTGATGCTCAAGATAAAACATGATTATTATAGAAGACTTTGATAGGAAAGTATAAAAGAGCAGAAAAACATCATCTAAAATTCTACTACCAAGAGACAAATTACTGTTACTTCATATATCCTTTTGCATTTCTTTCCATGTTGTAAATCATACTTTTTATATAAGTTTTTATTCCAATTTTTATTTATAATTATAAGCATTAAAACTTGGCATCAAAACTTCTCATAATCATAATTTTAATGGCATCATAATACTCTACCATATGGATATTCATAATTTACTTAACCTTTCCTTTCAAGTTAAGTGTTTATGTAGTTCTAATTTTAGGCTGTTATAATGTTGTAATGATAAACCCTTGTGTGTAAATCTTTAACCATATTTTTGATGATTTGTTGAGGATAAATTTCTAGAACAGGAATTATTGGCTCAAAAGGTACATACTTTGTTTTTTTAGTTTCTTCACAAACAATGACAAACTTCCTTTCAGAAAACTTGGGCTAGTTTCATCTTACCTAAATTTACCTATACTGAAAATTCTTTTTTCACTCAAGTATATGCTAATTTAATTGATGAGAAATAGTAACTCGTTTTTGAAATTGTCATTACTATGATTATGAGACAGGTTGAACTGGAAGAAATGGTTACGTTTCTCCTTTTTCAAGTTCTCTCTTCAATTGCTTTGTCTTTCCTATTCCTTACGTTTCCATCTACATGAATTAATCCGTCTTCAGGATGTATGTCACTTGGCTCCTCCTCTAGTCACCCCCCCCCCACCAACCCCCCCCCCCCACCCTTAATCCTTTGCTGCCTCTTATAGATTTCCCTCTCAGGGCCAATAGGTTGACAACTCCTGGATTACAGGTACCAAGCCCTCACAGGTGTTCAGAAAATGAATCCCAGTAGCTACTTAAATGGCTTCAGGAACATTTTGGATTTTATGGTTCTTGGAGTTGGTTAATGTTTCGGGCAACTCCAAGTGAAATGAGACCTTGTGTTGCTCAAATCCGTATGTCCAGCACCTGGAACAGAGCTGGCACACACGGAAGGCAAGGTGCTCGGTGCATATTTGTTTAATGAAAGGGCAAAGCCTGTTCAAGTTTCCAGCTTCTTTGCAGTGATTTGGCTCTCCTGACCCACAGCCCTATCCCTGATCTCAAGAAAAGTACAAGAGGGCTGCCAGGCAAATTTGAAATTAATCTATATTTTGCAATTTGTACAAGAATATAATTAGATTCCTTCTCCAGAGGTAATCCGTTCATGTAATCAGTGACGGTAGTTACTCGGCATGTAGCCTTAAAAAATTGCTGATGCCTCATGAAAATAAACACTTGCCTAGTAAAATTCTGTGCCCAGTACTAGCCATCTATCCGTTTTCTTTTTGTATGAGACATGGTATCTCCTCTGCAGCATGTCCACTTAGAGACAGAAGCCAGGCCTGTTCCCTGGAGGCTGGGAGGGCCCCCTCAGTCACCACACCTGCGAGGTGTAGGGCTGCTGCTTTCGGTGGGAGGTGCAGAGCAGCATGGCCGTCACCATCAGTCAGGTAGTTCTCCCATGCTGGCTACCCCGTGCTCACATAATTGGCCATCTGATAGAGTCAGCACTGCTTGTTGCTATACAGCTTAACTCTTTTTTTTTTTTTTTTTTTTTTTAAAGAAGTGTAAGTATGAATTAAGCACCAATTAAACTCATGTAAACAGGGGAGCAACTTCCTTTCTTCCTCCTTCGCTAACTTTGAGTTTTTGTTCTCCTGCCAGAAAGCTTTCCCTAGCCCTGGGGTGTTGTGAGTCTCCAATTATCCTGCTTTTAATGGCAGGCAGGCCCGTGCCCATCGGGCCCTGAGCCTCCCCTCCAAGGCCTGTGTGGATACACCAGTCAGGCCCCAAACCCGGGAAGCAAGAGGTTGGTAATGGAGACATCACGCCCCGGTTGAGAAAAGCTTGAGAAGGTCATCTGAGCACAGCTGTCAGCTGCCCTCTCTAGTAACCAGGGGGAAAGAGATGATGTCAGTTCCCTGAGCTGGGAAGTTCTTCAGTGACTTGGAACAGATGGAGGGAGAGTGTACTGATTTGCACGTGATGATCCTGGAGGAGTCTGTCAATTCTGAGATTAGGTCTCCATCCTCCATCCTCCGCTCTCTAAGGGAGCTTGGGTGCCCCTCCTGTATATCGCTTTCAGCACACTTTGTACTTTGTATCGCAGTCATTTACCGTAGTGCTTGTCTACCCTAGGGCAAGGAACATGTCTTATTCACCTTTTCATCCCGGGGTCTAGTATGGCATCGGCACGTAGTAGTCATGAAAAACAATTCTTTAACGAGAAGCTAAAGAGTGTTAAGAGTGGAGCTGTTGCCTGCAGGGGCAGCTCAAAGCATAATGGTGCTGACTCAGAATTGTTGAAAGTAGAATTTCTATTGCTCTCAACTGGGTGAGCTCTGTTTTGAGGAAGAATTTTCTCCATTTTCCATATTCACTCCGGAAACCTTTCTCCAAGTGATGGTCCCCCAGAGCTCTTCCTCCATTTTCAGGCTGGTCCTTCTCGCAGGTTCCTGTGCATCTCAGCACAGACAGACACAGGGAGCTAAACTGTGGGTGTTATAACTCCCACGTCCCACTAGGGTATGTGTTCTGCCAGGGAAGAGTCTTAGCCTCTGGTCACACAGATGCTTCCAACGAGCTCAGTGTTTGGAAAGTCCGGAGCACTCTGACTTGTACCTTTGTTGGTCAGAAGGATGTTGAGAATTCCATGCATCCCTGGGGCTTCTCCACCAAATCATACTTCTCCCTTTTGAAAAATTGGTAGCACGTTGTTCAGCTTTTTTTTTTTTTTTTTTGCAGTACGCGGGCCTCTCACTGTTGTGGTCTCTCCCGTTGCGGAGCACAGGCTCCGGATGCGCATGCTCAGCGGCTATGGCTCACAGGCCCAGCCGCTCCGCGGCACGTGGGATCTTCCCGGACCGGGGCACGAACCCGCGTCCCCTGCATCGGCAGGCGGACTCTCAACAACTGCGCCACCAGGGAAGCCCTGTTCAGCTTCTTTGACTTCACCGTGCCTCTGTCTGTATCCCATGAAATAGTCCCCCACAGAATTTCCAAACTGTGGTCCCAGGACCAGCAGCCCCAGAATCACCTGTGTGGGCTTGCAAAATACGCGATTTTTGTCCTGCCAGTTCAGACTACTGAATCAAAATTGTAAGCAGGGCCCAGGAATCTGCATTTTAAAAACTGACGATTATTCCTATGTGCTAGCTAAAGTTGGATAACTCCTGCTCTAGGGCATGGGGAGTTGGTCTCCCTGGGATCAGTGGTCCTAAAAGATGTCTGGTCCAGATGGTGCCAAGGGATAGTAACTGCTTCCTTTCTACAGCCTGCTTCTTGCTGATCCATAGTTATATATAAAGCTTGTGATATGAATTGTTGGGGTTAAAGTATGAATAAGATGATGCAGCTGTCCTGTATTGCTTAAAATACAAGATGTCTGCATTCATACATGAATCACTTTAATACACGGCACACTGGGGCAAGTCAATGCCATAAAAGATGGGGAGAGGAGAGAGCATTTTACTGAGGTTAGGATGATCTGGTGAGAGTTTAATGGGAGGTAGGATTCAAATTGCACCTTGAAGCGTGGCTAGGACTTCCCAGGCAGATGTGGGAAACAAAGACTGTCTAGACTGATGGAGCCACTTGAGCAAAGTTCCGGAGATCAGGAGGATGCTGGGATGTCCCGTGTGGCTGGAACGGAGAATGCACCGAGGCTGAATCATGGGGAGAAGAGACTGAAGGAGGGGTAAAACTCACATACATCAGGACTCTCTTCTGTTTGCCCAGGGTAGCCTTGAAACATTTTCTAGTGGGATTTGATGTGATCACATCCTCTGGGTACAAAACCTGGTCCAGGTGTTTGCTTGACCATTCTATTTCCCCACGTTTGGGTTAATAAAGTCCTTTATTCCCTTTGTGTCGTCTCACACCCCATGCCCTCAGAAGAGTTCTAGGCCATCGGCACTTCTGTTCTATGTGGCAGAGCCAAGCCTTGGTGAGAGAGCAGAGGACAGAGAGAGAAGAGAAATGGTTTGGTCATCTATGCGTTGTCCACGCTACTGGCGGGGACAGACGTGGGAGGTGACAATCCACGACAGTGGGTGATAGCAAAGGCATTTATATTTGGCTTTGCGGTGCACGGCATGATTGCTGGCAGCAGGAACAGCAGATTTACCTTCCTAATTAGGCAAATATTCAAATGAGCTGGCGCTCCCTGAACACATGCCACCAAATTGCAAGGCCCTGTCAAAGAAATCTTATCCATTTTCCTTTTAGTATTAATTATTTATATTAATACTCGTTAGAGTACTCTGGAGCATTAGCAGTAAGAGATCCCCATCATATTGGCTTCTATGGCAAATGGGCTCCCAGCTGTACATCTTCATTTGTGATTGATTTTTTTATGAAGCTGGGAATAACCTCTACCAAATCCAGAATCATTGAATCAAGGCTTCTGATTTATTGTAGTAAGGGGTGTGTTATAAATTATATTGATAATAGTTTCCTGGTTGGTGTAGAATTTTTGCTCGAAGACGGATTTCTCTGTTGCGGTGTACACAGTAGGCTGGGAAAAGCCATTCATGGTTCTAATTCCCTTTTGAACTTTAGTTTCCACTAAAGTACAGTCAGATGTAAATGATGGGCTGTACTCTAAGCCCGTATGTGGATAGAACAGAAGTTATAACCATCAATAAAAGCATTCATCTTTCACTTATTCATCTCATCATGGAATTTTATAGCTACAAGCAACATTGGAGGTCATCTAATCAGACTTTATCATTTTAGTGATGAAGCCCAGAGAAAGTTAAACATCTTGAGGCTGTAGTGCTAAAAGTGTGTGGGGTACAGGCTAGCCAAGGATAAAAAGAAAAGTGGATTGGTTACCAAAACCAAACCAAACCCTAAAAACCCTCTGAGGATAATGCCAGGTTGCTTGTCTACGTATATTTTAGTCATCATACTTCCTAGGGGTCCATGATAGAGAGGTACTCCTACTTGTTCCTTAACAATTACCCATTGAGCCCCAAGAAATTGCCAGCCACCCTTTGAGGTCTTGGAGTTCACTCGTGAACAAGGTGGGCATCGTCCTTGCCATTTGGATCTTACATTTCCCCTGGACACACTGTGCTTTTCTGCTGGCTTCAGGCCTGTCTACCTGGCTCAGCCTTCCGGATCCTAGGTGTGTGATGTTTCTTAAGCTTGCCTGCTGTTTGGTTTTCTAATGAGAGCAAACAGAAGAGCACAAGAGGGATTTTTTTTTTTCTCTCTCTCCGTTTAATCACCAGCAAAAGTTGGACTGGATGAGAGCAAGAGAAAGAGCAGAGCTGCAGTGATGTTCTCTGATTCCAGCTTCTCAATGTTCTCCGGGAGGCTGGCCAAGCAAACGCCCTCACCCAGAGGCCGCTGTGTATGTTGGGAGGGACCGGGTAGAGGGAGCTCGGATCTCAGGAAGGGCTTGTATGGAGGGGGAGAGGAAATGGAAGGGTTCCCCAGCATCTCTGACTAAACCACGTGCAAGTTTGGGAAATTACAGAGATTAGGTGGAGGGGAACTAGACAAAGGGAAAGATGGGAACGAGCGAGGGGAAAGCAGATGTGCGAGTGTATGTGTGGTGGTGGTGATGGGGTTACCAGAGCCCCTGAGAGGAGTCATGAAAGTCCTGAGCAGAACTTCTCTCTCCCCTGGGCACAGGCAGACATCACCCGCGGGAGGGGAGGCAGGCGCTGGGGCATCGTATCTGTGGCCTGTGCACACGTTGAAAGAAGATAACAGAGCCAAGTCAACTGCCTGGGGCCTACACCTTTCCCAGGATACAGAAGATTATTTAAAAGGGATTGTCTCTGTCCCTCCAAGAACAGTTGCAGCATATAGGATGGCTGAAGAGCTAGAGTAAAGTAATCCAGGGTAAGGGAAGGCCTGGGAAAGAAGCTGATGAGACACGCCTTGAGAGTGGGAATAGTCAATGAGAAAACTATTAAAGTAGAAAAAAATAGGTAAATATTTATCTGATGCTCTGACAGGGGAAAGATTTCCTAAGCTTAAGGGAAGTCACAAAGGAAAAGACTGATAGGTTTGTCTACATTCAAATTAAAAACTGTGCAGGCCAAACATTAATAAAAAATCAAAAGGTAAAGAAACCTGGGCAAATACTTGCAACAAACACCAACAGACGAGACATTAGGTTTCTTAATACAGTAAGAGGGCATGTACATAGATTCAGAGCCCAATAAATAAATGTGTAAAGGATTTGACGAGGTTGCCTAAAAGAAGTCCAAATTTCTAGTAAACGTGAAGAGGGTTCAGTTTCACCAAGTAATCTGAGATGCTAATTAATATAGTAATAACATATCTTTCTTTTGCCAAACAAAATTAGAGAACTCTCATTCATCGTTGGTGTGTCTGATATAAGCTTACTTGAAATATATTTGGCTGTATTTATCAAAAGCCTTAGCATGTTCCGACCGCCGGACTAAGTAATTTCACTGGTGGCGCAGTGGTTAAGAATCCGCCTGCCAATGCAGGGATCACGGGTTCGATCCCTGGTCTGGGAAGATCCCACGTGCCGCGGAGCAACTAAGCCCGTGCGCCACAACTACTGAGCCAGCCGAGCCGCAACTACTGAAGCCCGCGCATCTAGAGAGCCCGTGCTCCGCAACTAAGAGAAGCCACCGCAATGAGAAGCCTGCACACCTCAATAAAGAGTAGCCCCCGCTCGCCGCAACTAGAGAAGAGCCCGTGCACAGCAACAGAGACCCAGCGCAGCCAAAAATAAAAATAAAATTAAAAACAGGGCTGCTGGGCTTCCCTGGTGGCGCAGTGGTTGAGAGTCCGCCTGCCGATGCAGGGGACACGGGTTCGTGCCCCGGTCCGGGAGGATCCCACATTGCCGCGGAGTGGCTGGGCCCGTGAGCCATGGCCGCTGAGCCTGCGTGTCCGGAGCCTGCGCTCCGCAACGGGAGAGGCCACAACAGTGAGAGGCCCGCGCACCCCCCAAAAAATAAATAAATAAAATAAAACACCTTTAAAAAAAAAAAAAAAACAGGGCTGCTATCCTAAGGAAGCAGTCTGAAATACACATAAAGTTCTATATTCAAATTGTTCATCGCTAGAAACCAGTAATGATCTTAATGCTCAAGAATGGGGGTAAGAGTTAAACAAAGTATGCCTCAGTCATATGGTAGATGATGCTGTAACCAGTACGTGGGATGTTTCTGCAGAATTTTTAAGACCATGAAGGAATGCTTACATATCGGATGTTAATTGAAAAAAGCAAAATGCAAACATATGTAGACTCTTTCCAATTAGAATGTTACAAGGAACTGTATACCCACATGCAAGGAAAAGGGCTCCGAGGAGATAAACCATAAATGTTAACGGTGGTTATCTCCTGATGGTGGGATTATGAGTGATTTTTTTTTTTAACAGTTTGTTTTTTTTTTGTATTTATTCCTGTAAGCATGTGTGGTTCACTGAAATAAAACAATAACAGCAAGAAAACCACGTACTTTATTTGAAAGTAAGAAGAGGAGGAGGTAAATAGAGCACCATGAACTGGGGAATGGGGTGATGTCAGTGGAGACACATAGCCAGGGAGCTGAGTCAGCAGGTTGTGTAGCTGGTCCCCAGGGTTGGAGCCCGGGAGTAGTGCATGTTGTAGATGCAGGTAAGTCATAACTGGAAGCCCAGGAATAGGTCTGAGTCCGGATTGGAAAGGCCCTACTTTTCTGTGGAGGCAAAGGAAGCATCTCAGGGTGGTCTGTGTTATAACCTCCAGGGCTTGGGAAGAGCGACCACCAGGCAGCCCCTGGAAGGTTGTTGCCCGTCCTCACCTGACTTGGGGTGTAATAAAAAGCCATACTTGTGATGTGTCTTGACTGTGTAAAACGGGCACCCCAAGATTCTCTGACCTGTAGGAACAATACCTGTGCTATTCAATTGCAGTGTCATGGACCAGGTAGGGAGGTAACATTGCAGAGAAAAAATGCGCAGGCCAGGAATGTGAAGAACCATTGCTGAGGGGAAAATCATTCCTCTTTGTGATGGTAGCAGTAAGTGAACCTGGGCAGGTCACACCAGAGGGTGGCTGGGCAGCCCCCTGCCTGGGTGTGCCTTTGCGGGTTACCTGGTCACTCTTTGTGCCTGTGTTCCCCACAGCCTCCCTCAGACCCATAGCGCACATGCTTCCAGGGGTCTGTGTGGTGAGGGGTGCAGTTTGTGGTCAAGGAACAGAAGGAAATTGTTATGTCCCCTTGGAGGAGCTGAAGCCTTTATCTCTGGACTTCTTAAAAAGGGCTCTAGGTAGGTGACATCACCAGCTATATGTGTCGCTTAGCTCTTGGGTGTCAGGATGTCTTTTCTTTGCCCAAATAAGCAGAGATGGACAGATGTTTCCCAGTAATCACCACAACTGAGAAGAGCGAGGGGGAACTGATACGAGCTTCATTTTTTTGTGTATGTGTGTGTGTGTAGCTGACTCAAATATCCTGACTTCATTCCTGAGCTCAAATGCTTGTACACGTGTGTGCACACAATATCCTTTTTCCATAACGTTTTCTTCATATCTGGGGATATCTTAGGTGGGTTCACTGAGAAGCAGGCTCTCTTAGTTCAGGCTGCTATGACAAAAACATGATGGACTGGGAGGCTTAAACAGCAGATGTTTATTTTCTCAGTTTTGGAGGTTGGAAGTCCAAGATCAACGTGCCTACCGGGCTACAGATGTCTTCTGGTGAGGGCCCACTTCCTGGTTTGCAGATGGCTGTCTTCTTGCTACGTACATTTTCACATGGTGGAGGGCAGAGAGAGGAAACAATCTCTCTAGGGTCTTTTCTTGTAAGCAGTAATGCCATCATGAAGCCTCCAACTTCATGACATAATTACCTCGTAGAGTCTCCGTCTCCAAAAGCCAGAGTGCCCGCTTCTCGCTGCGCGGCGCTGCTGGGCAGCCGGCCGACACGCTCCTCCGCCGGGCCTGTACCTCCGGAGGGTTTCAGCATATGAATTGGGGGGGGGGCGTGCACAATCGTTCAGTCCATAACATAGACCTTGAGACTGAGCTTTGCGTGCAGAGAGTTTACTGGGAAATGCCCTGTGAGGGAACGAGAGAGGGAAGCAGGATTGGGCAGAAAGAACAGCTAGATGGTAATGGAGTTGTGACAGAGACCTCAGCTGATCGCACAGGGGCCTTTGGAGCTGGGATAGCCCTTCAGAGTGTCCTGAATTAAGGCAAGGCATTGACCACCACATTGACCTGTCACTGGGTGCAGGCTGCTGCTTGGAAGGCATCTAGCCTCGGGCAAGGCGGCTCCCTTTGGCTAAGGACAATGACCAGGGAGAGTCTCAGCTGTGAGCCTCAGTGCTGCAGAGGGATCTGGTGGCGAATCACAGCATCCACTACAGGGGGCAGCAGGAGTCTCAGAACACCTCCATTCTGACAACTGTCCACCACCCTCGGCCCATCTGTGGGTTTCCAACAGCAGGATAGCTTTCTTGATGGTTCTAGGCATTGCATCAGGGAGTCAGGGCTTGTCCACAGGACTTGGCGGTCCTCCTCCAGAATATCATCGACCTCATGTATAAGTGAACGTGGGCCATTTCCCCCCTGCTTTTAGGGAGCTAAAGTTGGTCACTTTGGAGCAGCATTCTCCAATAGAAATATGAGCCATAGACTAAAAATTTTTAATAGCCACTTTTTAAAAAATGAAAAGAAACAGGTGATGTTAACCTTAATAATGTAGGTTATTTAACCTAAAATAATCAAAATTTTATTTCAACGTATAATCTATTTAAAAAAATTTTAATAAGTTATTTAAAAATTTTTGGTACTAGGTCTTTGGAATCCAGTGTAAGTTTTACAACCTCCATCTGGACCAGCTAGATTTCAAGTGCTCAGTAGGCACGTGTGGCTAATGACTCCTGTATTAGATGGCTTAGAAAGCAATTTCTTTCTGCTATGAATTCCACTGCCCCCCCCGCCCGCACCGATTAATAAAATGAAAGTTATTTTGGAGGGAGTTTAGGAAGCCAGTAATTCAAATTCATCACCATTAATATTTAAAAATATGTATAAGGTACAGGGTTGGATCTGTTTTGTGTGTGTAGCACTAAGAAGGCTATAGCTTCCTTCTAGAGGCCTCTAAGCTTCTGTTACGGTGTTTACTATTTAAGCTTCTAAATCTACACAGTCCATTTTCAGGGTCTTCTGGACTCTGGGCCAAGTTTCAAGAGATGATATAGTTTATGATGAACTGAAAACAACAACAATAACAGCAACAAACCAACAACAACCTGAACCTAATAATGTGAGCATCAATACCTTAAAAAGTCCCAAGATGCTGGGATATTAGGCCGTAAAAATAGAAGATACTCTCTTCTCTTCCGTGGGTGATGATACCTTTACTTTCCCAAAGTAGAAAGTTGATGATTTTCTCTGTTGCAAATGAGGACAAGAATTTCTGGGCTTCCCTGGTGGCGCAGTGGTTGAGAGTCCGCCTGCCGATGCAGGCGACGCGGGTTCGTGCCCCGGTCCGGGAGGATCCCACATGCCGCGGAGCGGCTGGGCCCGTGAGCCATGGCCGCTGAGCCTGCGCGTCCGGAGCC
>NW_006793703.1:6890419-6898509 GCF_000442215.2 Lipotes vexillifer
CACAGAAATGAAGACCCAACACAGCCATAAATAAATAAATAAATAAATACATTGTGTATTATAAAAAAAAAAAAAAAAAAAAAAAAGAATTTCTGTGAGGTAGAAATTTACTTTTAAGCATGTTTGGGGGTAAAACTTTTTAATTAATTGGATTACATTTTCACCCCAAAGACAATGCTATCAGAAGTGAGTTCGATCTACATTTCTTTGCCTTTGGCAAACCCCAGGATGGATTTTCCAGCTACAAGCACTTTTTGCTATCATTTACATAAAGCAGATTGCTTTCTTACCCTCCCCTGTGCTGGGTGTGCTTGTGTTCCTTTTGTTCGTTCACATCTCTGTTTTGCTCCTCCTCCTGGTGATTTGGTACCTGCCAGCTTTCGGAAAGTTCTCCAAAAGGTGGGTGCTGGCGAGGCTGCCCTTGGACTTTCTGCCCTGTGTCTCCTCTGGGCCGGAAGCTTACGGAAACCCTCTCTGTGAGGTCAGAACATCATTGCTTCCTTTCAGATCTCTTTTTGATCCAAAGTGGGTTCCTGCTTCCCCTGGCTCATCTCACCCCAGAAATCAACATGGCAGATTACTTAGAATTTATCTGACTCCTCAGCTATCAAGCTTTGGCAAGATTTGGGCGCACGTGGTGATTGCTGGTTTCCGTTAGGTCTCTTTTTAGATAGCTTTGCCTTGCTTCCTTCAGAGCAGTGCTAAGTGACAGAAGCGCGATGTGAGCCATGTACTGAACTTTTAATTTTCCAGTAACTGCATTAAAAAAAAAAGTGAAAAGAAACAGGTGACATTATATTTAATACTGTATTTTATTTAACGCTGTATATCCAAAATAACCTCATTTCAGTATCTCATCAACATAAAAAATTATCGAGATAGTTTACATTCTTGATTTTCATACTAAGTCTTTAGTATCTGGTGGGTATTTTACACTTAGAACACATCTGAATTTGAGTGCTGAATTTTCATCAGAAATATTTGGTCGGTATTTAGAGTTCAAAAAATTTACAGTAGAAAATGTGGATTCCCATATCCAAGTTGTTCCAAACACACGTAAAAGGTTTTCAGTGACTAAATTGAGTACCCTCCAAAATCAGTTTTCTTTATTTATCCGTATTAATAAAACTGGTTTATCAGTGAAGAATGAATTGACTTTGAAGCAAAGTCAAAAGTAGTCCTACTAAATAACATTGTGTTTAATGAAAAAAGACTTTATATTACTTTCATTTTTAAATATAAACTTAAGAGTAATTAAAATTGTGTCAAATTAAAAATTCATTTTCTCGATCACAGTAACCACAATTCAGATGCTCAATTCAGGCACATGTTGCTATCTTAGGATATTTTAAAGCCCTGTTGAATTGAAAAGAACAAAATATAAACAGAACTTTATAGTGTTTTTTCCACAGTATCTCTCCATTTGGTTATTTTCAAGTGTTTCGTTTTAAACGTGTGTATGTGTGTCTTCTTTAACTACCTTTCTGACTCTTTATCTGGGATTATAACTGCTGTTTTTCTACCTTTTAATTGCAGTGGATTTTTCCTGCCTTTCCGATATCGTTTTTCATCTCACCCTCCATCCAGCTTTTTTACTTCCCCTCTCTCCTCCTTTCATATCTGACTTTCTTTATGAACTAGTCATACAGTGTATTTTATTTATTTATTTTATTATTTTATTTTTTTTTTGTGGTACGCGGGCCTCTCACTGCTGTGGCCTCTCCCGTTGCGGAGCACAGGCTCCGGACGCGCAGGCTCAGCGGCCATGGCTCACGGGCCCAGCCGCTCCGCGGCATGTGGGATCTTCCCGGACCAGGGCACGAACCCGCGTCCCCTGCATCGGCAGGCGGACTCTCAACCACTGCGCTACCAGGGAAGCCCGCGGTGTATTTTTTTTTTTTAAATAGATTTTGTTTTTAGAGGAAGCTGTAGGATCACAGCAACACCGAGTGGAACGTACAGAGATTTCCCATGTACCTCATCCCCTGCCCCGCATGCACAGCTTCCTCCATCATCCACATCCCCCACCAGAGCAGTGTACCTGTTACACTCCATCAACCTACACTGACACCTCGTTATCACCCGAAGTCCATAGTTTACCTTAAGGTTCACTCTTGGTGGTGTACATTCTGTGGGTTGGGGAAGTGTCTAATGACATGTATCCATCACTGCAGTATCATACAGTATTTTCACTGCCCTAAAAATCCTCCGTGTTCCACCTTTTTAAAAAATTATTTTTTTGTATTGAATAATTTTGAATTCCCAGTAGTTTAAAAAAAAAGAGAGAGAGACAGTTTAGATTTTTCCCTTACTCTAAAATAAAATTTAAGCAGACCTGGAACCCTTGATTGATTTCCTTTTCTTGAGGGTCATTGGCTAACAAAGGGGATAAATATCCCTGCTACTAAATCCATCCCAGGTCAGCTAGGCACTCTGTGTTGGGTTTTGCCGAGAGGGCTGCTGGGATAGTCACTTGCTTTTTCGGTCTGACCCCAACAATTAGCTTCTGTTTTGAGATTAAAAAGAGCACAGAAGGCTCTCAGCGCTTCTATCCTTGCAAGGGGCGAAGGGAGGTCAGCTCTGCTTCGTGGGGTTATGGTCGCCATGGGAAGTGATAAACAGCATCTTAGCCAAGGATGTGAGATGCTTATGAAGCGGAGGGAAAGGTCAGCTGGGACTGGGTGTTGTCATTGGACAAGACCTGGGGGGAGAGGGGACTGAGGCAGGGCCCTCAGGTTAACTTGGGCCAGTAGATGTGTGACCTTGAGTAAGTCACCCTCCTCCTGCGACCTCAGCTTCCTTCCTCATTGTCAGATTCAGCTGCCTCTGTGTGGCTCTTCCACTGGATTAGCCTGTGAGTCCAGATCCACTTTTTTAGAACACACTCATTCCTAATGCCAGGCAGGCGCCCAGTTACAGAACTGAGAAGAGGTTAAATCAAGCAGTTACATTATTAAAGGCAATGGGGAGAAGGAATAAAATAGTAGCTAACGTATTTCCACGTTCCATTTTCACTCCCCAAATAGTTCAAGTCTGCATGAATTGTTTTTGCTTGACCCTTTAAGACCCAAACGTGTAGCCACCATGCACGCACATCCTCCAGATGCCTGGCCCACATACGGCCTGGCACTCTGAGCTTTCCTCTATAACTGGCAGAAGAGGCAAACTGGGGCCTCTTGGGATGTGGATGTCTTGGGAGCATTTCACATAGTTCAGTCTTACTCAGTTCGCCAAGTGTTTATTGAGTATCTACTTATCTTTTTAAAAATTAATTCATTTATTTTTGGCTGCTTTGGGTCTTCGTTACTACGCGCGGGCTTTCTCTAGTTGCCGTGAGCGGGGGGCTCCTCTTCGTGGCGGTGCGCGGGCTCATCATTGCGATGGCTTCTTTTGTTGTGGAGCATGGGCTCTAGGCGCGCGGGCTTCAGTAGTTGTGGCATGCGGGCTCAGTAGTTGTGGCTCATGGGCTCTAGAGCACAGGCTCAGTAGTTGTGGTGCACGGGCTTACCTGCTCCGCGGCATGTGTGATCTTCCCTGACCAGGGCTTGAACCCGTGTCCCCTGCATTGGCAGGCGGATTCTTAACCACTGTGCCACCAGGGAAGTCTTACTTAATTATCTTTAAACCTATATTTTTAGGCTCATATTTTGTGCCAGTCCCTGAAATAAGCATTTTATAAAGATCAGCTCATTCACTTGTGTGTTAAGATAGGCAGATCCTTTAAAATAAATTCACCAACACAGTTCCTGTCATCCAGAAGCTCATAGAATACTTTGAGATACATAGTATGTCTGCAGGAAACAGTTAAGAGTCCAAGGCATTGTTTTATTAAGTGCATAAGAGATAGTAAGTGCTTCAGACATTCATGGAAGGGAGAGATCAGTTAGGACTAAAATTGAGTCATGACGGTAGTTCTCATGGGATACGTGGAGGGGAAGGAAGATAGTTTTTTGAGTAGGAATAATATGGGTTACAGTTTTAGTTATGGCTGACTGGTAGGTATATGAGAAATAAAAGATACACAGGTAAGTCGTTGTTGAATGAACAGGTGAATGGCTTCAGGCTTCAGGTAGGGTGACCGAACCTAGTTAGGCTGTTGAAGGAGAATAGTTTGTGATGACGACGTGTCCAGTTGGAGATGCTTGTGGACACCTGAACTGGAGTGTAGATGAGAAGCCGAGGGAGGAATACAGATTGAGAGTCATGCAGTAGAGGTGATCGTGCAGTCATAAGTAGGATGTGTTTCCTAAATGAGGGAGAGTAAAGGCCAGAGTCGCGTGAAGTGCACAGGGCTTGCACTTGGGGGAAGAAGGGGTCAGAAAAGGGCACAGAGAAGGGGTGACCAGAGACATGGGAGGAAAGCAAAGAAGTGTAACATCGAGGGGTCAAGGAGTGAGGAGGTTTCCTGGTGTGGCTGCCACCTGTGCCTCTTGATAGTGGGAGGGACAGAAGAACCCTGGACAGGCCAGAGGCAGAACCCAGGGTTCTTCTGGATGAGGACGAAGAAAGGACTTAGTGGAAAGAGGTTTGTTCATTTCATGCTCATAGATAATTTTGCTCAGAGGCCTGGATGTTACTATAGGACGATTGCCAGGGTTGAGTCTTCTTTGGAGTACACTTTATAAAATGGAAAAACACAACAAAAAAATCTCTGAGAGCCTACTGAGTTTACAGCACAGAGAGGAATCATTGAGGTCTCAGAACTGTTTCCCTTCCCTTCTGAGAATCCTCTTCTGCAAACTTTCTTGTTTCTGCAAATAATGCACATCTGTTTTCACTTGTCCCCAAGCTCAGATGCAGCCACACTGCACTCATAAGCCAGCTCCCCTGACAGAGCTCCATATTATTTGGGAATGTCTGTAGATTTTCAGCTGAAATAGAGGCAGGAGAATCAGCATGCTATGAGCAGATCTGCTTCCAAACCTAATCCCCAATCCACATTCTTTTCGTTGTGTAAGTTGTCCAATGAATTTCATTATGGCGCGTAATGTTGTCATGAGGAATCAGATGTAAATCCACTTCCATTATGTAAACAAGCACTATTTGGATCTCATTCCAGAACCACCATCAGACTGGAAAAGGGTTAGGAGGTAAGGATGGAAATAGTAGAATTGGGGAAATGTTGTGTTTTGTTTTTTTTCTGATTCTGATTAAACCTGTAACTTCTGGAGATGTCTACACACTCAACGAGAGCCTGTCTGGCTTTGGTTTAGCACAGCCTACGTTTTGTTCAAATTTGTTTCTGAAGCGGTTCATTCTGACCAAGAATCAGATTCTTCCAGGTCCTAGACATCAGTGGAAGAACGGCAGCAACTTCTGTACGTTTTTGTTGATGTTCATTTCAATGGAGCCATGCTTATTTTAGTTCAAATCAAATCATATCATCAAATGTTTATTATTCCCTGAGTAAAATGGAATTGAAAAGTACTTACAGGTGAGTGACCCCTTGCCCTACATTGATGCAAGTGGCAGTTTTTCATTCATGATTCCAGCAAGTATCTGTCAGGTCCAGTTTATCAGGCAAGGGGATTTTGAGACTACAAAAGGCTGTTTGGAGTGGTGTCTATTCTTCAGGAGCTTACAGCCTACACGTGGAGAGACAAGAATAACTCATATAAAAGGATTTTAAAAGAATCTGGCTAAATATATAAAGCATTTTATAGTATAGCCTGTGTGCTTAGGAATTCAAAGGAAGTTAAGTAGTATTAAGTGATGCAGTAACCAGAGACGGCTGCTTGGAGGAGGTCGAGCCATGAACTGGTTGGACCACATTGGACGGTAGAGTTAAAACTGGAAGAAATAATTGAAGCTGGAAAACAGCCTAAACATATACAAAGGTACAGAGGCTTGGTGGAGGTGGAGAATTTGTGTTGCAGAGGGTGAAATTGGGTAAACTAATTGGGCTTAGGTTACAGAAAGTCCTAAGTGCCGGACTTACCAATGCTGTGTTCCAGAAGGACATGGAACCTGTGCAGGTTTCCAGTAGGAGAGTGACGGCATAGAGAGAATGTCCAGTCACCTCTAGCACTCTTTTCTCCATTACCAAGCATTATTTCTTTAGAGCACTTACCACTCTCTGCAATCAGTATGTATCTGTTTACTTCCTATAGCCCTGCTACTCCACTAGGATGTGAGTGCCTTGAAGTCAGGGATCTTGTCTGTCAGACTCACTGCATGACCCTTCCTAGCATGAGGAAGAATGCATGGTTGAGTAGTGTCTCTCTTTGTCACCGTGTCTCTGTCCGTGTCTGTATATATAGCTCTATCTCTGCCCCTGTCTCTACTTTTACTCTCTCTGGAGAAATGCATACTCACAAAGTATTGTGTACAATTCGGGGCTGCTCCCATCACCCCAGACCCATGAAGGACCCTGCAACCAAGTTAGGATCACACATTCTGTTCAAGGAGTTTGAGTTCAGCCACCTCTCCATGGCGTCTCCCTCTGTCACCAGGGAAAGGGTTTTTCTTTGGGTCTCTCATTCTTTTTGCCAGTGGGGAAAGGGAAAGAGGGTGAGCACCGTGCTTTCTTCATCTCTCCAGTGTCTGATTGGAGGTCTGATGTCTCCAGGCCAGGTGAAATATAGGAGGCCGAGTTAAACTTGAATTTCAGATAAACAACGAATAAGTTTTTAAGTGCAAGTATATACTTCTGTTAAAGCAAGTATAAGTATATAAGTATGTCCCCATTATTTCCTGAGACATACTAAAAAGTTACTGATATTCAGATTTAACTGGGTGTCCTGTTTTTTCCCCCCAAACTCTAATAATTAGGATCTAAGGGCTTTTACAAGGTCCTAAAGGCGCCATCACTCCATCTACTTACTCAGTCCTCTGTTAATACACATACAACCCATCTACGCCTTCCCTTCCTTTCAATTCTATTTCCATAGTACCCTGCAAATTGTTTCTTAGGTCACAAAGGTTTTGTTGTGTGCACGGAGCTGGAATCTCTCCTTATTGTGATTTTCCAACTTTCTGCTGAGCGAGATTTCTGGGATGCGGACAGTGAGGGTCGTTTGCTCTCAGTGGTTCCCTCTAGAAAAGAGTGGAGAGCTGGTCTAGCTGGGGAGGGCAAAAATGGGGCTGATGGTGGAAGGGCAGAGGAATGCCTGGTTAAGGGAGGGTGTTAGCTGATGTTGAAGCATGAACAGTTGGCAGTCACATGGGAAACAGTGAGGAAACAAGCCCTGTCGCGATGTGCCCGACTGAGGGTGGGGTTGTTAGGAAAAATGGAATATGGCAGCTCCCTGCAGTATTTTCTGCTGTAAATGGGAAGTTCGTCTTCTGCCATTGCAACAGGTGATGATACAATTTAGTGTCTTCCCTGGAGATGCTTTTCAGAGTAGCAGAATTTTAAAAACAAATTGTATGTGGTTATATTAAATCGAATATGAGACTCACCTCCATCTAATATCATTGTAATAATTCAGAGACAAACTCTAGGGGAGATGATTGATTCCACATAGGTGTTACTCTCTTTAAGGAAACAGACTCTCTAAACTTACAGAGCCAAAGGGGAGTAGTGGTGAATTCATCTGAAAGAAAGGAAACTTTCAAAATGAAACATTTTCAGGTGGAAATTGGCGATAATAATAATAATTACGGTAGCAACAACAACGATGACTACTCTTAGCTCAGTTACTACTTAAGCAGCTGTGCTTGCTTGGCATCTCATACTGAATGTATGCATTGCTGCCAGTTTCGCAAAACGCTCTGCAAGGTGGCTGTTATTAACACAGTTTTACATAGGTGGAAACTGAGTCTCGCAGAGTCACATGGCTGGTGAATGGTGTGCCGAGGGTTTGAACTCAGCAGTTGCTGACTCGAGAGCCCATGCTCCTCCGGGGCCATCTCACCAGCACTGGAGCCAGTGTGTGCAGCATGCAGTGCTGGGAACACTCCCGGGAGGAGGGAACTATGTCCTAGGAATTGTGAGTGTCGAGTCCAGAAATGCTCAAGCAAGGGAGGAATCCTGATTTGAATAAGGGTGCAGGGTGGCGGAATAATCAGCAGAAATCTCAGAGTTTGGAAGGTGCTTCAGAGTTCCCAGGGTCCTGAACAGCCTGAACCACTCCCAGGCCTCGTGTAGG
>NW_006793703.1:6898519-6914494 GCF_000442215.2 Lipotes vexillifer
ACCACGAGCTCAGCCTTCTTCTGGAGCCTAATATGTCATCTGTGTGAAATAGGTACACAGCGAACTTACTGGATCCCTATCACAGCCTGATGCCCAGGCTAAGTTACATACAGGATGCTCAGTTACATCTGAATTTCAGATAAACAGCAAACATGTTTTTAGTATAAGTATGTCCCATTCAACATTTGAAACATACTTATACTAAGGATTTATTTGTTGTTTATCTGAACTTTGAATGTAGCTGGGCATCCTGTCTTTTTATTAGGTGTTCGTGATAGCGCTGCTCCAGGCTCCTGCCTCCTTTTGGGATGGGTTTCTGGCCTGCTTGCTTTTCCTCTTCAACCTGAGTCTTGTCTGTTAGGCAGGTTAGTAGAGCTTCAGGTCACTTTTAAGCACTCATGTGTTAATTTACTGAATCTTCATACTTAACCCTATGAGTAAGTACTATTATTATCATTCAATTTTATAGATAAGACAGTTGAAGTACAGAGAGGTTAAGTAACACGTTCAAAGTCACACAGCAAGTGAGAGGCAGAGGAAGGATCTGAACTGGGCAGTCTAGCTCCAGAATCAGTGTTCTTTTCCACTACCTTGTACCCGCTCTTGTGTAATTGGGACCGAACCAGAAGGAAATACATTGAGATGGAAAGAAAGCATGGTGGAATAGAGAGAACCGTTCAGTTACTGGAGCTCAGAGGAAAGAGCAGAGGGTGGAGTAAAGAGAACCTTTCTCACAGGGGCAGAGCAGGTTCTCGGTGCCCACCTTCCCTCCGTCCTCCCGAGACCTCCTGATAGCATCCCCTCTGCAGCCAGAGGCTCCTGCTGAGCCCTGGGCCACTCACAGCTCTTCCAACCCCTCCCCAAGATACGCTAGATCAGTTTCCTTTTTTCCCACTGTAGTGTTTTCACCTTCTCTACCAAGTGGAGCCCTGACCAGCGTGCCTCAGGGTTCCTGAAAAGCCTTTTTCACATCAGACAGGACCAAATGGGTCTAATTTCACTACAGTCTTTCTGAAAACACTTATGGGGGACATTTCTCCAAACTCCAGGCTGTGGGAAAGGAAGATCGCCCCCTTCATAGACGTTTACTTGTATTCAACTTGGTGTTTCCTTAAAGGCTCAGCTTTAACAGTCTCCCTTCGGCCTGTGTGCCGCGGGGCTCCACCCTGAAGATACAGTGATGGGTAAGAGGTTCCCAGTCTAACTCGTATGGGAACCCCTCAGTCCCCAAGGAGGAAGCACTGTCTTTGCCAGAAAATTCCTTGCCAGAAAATTCTATGCCAGAGGCAAAAACAGACAAGCAAACAAACAAAAACACCCCACAGGAATCAGAGAGATGCATAAAAAAATGACAGATAGAAGGGGCCAAACAGGGCATGTGGACAGTTGTCCAGGGAATCACATAGTATGTGCATCTGGGAATGGGCCAGAGGGAGGTGATCCAAGATGCTACTGGACAGGATCAGGGGAGCATGAGAGGGTGAAGAAAGAGCACGGCTCTCTCATAGCTTCTGAAGTTCTGCAGCTGCAGACAGTTCAATTAACATTTATTGACAGGACCTACTAGGTGCACGATGTCGAGTTCCCAGGTAACTGCTTAGCCTGCAAGATTACTGCATAAGTAAAAATTAACACATTAAGCCATAATTATTAAGTAAAATGACAGTGATAACTCCAGAGCAAACTTATAAAACAAAATTAGGGTGTTTATTACCCCAGGTATAATTTAATTTATCGACCCCGGATTGTATGTAATTAACTGTTAGTTACAGTGTGTCCCAACCCACAGTACTCTCTCCAAGGTTAACAGGCTCTCATTTCATTAACTTATTAGTAGACTTGGCCTTAAAATGACATTGTGTTCCTCAGGCTGCCTCCTCCCCCCCCCCCCCGGGCTTTTCATCTGAGGGTGGCAGCAGCTGCACCCAGGAGGACCTCACATGAGGGGCAGCACGTTTTACCCTTCCCAGGGTGCAAGGGAAGTCACACCTGCTCTTTGAAATTTCAGTCAACTTGATGCTTCTTTTATCATTTAATTCTTTTCTTTTTCCGCTTAGGAGAAAGGAATTTCTCCAAGATTTCTATTTGCTTAAGGCTTAAAAAAAATGGGATTCTACTGTGCATTCGTGTTCTTTTTCAAGCTGCTTTGAGATAACAAGAGAAAGATTTTTGTCAAGTTACAGAACTGACTTGAGGACTGGACTTCCAGTCCCCTTCCCCATTTGGGTGTCTGAGCCCTCTCGCCTGCATGCACAGCTGCAGAGGCTGGAGCGCAAGTTACCTCATCTTCTAATATGTTCATGTTTGCTGTTCTCAAAAGGAACAAGGCAGCCATGTGAAATTGTGAACTCTTCAATAATCCAAAGGGAAACCGGTCGAAATGTGAGAGTAGCTCTGGTGGTAAAGCTGAGAATCAGGAGTTGAGAATTCCTTGGGCCTATATTTCTGTTCCTGTGGATTTGATCTCTATCTGGATTGTGGAGGTAGAAAACAGACTGTTTCATAGATTGAAGGCTACAGGTTTAAAGCTTTGTGATAACCATAGTAGCTAATGTGTTATCTGCTAATTCTGCACATCTCCTGGGTCTGCTTAGCTTTTGCATCCATATTATTCTTGGATTAGAGTTGCAGGATGTAAAAACTAAAAGACACCATAGAGACTGTCTAGTTCAGTCTCTTTCCTGGAAGTCTCACCATGTTGAAGGGTGTCCAAAGTCACAAAGCCAGTAGCGGCACAGCTGGAACCAGGTGTCCTGACCCTCGGTTTGGGGCTTTTTGCTGGTTTTGCTTCATTTGCCCCAGCTTCATTCTCTGGGCCCTGGGAAGCTGACCCTGATGGCCTGCATTACCTCCGGGCCCACTTACTCTCGGCTTTCCATCTGGGTTCGGTCAATGGGAGGCGAGGCCAGAGGAAAAAGGTGGCTTTCTCCATGGGCACCACGCCCCACCTTCTGCATCCTCCTGTGCTGCAGTGCTGGGCTCCTTTAAGGCACGGGTCCTGCCGCGGGGTGGGGGTCTCTTCCACTGCTCTGACTCTTGCCAGCCTCACAGTTCCCTCCCCTTTTCCCCCAGGCCTAGGGGCGGTGATGGCTTCCCTTTTGTTGCCAATCCCTGGGTGCTTCACTGTCCCTTAAATTCGACACAAAACTGTGCCCGGTGCCTTCCTGAAACTCTTCACTCAAGTCCTCTTGAGTGTGTCCTCCCTACCCTGTTGGGTCCTGACAGTTCCAGGCACTTCCCTCCCCCCTGGGCTATTGGATCTTAAATCAGCAGCCTCACCAGCTCCAGCCTTCTGCACTTTCTAATCCCCTGTAGCAGGTGTATCTTGGTTTACACAATAGCTGTGCCCCGGAAACTGCATTAAGTTACACATGTATTTGAGCTCCTATTTTTCTATACTGTTTTCATTTCAGATACACATTTTCCCTTCATTTTTGAATGCCTTACAAGGAGTGGTAGCTCCTAAGACTAGGGACCTATAATCCCACCACAAATGGAACAGAGAGCCTCCTCCTATAATAAAGCCTGCATTTGGATCCCAGGGCAAAGATAGACGCCCTTTGATAAAAGGAGTTCCGCCACCCTGTCCCCTTCTTTTCTCCCTTCAAACTTTTTGCTTATTTGTGAGTTTGGCTTTTTGCCTTTCAAAATGGTTTCAAAAGTGTGGCTCACGTGAACTCTGCTAGTAAAGTAGAAAAGAACATTCCTGATGGGAAGGAAGGGTAGTTATTTTGTTGTATGTTTTTGGTTTTATTTATCTTTATTGAAGTAACATTGACTTGTAACATTATACAGGTTGCATGTGTACATTATAGTTGTACATCTGTGTACCCTACAATGTGCTCACCGCCAAAAATTTATTTTCCATCTGTCACCGTACAGTTGGTCCCCTTTACCTACATTCCCTCCCCCCTGCCCCTTCCTCTCTGATAACCACTATTATGTTATCTGTATCTAGATGCTTGTTTTTGTTTGGTTTGGTTTGTTCATTTGTTTCTGTTTATTCTTTTTAATATTCCACATATGAGTGAAATCATACGGTATTTGTCTTTCTCTGTCTGACTTATTTCATTTAGCATGATACCCTCAAAGTCCATCCATGTTGTTGCAAATGGCAAGATTTCATCCTTCTTGTGGCTGAGTAGTATTCCAATATGTGTGTGTGTGTGTGTGTGTACACATTGGTCTTAGCAATGTCTTTCTAGATCTGGCTCAGACAAGGGAAGCAAAAACAAGTAAATAAGTGGGACTACATCAAACTAAAAAGCTTCTGCACAACAAAAGGAAACCATCAAAAGAAAAATGAAACCTGCCAAATGGGAGAAATGATACATTCGATAAGGGGTTAATATCCAAAATATATAAAGTACTCGTACAGCTCAATAACAAAAAACCAAGCAAGCCAGTTAAAAAAAACAGGGGCAGAAGTGCTTTCTTTCTTAAGAGGGCAATGCCTCACTTGTGTGATTGGCATCTGGGCATGGAAGTGTGGGCATCTCCAGCAAAGTGGAGAGGCGGTGTGGGTGGGGAAAGAGCTTTCAGAGGTAAGCCCTAACAGGTGGTGCCCATGAGACTTAAGTGCCCACCAGTGATAACTCAAAGTTCCTGGGGAAGACGGCTCCACTCCCCTTGGCTTCTTTTTTTGCTTTCCTTCTCGCTTGAAATTAGCAGCTTGTTTACTTCAAGTAGAATTCAAAAGGGATGAGTGAGAGAACTGAGTCCTCATCTTCACAATTCTTAGATTCCAGAATCTAAGAAAAGGTGACCCAATTTTAACAGCAGCTGATAAATCAAAATCTAGACTTACAAAACATATAAATCAAGGGGCAGTCTTACAAAATATGTAAATCAAGGGGCAGTCTTTCCCCATATGAAACACTTTTTCATTTCACAATAAGAAAAGGTCTTTATATCCCCTGAGTATTTCAAATCACTGACTATACCTGGTAGAGGTCAGGGAAATGCCAAGTTCATGTGTTCGAGTCCACTGTCTTTAGAAGGGCAACCATTAGAGAAGAGAAGTAACTATGGGGTCAATGGGCAGATAGGATTCCATATACCAAGGCTTATTTTGCGCATGATTTCAGGAGCATAATGTCAGGCTCCACCTGTGGCTCTTTCTCATCTTTCCCTGCTCCTTGGCAGGATCTCTGCCAATGGGATCAGGGCCCCAGAGGCAGGACTGGGGAACTGTAGCTGACTCCTCTTCATGGTGTTATGAGAAGCTGCTTAAATGCAAGGCCGGAGTTCAGCCTTGAAGAAACTGGGGTACTTTGCTTATTGTTGATCTTGACAAGACTTTGGGATTGTGGAAGAGTTGGGTCACAGGAAGAAGGCAGAAGAGCAGGGACTAGAAATAGCAGTTCCCAAACCTTTGATTTCATGAACAAACATCCTTCCCCGCTAAAAGAGCAGCATTGGATCACAAACCAATCTTACCATTTATGCAGCACAGGGGAACCCAGGTCTCACCTGAGGTATGCTGGAAAAAAAAGTCTCCTTTAGAAGAGTCCCTTTTGCTTGAAGATTTGGAGTGAAGAGTTAAGTAGGTGGTAAGTAATTTAAAATACGTTATTTTCAAAGTAATAAACACAGGTATAACATAAAGTAGGAAACAAAATTCAGAAGAAGGTACTTCATGTGTTTCGATAAAACCAGGAGACATCAGAGAAGTTTTACACTTATGCTGACCCCTTTGGGGTACCCCTAGAGGTATGACTTCATTCTCGGGAGTATTTTCATTGAAAAATTACAGCACTGGTCTAGAGATGGGGCTTCAAACAGTTCATAAAAGACAATATAGGCTTTCTGGTAAGGAAGCTTTAAGATTTATTACATTGAAAGGAAGATCGTGTGTCATAAGGTAAGTGGTGATCTAAGTTCAGCCTTAGTCATTGAAAAGAACTGAGAATTCTCAATGCAGGTATATTCCTATACTTAAAAAGAAACCCCAATTTTTTTTTGAATTTTTGAATTTTATTGATTTTTTTTTTTTATACAGCACGTTCCTTTTTTTTTTTTAAAACATCTTTATTGGAGTATAATGGCTTTACAATGGTGTGTTAGTTTCTGTAGGTTCTTATTAGTCATCTATTTTATACACATCAGTGTATGCATGTCAATCCTGATTGCCCAATTCATCCCACACCCCCCACCCCCCACCCCGCTGCTTTCCCCCATTGGTGTCCATACGTTTGTTCTCTACATCTTTGTCTCTGTTTCTGCCCTGCAAACCAGTTCACCTGTACCATTTTTCTAGGCTCCACGTATATGTGTTAATATACGATATTTGTTTTTCTCTTTCTGACTCACTTCACTCTGTATGACAGTCTCTAGATCCATCCACGTCTCTGCAAATGACCCAATTTCATTCCTTTTTATGGCTGAGTAATATTCCACTGTATATATGTACCACATCTTCTTTATCCATTCATCTGTCGATGGGCATTTAGGTTGCGTCCATGACTTGGCTATTGTAAATAGTGCTGCAGTGAACATTGGGGTGCATGTGTCTTTTTGAATTATGGTTTTCTCTGGGTCTGTGCCCAGTAGTGGGATTGCTGGATCATGTGGTCATTTTACTTTTAGTTTTTTAAGGAACCTCCATACTGTTCTCCATAGTGGCTGTATCAATTTACATTCCCACCAACAGTGCAACCCTTTTCTCCACACCCTCTCCAGCATTTGTTGAAGAAACCCAGATTTAATGAACACATTCCTTGCAGTCAAAAACTGGTAGAGTGCAGCCTGATTTCTGCACAATTGTTTTGATTGGGGCACAGAGTTTTTACAAATGCGTTTTGAGAGCCTCATTTGTTGGGGGGTGGGGCAGTGGATCTCGTCTCCTCTCTTGAGCCTCAGTCCTCCTCCCTATAGCCTTACTTTGGGCAACCTCATTTGTTTTGATTTCTTGATTGTCTCCTAAAGGCAGTTGACTGCTACCCTCGCATTGATCAAATTCTAAGCAAAGGCTGGGGTGAAGTGGGGGCGGGAGTTAGAATCTTAGTCTGCAAGAAAAGAGAGCATTGGATTATGAGTAGCACTTTTGGATGGCTGGGAATGGGACAGACCAGGCACGGAAATTGTGGATATAGAGGAGGGTCTCAAGCGCGGAAATTGCTAATCACCTGTGGACCCACAGCTAACCAAACTGCAGGACAGGAAGTCTAAAACCCAACAGGTGATTGAGAGTGGTAAGTGGTCTTGATCATCATATGTCCCAGAGTCTGAGCTCCTGCTCTGCTCTGGGCTCTCTGTCCTTTCCACGATCCCAGAAAACAGAACAAGGACAAGGGGATGGGAAAGTGGAGTCCAGTGCTAGAGTTCCCAAAGTGCAAAGGGAGTGTGTGCTCGGTCTATCACAGCTGTCTTTTTGCTTATTGTTGTATTTTTCTTTCTTTAAAAAAACCCACTTTATTGAGTTATGATTGACATGCAAAAAGCTGTATATTTTTGATGTTTACAGTTTGATGGGTTTGGAGATAAGTATACACCTGTGAAACCATTACCACGATATATGCCATAAACCTATCCATCACCTCTAACAGTTTCCTCCCACCTTCTTATTTATTACTACTACTATGATTATTATTATCATCTTATAAGAACACTTGACATAAGATCTACCCTCTTACAGAGTTTATAAGTATACAATAAATTTTTTGCCATTTGATTTTTAAAAAATTTTTATTGAAGTATAGTTGATTTACAACGTTGTTATTTTCAGGTGTACAGCAAAGTGATTGGGTTATACACATATATTCTTTTTTTACTTTCTCTTCCATTATAGGTTATTAGAAGATATTGAGTATAGTGCCCTGTGCTACACAGTAGGTCCTTGTTGGTTATCTGTTACAATACAGTATTTGCTAACTGTAGGAACTGTGCTGTACAGTAGATCTCTAGGATGTATTCACTTGTATAATAGAAACTTTGGACTCTTTAATACCTCGCTGTTTCCCCTCCCCCAGGCTCTGGATGCCACTATTCCATTTCTGTTGCTGCCATCTCTCACCCTTGCATGTATCAGTCTCTCTCACCATCTGACAACAGGAGAAATTATCATTTTGCATCGCAAGCATCACAGAATCTTAACTCTTAGACCTGGAAGAACCTTGCTAGGCTATCAGGTCGAGCCCCCGATTCCAAGAAAGTAAGGTATCGTTACCCATGGTCCAAAAGGCAGCTCAGGCCAGAAAAAAAGCCTTAGACACTTAGAATGTTAGGGCGAAGAGGACCTTAGAGGTCATTCAGTTCCCTCTCCTAATTTACAGACAAAGGAGCTGTTTGCAGAGGGTCATCAAGGAGAGAAGATAGCAATACCAGAGTTAGAACCTGTTCGCAAGCCAAGGCTGTTTGTACCACACCAGGAACCCTGAGCTGTCTTTTCAAAAGTGGCCTCACCTGGTGAATCCATTTGAGTTGCATGTTTCTCTTTGGGCTCAGCAAACGTCCATTTGTTCAGGCTCTGATTTTGAGTGGAATCGATAGAAAAATCAGGTTTGGTGCTCTCTTTCTCCCTCTGCTGGCTCTCAAGGCTGATTCCCTGAAACTGACGTAGATATTTGGGCAATGAAATGACTTGAAATAAAATGGAGACATGCATGTGGGTTGCTTTAGAAACAAGGCAGAAATCTACATTTTTTTCCTCAAACAGGCAAAACCAATCCAATGGAAGCTTGAACATATATATATATATATATATATATATATATATATATATATATACACACACACACACACATATATATATAATATATATATATATATATTATATATATATGTATATAAAATGTATTTCCAACTCTTCCACCCCCCTTCACCTCCCGGTTTCTCTTGGCTACACACAATGGCAAAGCAAAAATGGAAAACTTGAAAAAAAATAAAAAAGTTGATAGCATTTCTATGATTCAGCTGGCAATTTGCTACGGTATCCAGGGAGACAGTTTCTCACATACATTAGCATAATGTGAAATGGCAGCTAGAACCAGAATTTACTGCCTAAGCAACTCGGCCTGAACAGCCTCTGACGACAATGCAATTTAAAGGAAATCCAAATATTAGACTTTAGTGACTGAACCAGCCCTGAAACCTCTTCATTTTAAACATATGGGGTCCAGTTTGTTCCCTCATTTTACTCCCCATTTTTGGAGCAGATGGCTGGGGTTCAAGGTTAACGAAGAAAGATATTGTGGCTAGTTGAGATCCAGTATAACATTTGGCCAGCGTCAGCTCCCTCCAGTCCTGTTATCACCAAAATGCATTTTCTTTCTCTCTTGATTTTTTTTGAGATTTTCCATTTCCGTTGGTATCCAAATGCTGACATTTTTCCTTCCTGTATTTTCCCCATGAGCCTTGACACGAGAATGTATCTCCTTGCTCTCATTATCTGGACACCAAACCACTGCAGATAGCAGCACAACCTTGAAAAGGGTTTTATTTCTCAGCAGGGGAACCCAGCGAGCCTGGGGAAGACATCCTAACAGGTGTGAATCCTGAAGATTCAGAGGTTGTCATGGACGGCACTCTCACTGGCCTCTGGCTCCCCCAGCATTCCTCTGGCTCCTCTTTTCCCTCCCTCTGTCTCTATAATTTCCTCCCCTGAGTTGAGGATCCGGCTCAGCAGAATGGTGACTATGACATTTTTGAGGCAGATGAGACACATGGACACAGGTGGTGGTTTCCCAGTTATGGTTTTCCAGATGATATCCCTGTAATCTACCTCCAGTCTGCCACCTCTGTGACTACCTATGCCAGACTTAGAAGTCCCAAATGCCCCAGAGGCAGGACCCCACCCATGGTGAGCATGGAGGTCAGAGGACAGAGTGAGGGCTGAGGGGTCAATCTGTACACACAAACTCAGAGATTGTAGATCATCAAGACCCCACAAGGTCTTGCAAGTGGACACAGAGTAACAATTTTAGGCTTTGAGGCTGAATTTCTGATGACAGGGAATGATCCAAGGATGCGGTTTTTGAGTTTCTTAGAGATGTCCCTAGCGCACATGGAACCCACCTGCCCACCTGAAGGAATTTTCCCAATGGTCTCTGAAATGTCAGAGGAATAGCTGACAAGACTGTTCTCACTTCTGACACCAATTGCAAGTTCAGGAGCCCCCAAGAGCTCTCTTAGCATCGATAATTCACTAGAATGTCTCATAGAATGTTCTGAAAGCTGTTATGGTTATGGTTTATTACAGTGAAAAGATACAAATTAAAATCAGCCAAGGGAAGAAACACAAAGGGCAGAGTCCAGGAAAGTTCCAAATGTGGAGCTTCCAGTTTTCCTCTCTCTGTGGAATCATGGGCACCATTGCTTTCTTGGCATCAATGTAATGATAATATGTATGGAGTACTGTCAACCATGGCAGCCCATTGATCCTTGGTGACCAGAGTTTTTATTCAGGCTCCGTCATGTAGGCATGGTTGACCGACCACATGGTTGATCTCAGTCTCCAGCCCCTCCTGAGGCTGAGCTGATACCACATGCCCCGAAGTCCCAACTCTAAGTCACCTTATACTATCCTGCATGACGATAGGCCCCAGGCAGACAGACCCCTGTCAGGTGTTATGTGCCATGGGCTTAGAGAATTGCCTCCCAGAAGCCCGTGGCAAAGGCCAGACCTCTCTCAGGGCAAGGTTGATTCTTTACTACGCAGCCTGTCTTTAATGATGAACCAGCTGCAGAAATCTGTTCAGTTAAGCCTGGGTGTTCCTGATCTGTATGAGGCAAGTGGCCACTGTGAAGATGGAGGTGAAAGAACCATATATGAGGGACTGGGGTGAGAACAAAATAACTGTAGTTGGAAAGGAAGAGGGGCTGCTGTGAAGACATGAACTTCAATATTATGTCTGAATAGAGTGGGAGACATGAAACCCGATGGGTTTGTGAAACTTTTCAGGTAGTGATTTATTCTTCGATTTTGTCCACAAGGTGTGTGTTAAACCAAGGATAAATATATCTTAACCTTCAGGGTTGAGAGCTAGTTTTCCCAAAAAGGCAAGATGAATTGGGGTCCACGGGTAGAAATAATTTGTTCTGGAGTCAATGGAGGCATTGCTTTCTCTGTACGTTTATTCAGGCAATGCAGAAATCAAGGGGCATAGGATGAAATGGGCTATGTTTTTTAAGCATGTCAATAGTAATGACTGTTATAAACAATAACGACTACCATTTATAGAGTGCTTCTAAGTGCTAAGCACTGTTAAATTATTTACCAACATTATCACCTTTAATTATTCGGACATCACTATGGGGTAGGTATTATCTGAGTTTTCTACATGTGAAAATTGAACCTTAGTGTGGTACTTTAAGCTAAGTAATTAGCTTAAAGGATCACAAGTGACAGTTAAGATTCAAACCCAGGTCTTTCTGACATTGTGCTTAACCTGCTACAAGTCCTTATGATGGACATAGTTAACGTGATCTACAGGGTAGAGAGAAACCTCTGGTTTAGTGGTTTGATATTTAATGTGTTTATTTCAGAAGTGGCTTCAAAAAACTGTGTGTCTGCTAAGAATGAAGCTGGGTCCACCAGGACTTCTGGGAGGCAAGAAGTTGCTAATTACTTGCAAGGGCCAAGGTGACGGGGTTGGTGGGGGGACAGCTGAGTCCAGTGGCTTCATGACAGTGGTGCAGACTTAAGCTCAGACTCAGCTCCTGGGTAGGGTGGCACGTTCAGGCCTGTTCATCTACACCAGGAAGGTGGTGTAGGGATCTTGCTAGGACGGGATTTACAGATTAAGAATATAAAATGGAGGTGGAAATAGATAGTGTTAGAATCCTCTAGATTCATGCTCCCTGAGGGCAGGAAGGGTGTCTCATTTATTGTTCTATCTCCAGCATCTAGCACAGTGCTGGCACCCTGGGGAAGTTTCATGAATGTTCGTTGAATAAATGAATGTGTAGGTATGTGACGTAGTTAGGTGGGGCTCATCTCTTCTGGGGTTGGGTCAGGTGAAGGATGAAGAAGGGGGATCAGCTTTTGTGCCACTTTATGTGTTTTCAAAAGGTGCCCAGGTGCTGTCAAAATAATACTCGATATTGCTGTGGCCCTTTGTGGTTTTAAGATACTTTTATGTGCGTTATTCCATTTGATCCTCACCAGCGTCCTTGGAGTTAGGTTTTATTGTGTTCATATAAGTGGTGGGGACACTGGAGGTTCACAGAGGTTAAATGACTTGCTGAAGGCCTCACAACTCATAAAGGACCAAGAAATTGTAACCCCCAAATCCAGTGCTCTTTCTAGGACCCCAGAAGCCATGGTGGGCACAGGTTATAATGGTGTTCCTCCAGCCCCCTGGCTGCTAAATATGGTCGTGATGGCTATCAACTTGCCCTTCCTGACAGTAGATTTTAATTGATTTCAGAGTGCATTCTTGTGGCAACAGGTCGGGTTTCTCCAGCTAATGAGTCTTTGCCAGTTGGACTAAAGCTCTCCAGTACTGGCCCCGGGTATGGCCTGGCCAGGGGATTGGGGTTCTCCATGAGCTTGTCCTGGGGATCCTGAGGTTCATCCTCCTTGAATTCTTCCTGCTCTGTCATCCAGCCCATCTTGGAGTATGATCAGGGCTTCTCATGGCGGAGATCTTAACCAGAGTGGCTGCTTGGGGGACTAAATGAGATAAAGTCTCTTAAGTTTCTTGAGAAAAATATTGAAACTTGGAACCCCAAATGGTGCTGCAGCTTCGAGCAGTCCCTCTTCTGATACAACTTGTTCGGGGGGTCACCTACCCTTGGCCTCCTCTTCCTCCGTGTTAGGTGGTCCCTGGCTTGAAGCCAGCATCCTCCAGGGCACAGGCGTAGATGTGGGCATCCCTGGTTAATGTACTGACATCAAGCATCAGGCTGAAAACCAAGCCACGTCTGCAGGGTCTGGAGTGGTTACAGAGCCCAGAGGCGGGCGTTCTGTGCCGCAGCTCGGCTGGCTTCAACCACTGTGGAGCTGCCCTGTTCTCTGGGCTTTGCTGGCTTTCTTGCTCTGGCATCTGGGATAGCCTCATAGTTAATTCATACCGTGTTCTTCTCTGGGTCATGGTTTTCTTTCTTTCTTTTTTTTTTTTTTTGCGGTATGCAGGCCTCTCACCGCTGTGGCCTCTCCCATTGCGGAGCACAGGCTCCAGACGCGCAGGCTCAGTGGCCATGACTCATGGGCCCAGCCGTTCTGCAGCATGTGGGATCCTCCCAGACCGGGGCATGCACCCGCGTCCCCTGCATCGGCAGGCGGACTCTCAACCACTGCGCCACCAGGGAAGCCCCATGCTTTTTTTAAAGAGCCTCTTCAGGGCTGTGCTGGCCTGATTCTCTACTCTTCATCCTGTAACTGGGTGGGGGGAGGAGCTGGCCTGACAACCATTTCACCTGTGGAACCTAGCTGGTACCTGCACTTAGCAAATACTTAATTAAATGTTCTCAAAGTTCCCCCGAAAGTCAACATTGGAGCTATTAAGGGAGTACGAGGCTTGTTTTGCCCAGCTAGGGGCACTGTATCCTGTGCCACTCTGTTTATGGCAGAGCTACAGACTTACACTGAGACCCATATTTATCACTGGCCATCAATAAGAAGTGCAGTGACTGTCTAGACATTCACGATAGGATGGATTCCCTCCGATAGGATATGTTAATGTCTTTTGATTACAGAGCTGTGGTCCCTGACGTACTATAAAAATTGTGTGGCTTTAGGGTCCAGTAGCAGCGATGAAGACCCTTGGGGAAACACCTGGTTCAACTTCTGATTCTTGTATGGTCAGTCCGCAGCTCTAGGGAGTCCCTGGTTTGAGCTGAGATGCTCAGGTGGGCAGCTCAGCTCTGGGAAGAGGAGACTCCAGGATGATAAGAAAATGACATTCAGGAATTTTCTTTGAGTACATTCTCTTTTGTTCCTAAAATCTGATGCAGTTTAGCAACATATATATTCAACCACCATTTAACATCATCCCTGTTTGTCAGATATATTCGCCAAAAGTCATTTCACTACTTTCAGTGGTTTTTTTTGGTATTGTTGTTTTTACCATTCTTCCTGAAAGCAGCATTTCTAATTAAAATATGGGCTTTTTTTTAAAAAAAAACAAAAAACAGAACACTGCATAATTCCAGTTGAAGCTTAATCAAAATGTTGCAAAGAAAGATAAGTTTTCTTTCTAAGCCTTCTAAAAACCGAAGCCATAGCTCTTGCTGACCTTTGCTGCTAAGTGTTACCATGTCCTTAGGGCCACGTCATTCTCACTCTAGTACCGAGAAGAAAATGCCACTACACTTTGGCCGCTCAGCCAGCCGGGCAGCGCAGGTGTTCACCGGAAGAATGCTTCCCTGATCAGCCTTGTCAGTGCCTCCTGTGCCTTTCAGAACTTCCTGGTTCTAGTTCTGTGTGTTTCTGCTGGACCATCATTGTTGTGAGTCTTGACACTAGCCCACAGGCAGCCACTTTGGAGGTGTGCTTGTTCCTGAGCGCTCTAAGACAGGTCTATCTGACACGGGCTCTAAAAGTCTCCCTTGGGACGTTGCAGGGACAGTTGACCATATCCTCGGTTTGCCAGTTGCCCCAGTAACAGAGGAGTCTCTACCCCTGCATCGGTTCCCTGATGAGGCAAATCCCACCCTCTCTGTAGACGGCTGTATCCACGTTCCAGTGAGTGTTGTTCCTGCATCACTGGGTCTCCTGAAAAGCTGGGGTTGGGGAAGCAGGTACGCTTCAAATTCTCTCCATGCACTCCAGCCTTCCAGCAATTGCTGTCGGTTGTCTTGGCCTCCAGGAACTCTGGTTTTCTGTGGCTTCCTGACGGGGAGGATCACAAGGTACCATCCTCAGGTGTTTCCCGGCATTGGTTTCCTTCTGACATTCCTTTTATGGGGTTTTTAAAAGAGTGTAAGTGGTTTAGGAGCTGGGCAAGGGTAAGTGGACTCCACTTGTAGTAGCCACTGAGTGGGGCGCCCAAGTGCGGGGAAGAGTCAGACGTGCTGACCGTGACCCTCTTTTCCTGTGTCACTCCCTCGTGTTCATTTTCACGACAAGCACCATGGAGCTCCATGACCCATTTCCTTTCTCCAGTCATAAGTTGCTATTGCAAAACAAGGTCCCTCCTTTTTTTTTTTTTTTTTTTTTTTTTTTTGCGGTACGCGGGCCTCTCACTGTTGTGGCCTCTCCCGTTGCGGAGCACAGGCTCTGGACGCGCAGGCTCAGCGGCCATGGCTCACGGGCCCAGCCGCTCTGCGGCATGTGGGATCTTCCCAGACCGGAGCTCGAACCCGCGTCCCCTGCATCGGCAGGCGGACTCTCAACCACTGCGCCATCAAGGAAGCCCCCGGTCCCTCCATTTTTGATCTCCGCTCTAGCATAGAGCTCAACCCAAGGGTTGCCTGTGTTTCTCTATAACCTTGAAGTAAAATGATAGTTAACATATACTGAGGGTTTACTCTCGGTTCTGGGTGGTTCTGCTAAGTGCTTCATTTGCATGATCTCCTTTACTCTTCGCAGCAGTCCTGGGAGCTAGGTTCCTCTAGTATCCCCCTTTTACAGTGAGAAAATGGAGGCTCAGAGAGGCCTAGCAACTTGCCCAAGGTCACACAGCTTGCAAGTGTCAGGATTTGACTTGCTTTCCCACCAGGGAGGACTGCCCTACTCTGCCTCACCTTCATGTTCTTGGACGTATTGTCCCCTTGCTCAGGCCTCCTTCCTTCCATGCTGCAGTGCCCAGCTCCATACCCGGCCCTTCTGTGGACCCTGACAGAAGCGAGCTCTTATATAGACTCCTGTGGCTCACATAGCTCAGCTACTTAACCATTCACCACATGGTGCTATAGTGCACTTTCATGTCTCTGATCTCTAATTGGGTGGCACCTTTTCAGAAGGCAATTCCTAGTGCATTTCGCTTCTCCTGCAGTGATGAGTATACATTCCCACATAGTACGTGTTCAACAAATCCTGCTCGTTGATGATGTTACTTTAAATTTGGGCCGTTACCGATGAAGGCAGGAATG
>NW_006793703.1:6914504-6926350 GCF_000442215.2 Lipotes vexillifer
GCTGAATTGATGTTGTGTGGCACAACTGGGGGATTTTACTGGCAACATTTACTTTCCCCCCTTATTTAATAAGTAATTTACTTCTAAAACAAAGAAGGAATAATCTGTAGCTATTTCTGTGAAATGATTTATTGCAAACAAGAAAAATGGTTTAAACCTGCTAATGTCAAATCTATAAATAATGTTCTGTATCAACTCTGCTGTCTCTGGAGAAAAAACAAAATTCCCATTTTGAAACCTAATTTTGGGTCACTCCACCAGAGTCTGTCCCCTTGTGCTGGGGATTATGTCACCAGGCACAACCTTTTTTCTGCTCCAAAATTCAGGGGTTCTGAGAACTCCCCTCCACCCACCTGCTAGGGGCCTCCCCTCACCACCTCACCCTCCCTTTCCGGGATGTGACTTGTGGACATGATAACAGTGGCTTGTGCTAAAACAAAAAATTCTATAGAAATGACCTTCTCAAACCTTCATGGTCCCTGGGATATAATGAGTGAGTGAGAAATTGTGACATTTTTGTAGAGATATTAGGGCACAAATAAGAGACTGATCTAAGACATTAAAAAAACCAAAACAAAATACGGCATTCTACAAATTGGTAATTATTAGCCATCTAAACAGATACTGTCTCAACAAACTGACCATTAATTACAACTGGAGAGAGACTGTGCATTTGTTTTCATGCTCTCGTGTGCTCCAATTATAAGCGTCAAGCAGGTCTGCCAAAAGCTTCTGTGCCCAGTACTGTCCCAGGAACCATGAAGGGTCCCTAGAAGCCCCTGTCCAAGTATCAGGCCTCTCCTAAGAGAAGACAGTTGAAAGCAATATCTGAATAAGTAAAGACACGTGTGGCTGAAGTTTTTACTCACATGTGCAATGGGGCATCTAGATGACTTTGTCATAACACAGTGTTGAATAGTTTGTCATGTGACTCTCCACTAGTCTTCAGGAGCTTCAGATGAAAGGGGACTGATGTACAGCGTCTCCAATAAAATAGTTGGAGATCATCTGTCCTTGAAACCCTGTAAGGGAAGGATGGGAGTGCCATCTTCAGCTTCCAGAGGAGGTGCTCGTGGGTGGGTTTCACTGAAGAATTTTTGATACTTGAAAGCAGGGTAAAGGAGGTGTAGACCTCTCTGCTTGGGTTAATTTTCCTTGCCCATAAATGTGAGTTGCTTCATCAAAGTCTCTTCTGCATATAAGGTTCTACGATTTCTTTAATTCCATTATAAGGTTCTTGGAAAAACTGCGATACATAGAGAACGCAGGAAAAGCCCTTTTTATATACATACTTAGAAGAATTCATTATTGCTCCATCAGTGACAGAGTGTGTCTCAAGGCCTTTGTCTGGCATGTGTGGAGACAGCATTGCTGCAGAGAACAATACTTTGTGAAGGTCCGGAGGCAGCTCCACATAAGGTAGATGTGTTCACGGAAAGTTGCGCGTTAACTGCATATGGGCACGTCAAGTCATATTTTAAATACACTAAAGGGGGCTTTTATAAAAATCCGTGACAGGCCATTTTGTAGAGAGAATCCCATTTTTAAAGTAGATGATGATTCTCCGTTTTGGTTAATCTGAATGATCACAGATTTGCTCCAGGTATTTCTCCTGTGTGATAGCCTGTACTAGAAATGCTAAGGGAACATGGGGGAAATGCAGTGCGTCATGGCGTGTGGGTGCAGTGAGTCTTGAGAAGGCGGAAAGCAGTGATGGGGACCGGGGAGGGGCTGGCGATTTATGGAGAGCAGAGTGTGTCTGGATGCAAGCAGCCTGCTTTGGGTGCAGCCACTGGGTCCTATGGAGACAAGTGAGAGTCACATCTGGAAACGTGTGGGTAAGAAGGGGGCAGTTGGAAGAAGTCTTCGGGTGCTACCCTTGGGACTTAAATGTGATTCATCAGGAGTTGAGAGTCTTGGGGGATATTAGGATTCAAGTAGAGCTTAATGAACCAACACATATTTGGTTCATTATCCTTATTCCTTATATCAAAGTATATAAGATGCCATCTCAAGAACCTTAACCTCTAGTTGGAGAGATAAGATATGAAAAGCCAGATAAGAATCAAAGATACTGACTCGCAAAAATACATACAATAGGGCTAAATGGAAAAGATCTGCTCTTGGATTGAAAATACCAGTTAAGAAATTCTAAGAATTTCTTAGGATATCTAAGAATTTTAGTTGACTCCTATCTCACAGGAGTCAGCAGTACGAAATGGCTGCCAGAAAGCAAATATAGTCTCAAGCTTCAGGAATAAAGGCTTTGTGCCCAGGGCAAGAGGGCCGAGGGGCTTTGGCACTCCACACAGCTGAGCCCACCTGGTGCGTGGCACACACTTCTGGGCGTGACATTTTGAGAGGCACATGGAGATATTGTAGTGCCTCTCGAGGGACACGGCCAGGAAAGTGAAGGGGCTAGAAATCACTTTGAATGAAGAGCAGTTCATCCTTTCATTCTGCAGCAAACGGTTAGGGAGTGTCTGCCATGTAACCGGCACTGTGAAATACGCAGGGGATTCAGAGAGAAGCTTGTCATCCTGAAAATGCTAAACGAGGCCTAGTTAGTCTGGAGAAGAAAGGACTTAGGGGTGAAATTTAAAAGCAACTATGTGGAAGGAAAGTTCTAAGGGGTAAGATAAGGGCCAAAGAGTGGACATCAGAGCGAGGCAGAACTAGACCCCAAATAAGGAAAGATCTTGGTAACAATTGGAGCAGGTGAGTGCTAAGTTGGCACTCTTTTTATGGGGAGATTTTACGGGTCTGTGAAATTTTAAACTTTGGGAAGTACTGTCCAATTCTCTTTCTGACTCGAAGGCTGTCATTGATGTCATGAATTATAATAATAAGGGCTAAATTTGTTGTAGGCACAGCAAATGCTGTGGAAATTGATAGAAGGGAGAGAAAGTCGCTTTCATTCCCAGCAGCAGGGGATGTTTTCTTAAAAAGGCAATATCTAATTTAGGAGCTGGACTCAGAGGTGTGCACTCCTAGCTGGGAAGGATGGTGCTGTGGGTCTTTGAGGCTGGTGGGCGGGTGGGCTGGCGGATTCAGGCAGGGGACTGGCTGGAAAAGAGTGCAGTGGCTGCTGGGGCAGGGGCCCCCCCGCCATGAATCCCGAGTCTGACCGAAGTGACCCAACTTACTGAGCAAAACTGCAGTGCTTCCGGGGAAGCTGGCTGTGAGCAAATGGCATGGGTACTTCTTAAGATCACCCACTCTGTAGCCGTTGGAAGCTTCCCACTGCAAACCTCTGCGTATCTGCAAGTTGTCATCAGATACACTTCTGGGAACCTGGCAGAAACCCTCAAACTGAGTCCATTTTCCCTTTAATGGCCCTTGTGTCACAGGGCTCTTTGGGTTGTCCAGAAGAGTCACACAATCCCACCTTGGGTCAACTTGGTCACAAGTCCATTTCCCATGGCATGGGGATGTGGACGAGGGGGAAGGGCCTGGCTGCACCCACCCATCTTCCTGGGCTCATCCTCAAAGAGGGACTCCTGGTGGCCTGGCCTGAGTCAGATGCCCATCCTTTCACCTGTAACCCTGACTATGATAACCCTGATGATGAAGGTGGTGCCTGCTCGTCTCAGATTTGTGCTGTGCATTTGGGTGCGGGATGAGGAGATAGGAATCTCCCATGTTGGAGGGTCAGTGCTATTTCCAGAACAAGGAGAGGGGCCAGGCTCGCCGACCACGAATTGTCTATGAGTCCATGCTTGGGGAAGTTTCCTGGCTGGGCTGCCTTCATACTGTGGACTCCCTGCTGGCTTAGGCCAGTAATTAAAGCCTGATTTTTTTCATTAATGAGTTGAGAGGAAACAGCCCGGGCTCTTGCTGACACAAGCAGGTCAGTGGCAGGGCTGTGTCTCTGGGCACCACTCACAAAACTATTTCCTGGGGCAGCTTTCTTCCACCTGGAGTTGCTTTCCAGAAAGCATGCATTTAAATTATACTTTATTATTATTTTTTCCTATCAGAGATTCTGATTCCACACTCTGAGGGGGTGTCTGGAATTGGCATTTGTACTCAGAACCCGCAGATGGCCTGCGGACCACACTGGGAGGACGCTTCTTTTGGTGTCTGTCTGCTTCCCTGCCCATCATTTTAGTCTCCCCTTCAGACTCTTAATATTTTGAAAACAAATGGTTAACTGTACAAAGTGAACTCTTTCAAGGGGCTGGAGGAATGAATGCTTTTGCAAAGTGAAGCATAATCTTTTGATGACGGAGCCCACTGTTTTGTTCCTTTTCCAGTCTCCCGGGGAAGGGATATAGTGGTTTGTCAAGGCTCCGTGAAGGGCTTTTTTCCAGACTCAAGGCGCCGTGTTACTGTGGGAACCTGTGATCACTCCAGCCATTAGTATTACTTTAAGTCTCAGTTTTAAAATAGCTGCAGGGCTGCACCTGGAATGAAAATGAATTAAAAAGAAAATCACTGAGTGTAATTTAAATAGCACCTCGGGGATAGGCTTGTTCTTCTGGTGCCGTCAGTTAGACCCACAAGATTTTTTTTCCCGTCCTGAACGCTTTCCAGAATGCCACTCACGTGAGCAGACACAGGGCTTTTGTCATCTTTTCTTCTTCGGGGTTTAAAAATATCGTTCTGAAGGAATACTTCTCTATCTTCTCTAGTCATTTATCAGATTGGGCACCACGTGGCTGACATGTACCATCTGCCTGTGAGGGACTGGTGACCACAGTCCAGTAAGGTGTGCCCCCCCCCCCCCCCCCCCTCTGGAGAATGTGAAGGCAAGAAACGCTAATAGACCCCGGTCATGTGGGGATTCCTGTGTGCCATGGGAGGGGCACAGGACCCTCTGCCTGGGGAGCCCCCCTGGAGTTGAATCTTCCACAAGGGTGCGGAGTTTGCAGTGGGGGAGGTGGGCGAGGGCACTTGCAGCAGAGTGGACAGCATGTGTGCAAAGGGAAGGGCATGGCGCTGTGGAGAGGCAAGTGGAATGCGGGGAGAAACGCAGGAGGTGTGGCAGGGCCCGATCAAGAGGCGACTTGTGTGCTGTAGGGAATTGTCTGGATATGATTTCGTAGGTGAAAAAAAAATTGAGGAGAGTGATGTGATAGAATTTGGTTTTTTGAAGGACCATTTTGCCAGTGGAGGAGGGATGGTATTGGAGGGTGTGTGGGGTTGACCCCAGAGACAAGAAAACCTACTTGGGAGCCATGGCAGTGGTCCAGGTGAGCAATGAGGAAGGTTTGAGCTAGGCCAGAGCACTGGGGATGAAGAACTGACAGAAAGAAGAGATGTTTAGAAGACACGACGGAGCAAGAGGTTCTCTGACCTAAGAGGGAGTGAAACCAGGTGCCAGTGAAGGAAAGAATCTGGAGATGGAAATGGTGGTGAGGCTGGAAGAGTGCCCTTGGGTATGGCAATCATGAAGCCCCTGGAAACCTGGCCTTAAAAACAGCAGTTTATTGCATTGCGGGGTTATAAAGGAAAGCAGAATGTTTTATCATGATTTTTGCTTTAGCAACTTTGGGACAAATTAAAAGTCCTAAGCTCTGGTGCCAGAAAAAAAAAAAAAACCACAGCAAACAAACAAACAAAAAAAACCCAGCAGTTTAAATGCATCGGTTGGGGCAGAGAAGGATGGAGAGAAACAGGTGTGTGTGTGTGTGTGTGTGTGTGTGTGCGCGCGTGCGTGCGTGCGTGCGTGTGTGTGTGTGTGTGTGTGTGTGTGTGTGTGTGTGTGTGTGTGGGGAGAGGCCGGAAGGAGAAGCAAAGATAGTATCCAGCTGTGAAGAGTAAATCGTAAAGTTAAGCCACCTGCTTGTAATTCATGGGGCTTTCCTTTTTGAAAAAAAACCCCTTTGCTCATTATTTTCATTCCAAATTCCTGAGGGTGAAAGACAACTCTGAAGGTGAGATGCCTAGTAAATGTGGAATAGGGGGAAGAATTGGGAAATTCGTTAATTATCGCTCTGTTTACAGTTCTGTTGCAGAGTCCAAATGGTAGTTGATGACATCAGTGTAAGCTTTATCTGGATAAGAGGTATTGACATAGCATGACTCCCTGGAGAGGAGTGCTGGTGAAATTCAAACATACTTGTGAATGTAAATTCAAACCCATACAGGATATTAATCAAGGCACATCCTCTAAAATAAATGAACATTTGAAAATGCGGGCATGGCAGAGAGCAGGTGATCCAAAAATGTTCGCATTGTTTGTTCTTTGCAACTGCGTGGGGATGAGAAAGGAGGAAAGGGAAGAATCATGAAGAATTCTAATAATAAGGGTAACTTATTAAGTGCTCAGAAGGTGCCAGACACTGTGCTGAGAATAGTTCATGAACTATCGTCTTTAGATGATCTCATTTCATACTTCCTACAGTTAATGAGGGAGGGACTCTTATTATCCCCATTTTGTCATTGAGGAACTTGGAGGCCAGGTGGTCATGGCTGGCAAAGTGGGTGTCATGATCTCTGGTTATGGGCACACTGACCCCGTGAGGAGGAACAGCAGGCTTGGACTCAGCTCCTCCCCATTATAATGCACTGGGCCTCAGCTGCCTTAGCAGCAGAAGGTGGAGGTGGGTTCAAAACACCCCTAAAATGCTCTTCACCTATAAAACCCAGCCAGTTTCTTCCATCTGTGGCTGCTTTGGTCGCTGGCCCCGGGAATCCAGCAACTGTGTCTGTAGCAAAGTAAGAGTGACCAGTGGGAATGAACATAGTCATACTGGCCTCACTGGGGAAAAAGAAGGTGAATTTCAGAGGAGAAATGTCTGCTTCCTGTGGGCTGCCTGCCCGACCCTATGAGGTGCACCAGAGGGCTCGGGGCATTCCCATCCTGTCTCCTGCAGCCAAAGGTACAGTTTCTCCTGGTTGGACTCTGAGCTGCTATTAATTTCGCATGTGTCTAGAAATCTCATCGTTCACGCTTTAACTTTCTATCTTTCACTTTTGACGTGTCTTATTGCAAAGACAAATGTCTGAAGCGTTTGTTGAAATCCCCCATGTCTTTCCTGAGGTGACCACCGCGTGAGCTGTTTGCCGCTCTGCTTCTCAGAACACGAGCTTTCTTACTGAATGTCGCTGGGGTGAAGAATTGTTTGGTGATGGATTAATGCATATTTATTTTTTACAAAAGGATTTTTTTTGAGACCAGATGATCTTGGTATTGGAAAATTTCTAGTGCTGGATCCTCTTTCTAAGTGTGGAAGGGCTTGTCTGGAATGCCCAAGGTTGATCCCAAGTGTTGAGCTAAGAGGTGGAAAGATGGCGGTTGTTGATCTGTTGAAGACAGAATAATAACGCAGTGGAACAGCTGTTATATTGAGTTGGGCCCCACTTCCTTCAGCTGAATTGTGTAAGAATTACTGCCACACAACTGCCGCTCTTGTTCTTTATTGAGTCTTGGTGTGCCAGGCACTGTGTGCAGTACTTATTACAGGGACCGTCCCATTTAATCGTCACAATGGATGAACAAACACAAAGGCTTAAGGCCTGTGGCTTGTAAAGCTCAACTATTGGTCGACAACATGACATGTGATTTGAGAGTTGAGCTTTCGTCTAGGTTAGAGATGTTCGGTTTCCTCCTAATGCTAATACGTAGATTTTTCCATGACTTTATCTAAACCCTCCTTCAATTTACATCTTTAGTCTTTATCACCTCTCGATGTTAACAGTTTTATTGTTATTATTAGTCATTTCTTTCTAACTGCCCTAAATTTGTCTGCTTTAAGATTCAAGGGATGATGCTTCAGTGTGGCATTCTGGAATTTGTTTTATGACTGTATTTTTATCCTCTCCAAGAATTTCGCAAAACTTTGACGTTTGTCTCCTCCTAACATTTGATTTGTCTTGCAGACTCCTAATTTATTTAATTCATCCTTATGAAGGAGACTTTTCTGTTTTTGATGGTTTCAGCTGCCCTTCTCCAGACCTTTTCTGACTCCATTAGATTTTTACGAAGAACTGAAAGTGAAAGTGGTATTTATCATAGAACGCATGGTCTTATTCCGAAGTCTCTTAGGACAGAACAATATAAGGCATAATATGGGGTCATATTGTGAACAACTTGGCTAAGTGTATTAGACAAAGGAATGACCACCAAGTACCACTGTCTGTTCAAATATAGTACGAAGGCTGAGTCAGTTGGGCCATTGGCCCTGAGGGCCTGGACTGGTCAGTATTATCTCAGGATGCCAAAGGTGATTGGAAACAGTGTAATCGGAGGGGTTACATAACTATGTATGAGGATTCAGCTGGGAGGCAAGCGGGTTTGGAGTAGCTGAGAGAGCAGAGTCTAAGATAAGTTAAGGACAGTGGATCACAACAGAGGTAAAGGTTATGGGGCTCATATTCTGGGGCGACTGGCTGCGAGATAAATGGTGAAGTCTTCTAGACTGGGCAGGTACATGTGAAAGCTCTTTCCTTAGAGATGGTGTGGTAACTTAGGAGAGCCAGCTGAAAGTAATCACTGATGTGGTCCTTATGGCCGCGGTACAGTCTTGTCTGAAGACAGGGGCTCTGGCTTCCCAGTCCCTTCCTCAACTTGGGTCACTGGTTGTCCACTTGGGTCTGCCCAGCCTCAGGGAGAATTATGCTTGTTGCTGGACCCATGAATGAACAGACCCCGAGTCTTCCCAAAGCAGAGCTCTGGACAGACCAGCATAGGGGATGTGGGACCCTGAGCTGCCATGCGGAAGAAGAATGTGGAAAGTTCTCCAGAGTTTTTTAAACTATTAGTATTCAGCTTGTTCCTGAATTCACCTGTACTGAATGTTGCTTAAAATAATCAGGCCAACATTTGGGGACTGAGAATACCTTTATGGTACTGGGAGTCTGTTACAAACAAAGTTTACTTTAATTTGAATTACAAATAATCTTGGAGCAGGGAATTAAAGGGATTCTTATTCTTGGAGGTGTTACAAGTTAGATTATCTTACATCTAACTGCCAGAAATTTCTTTGAAGTCTTTGTTATCATTACTCACTGTCCCCTTTATGAGGAGTCTCAAGAGAAGTTTCTTTGGGGACTAGTCTCAGGAATAATTGTGCTTTTCTTCCCCCCACCCCATTTAATTTTCACAGTATTTCTTTGAGGTGGGTAAAATTATTCTAGTTTTAGAGTTGAACAAACAATAACTCGAATTGTTTAATAGATTTGGCCACGTAAACAAAGCAGAGAAAGTGAGATTCAACTAAAGTCTGTCAAACTCCAAAGCTCTTCAGACTGAGAGCTCCTAAGACAAAACTCTGACTTCCTTAATGAGGTAATAATGCAAAAGCCCATGGAAGGTGTGGCTTCTGTAACCTCTAATAAGTGGCCTTTCGGCATTTCTTTTACTTATTATCATTGTGAGTATCTCATTGTGAGAGTCATAATTCTCCGGGCCTCAGTTATTAAGATATTTTTCCATGCCCTGCACAGCCTTTCCCCTCCCCCTCCACGAGTGTGCATAAGGGCTAAATGTTATTTATTGTGCTTTTCTTTATTTCTTTCAATCTTTCTGCCTGCCTCCGTCCATCCTTCCTTTCTCCCTTCTTCCTACTTCTTTGGTAAATTTCCTAGTTGGCATGAAGTGAATGATCCATCAGGTTACTCTTTTGTTGTTGCCTGCTAGAACAGAGAGCCAAATGAGTGTCTTTAACAAGTGAGTAGAATTCGCTTTGACAAATGGGTAGAACTCTCTGCTGCATGTTTTATTTATTTATTGTTGTTTGTTTATTTTTGGCGGCGTTGGGTCTTCATTGCTATGCGCGGGCTTTCTCTAGTTGCGGCGAGCGGGGGCTACACTTCGTTGCAGTGCGCGGGCTTCTCGTTGCGGTGGCTTCTCTTGTTGCGGAGCATGGGCCCTAGGCGTGCAGGCTTCAGTAGTTGCGGCATGTGGGCTCAGTGGTTGTGGCTCGCGGGCTCTAGAGCACAGGCTCAGTAGTTGTGGCGCACAGGCTTAGTTGCTCCGTGGCATGTGGGATCTTCCCATACCAGGGCTCGAACCCACGTCCCCTGCATTGGCAGGCGGATTCTTAACCACTGTGCCACCAGGGAAGTCCCTGCCCGTTTTAATATTAGTCTTACTTATGGCTCCATTTTTAGGTCTCTTCTGTCTTTTTTCTTGTTTTCTTTCTCATATATCTGTAACTTGTAGTGTCTCCGTAGATTTTTGGTGTCCCTTTAATCAACTTTCAATTCTTTTTGGAATGAGACAGGGTATAAGTGAATGAGTACCAGCCTAATCATCCCTCTCTCTCAAAATACGGAACTGAGGTTTACCTAGCCCCATTGATGAACCCCAGTGGCCTTCATAATCAACATATTCTCTTCTAAATACTCACAAGCCACCAGTTTAATAATTCATTTCCATTTGTGGGATCAGGTTGGGGCTTCTAAGGGAGTGCCTTTCCCCTTCTCCTAATCTGGACATTTGTTCCTCACCAGTCAACTGGCATCTCTTTGAAAACTTTCCCAGATACAGACCCGTGAGCCATACCTTCAGTTCTGGGCCTGAATAGTTGAACTCATTTTAGGAGACCAACTGTTCCCTTATTATCTTTTCACTCTCTCTCGCTTCACTTATTTCTTTATGATGTTTTTACCTTCTTCACTTCCCGGATCATTTCCTTAAGGAAAGGCAGACAGAATAGGAGGCTTGCCTTCTTTTGGCCATCTGTGAGCACTGAGTTATCTTTCCCATGCAGTGGATTCATCTTTTCCTGGTTGTTTTCCCCCAAACATAGCTCATAAGCTCTTTAAAAAATTACCTAGCGCTTTTGAATTCCCCAGCCCTGCTGACAGACACCCCAGGCTCCTGCCTCGGAGCGTGTGCACCCCATGATTGGGGCCCCTCCTCCGCATGTTTGTACCTGTCTCTTCAGTGCTCGGGCTCCGGTCGACAGCTGTCTGGTCTGGGTGTCCCTGTGGCATTTTTAGATGTCTTCCTCTCTTTTTCTTCTTTGGGATCTTTCGTGTGCAGCTGAAATTTCGCTCTGCATAATCTTTCTTGCGCAAAGGGTTGACTTGGACCTACCTCGCCGTGAAATTCTACCCATTTTTCTCACCGCTAATATTTCCATCTCACTTTTGCTAAAGTCCAGGTGCCTCCCAAGGCCCGGACCCTGCCCCATCCTTTATTCCTTGTCGCAGCTTCAGTTTTGCCCGATCGTTCCTTACCTTCTGCCTACAAAGATAAGCAGAGTTTCGTTGTCCAGAAAAAAAGGGGAAGAAAGGACTTAAAATGAAAGTAAAGAGGAAAAGATAAGAAGAAACTGTCTTTGAAATACCGTATGCTAACACATATATATGGAATTTAAGGAAAAAAAATGTCATGAAGAACCTAAGGGTAAGACAGGAATAAAGACACAGACGTACTGGAGAACGGACTTGAGGATATGGGGAGGGGGTAGGGTGAGCTGTGACAAAGCGAGATAGAGTCATGGGCATATATACACTAACAAACGTAAGGTAGATAGCTAGTGGGAAGCAGCCGCATAGCACAGGGAGATGAGCTCGGTGCTTTGTGACCGCCTGGAGGGGTGGGATAGGGAGGGTGGGAGGGAGGGAGACGCAAGAGGGAAGAGAGATGGGAACATATGTATATGTATAACTGATTCACTTTGTTATAAAGCAGAAACTAACACACCATTGTAAAGCAATTATACTCCAATAAAGATGTTATAAAAAAAAAGAAGAAACTGTCTTTGACTTTCCTGTCCCCTCCAGTGACTATCTTACTTCTCTCCTTCCTTTCAAGTTTGTGCCCACATTCCTTGACAGCCTGGCCTCGCCATCACTGGCTCCCCATTCACTCCTTCCTCCGTCCTTTGCAGACTGACTTCTGACCTCCTGGTGCCTTTGAAGCTGTGAGCTCCAGTGTGGCTCTTACG
>NW_006793703.1:6926360-6929132 GCF_000442215.2 Lipotes vexillifer
TCCAGGCATCAGACAGCAGGTGTGACACAAAAGTGCCGTCCCTCGCCGTGGGATGACCTGGGTCCTCGGCTCATTCTACCTTTCTTCATTCCTTGCCCTGTGTCGTGCCCCACACCACCTCTTCTGACCTGGCTACTGACCTCGCTGTTCTCCAGCCTCTCTATCCTCACCTCCCACGACTGTCCAACAGGTTCTTGTCTCTTGGGCTAACGACTTTGTCTATCCTATTAGTTTTATCTTCCTCTCTTTCCCAGTAGGCTCAGTGCATCTACAGACAACCCTGAAAAAGTCTTCTGACTGGGCCCGAACCTCAGGATCTTTTCTCCCATGCCTGTCCCCTCCTTGCTCAGAAATCTTCCACTCCTTATTTACAGGACTAAGCCCAGAGTCTTTAGTTATAAGCTCTGGGTGCAACTCACGTGCCTTTCCAAGGCATGGGAGAGAAGAGCGATGGGGTTGAGAGGCCCCAAGACAGAGTGTCTGGGTGCCAGTCCTGGCGCTGCCATCATCCTGGAAGCTCCGTGACCTTATGCAGGTTACTTAGAGTCCATAGTATCGACCTACAGGTTTGTGGAGGTAACTGTGTAAGAGTGATCAGCTCAGTCAGTGCCTGGCACATAGTAAAGTGTTAACCATTGTCATCATCGTGGCCTTTGGGGTGTAGTCCCAGAACTCAGCAGTCTGGTTTGAGTTAAAAGAGTGCATCGGGGTGCATGGCTTTTATGGACGCCAACACAAGAAGGGCAGCCTGCCCCAGGAGGGATCAGGATAGGACTGAACAAGGCAAGGCTCATCTCTGCTTTTCCTTTTGTCTGCTTCGCTCTCCTTCTGCAGACTGCCTTCCCACTGTGTTTGTTTTTTTTTTTTTTCCCTTAGTTAGCAGATGGTTTCCCCAGAGCTCCTGAGTTTCTGCGCCCATAAAGCAGCCGACCAGCAGAGAATCCAAATTCCTGGGAGAAAAGTATTTGTTTGGTTCAGCTTTTGTCATGTGTTCACCCCAGTCCAGACAGCTGTGGTGCAATGGTGTGAATGGTAACTTAGAACAAAGATGCTTGCAGGGGCCCGCCCTGAGGGCTGAGGCAGTTCTCCGAGAAGACGGGAATGGCTTATTGAACACCTAAAAGGCACGTGTTACCTTGTGTCTTCAATCACATCACTCACTGTGTCCTTAAAGGAACTCTTCATTGGGCCAAACTCAGTGCCAAACACACGTATATTCACATTCTAGTTCTCAACCCACTGGCCAGGCGTGGAAACTGTGTTTCTCCTTCACACACCCACTCTTGTACCCTTTATCTAATCCATCACCTTTCGTAAGTCAGCTCAGGTCAGATTTCTGTAGCAGACCTTTTCTGAACACCTTGTCCTCTCCGCCAGATACTCTTCCTTCCTTGAACTTGGTCTTTCTGCTTCTCCTTTGTCATTGATTAAATGCCCTGGAAGTTATTTATCTTCCGTATAAAGTGGAAGCTCTCAGAGGCAGGAGCCCAACCCGATTTCTGTTCATGAATGCTGGCTGCAGTGATGACTGTGTCCACCTCTGCCGAGCATTCCCTTCCCGAGCTATCCCAAATCCTGAGCTAAAGTGGTCACTTAGGAGCCCCCTGCCACTTACACATTGCCAGCTGGTTCTTCCCCGATGTTCAGAACTGTGTCACAAATAGCAGTTTCCCTAATTGCTTTCTCTACCTTTGTAGAGAGAAAATCGTCAGCAGGACAAGGCAGGAATCTATTTGATGTTCTGCGTGTAATAGAGTTGGGCTACCAGAGATCCCAGGATTCTTGACAGCACTGCCGTGGCTGGATTCTGAGAAAGTGTTGTCATCTCTACAGCCGGAGGAGGGTTCCGTACTCGATTACCTCCACCAGAAAGACTTCTGCTCATTTCTCCTATTTTAGGAGACCCTCTGGGAAATCTTTTGATCATCCTGAGGCCTTCTGACATCACCATGTGACAGATTTTTCTGTCTTATGAGAAGCAGCTGGAATTAGCAGACGGTGCCTGTTGTCTGTGATTCTTAACTAGATTAAGCCAGGGTGGGTGCCCCCTTTGCTAGAGGAAAAGCTGGGCAGTGCCCCGAGGAGTAAGAATCCGTAATGGCTGCCAGAGTCCCTTTCGAACTTTCTCTGCTGAGTAACCATGCTGACTTCCTTTCTTTGTTTCTACTAGAAAACACGCAGAGAAATTGTACCAGTCACTGTGCAGAATGAGGTAAGAAAATTGGCATCAAGGGCTCATTCATGTCCCAAGGGGAGGTGATAAAAGAGGTGAGAACATCTTATTCTCTTTGTCAGCCATCCCCCAGTCAAGATGGCAGCGAGAGCCCTGTGCCCAGAATTGTGGAGATAATCAAAGAATCTCACCTTCAGTTCGTGGGATATTTAGGGACAGTATCACTTTGGGGCCAAGCGTCCTCTTTTAGGGGGCTGAAACTTCCACCTAATTACAGTGAAAAAGAAATCAGTCTTGCCCAACCCACAGTGGAACAGCCACCATCTTGACACCATCACCGGTCACCTTCTTTTGTCTTCACCTAAATGTCCTCCCTTGGAATTCTATACTCTGTGTATCTCATACATTTTTTTCAAATATCAAACCCCTGCCTGCTCTTTTTCCTCCCATTATTGGTGCTTTGTCATTTCATCTTGGATACACATTTTAGAAAGACAGCACGTCTCTGCTTGTTGTGTCATGTCACAAACAGCCAGCCTGTGGCTCTCAGTAGGGAGCCTCTGAGAGCCACGCTGTACCTGTGTCCCCCCCCCCGCCCC
>NW_006793703.1:6929331-6972096 GCF_000442215.2 Lipotes vexillifer
ACCCCCAGGGCACTAATGAGTTTCCTTCCACCTACGCAAGAATTTACCTCGGTGCTCTGCAGAGCGGAGAACACTCATCTTATTTGGACGATTCAGGATATTCGCGCATGGGGATAGTAGTTGCAAAGTGGTTGGATTTCTCTTCCCCCTATTGATCTACTGTGTCATAGTCTTTGGCATCATTTCCTCTTATCTTTGGCTTTATTCTAATTTCTCAGAAATAGCTTTTCACTGTCATCTTGCCATCTTGTCTAGGAGGCCTTTATCTTGTCTAATAAACCAGACTGTAAAGAATCATTCCTCAAGCGCCTTTCATCTTGGGAAGCAGAGGAAGGAGCTCGCCCTTGCAAGTTCATATCCTCAGGCAGGAAAACAAGAGGACAGCCTGCACATGCCCTGAAAGTCACTGACTGGGTGCCCATGTTCTTGCATCACTAACGAACCAATATATTTCCTGGCTTCTTCTCTGTATTTCGCCTTTAAATATTCCCCTGCCCCTTCAAGTTTGCTTTCAGATCTTTTTATTGAGTTCACTGGCCACTACTCTGGGGAACAGTTGAGCCTGAAATACTGAGGTTGTTGGGGTCGTGGCAAAAAGGGTCCTGTGAAATAAAAATATTACAGGGATCTGTGGATCTACCCCTCAGTGCTGGAGATCATTCTATTTTTGGAGACAAATCTGGGGAGAGTCCACGTCACTCTTATCTGGAGAGGAGGACTCATATGGGATTTGGGGGCGACTCAAACTTGAAATGGCCTCAGAGATCCCAAACTGAAGCCTATGTCCTCAGCAGACTGCACCTCGGCCCATCTAATTGGGGACCACCAGGACCACCGGAAGAGGACCTACCTGGGCTCCTGGGCTTTCCCTAGGCGTGGCCTGTGAGCATCTTACAGGTGTTAACCTGTTTCCCTTGACGTATCCTCCCTCCCCAGGGGGCCTAAAGCTCACTAGGAGTCAGGGTCTTTGTCAAGCCTTTCATTTAGAACAATCCCCTTTGTTGTTAAGACTGCTGACTGCCTTGGGTTTTTTGGTTTGTTTTTGTGGCAAAAAAAATTAACCTTTGGAGATGTAAGTACTAAGGAGCTTAGATACTGCAAGTGCATCTGCCACCCCGTAATTATGAGGGTGAAGTGGGATGGTGGTAAAGAGGACAATTGCAGGCAGCGGAAGTGGAAAGGAAGGAAAGAAGGTGAGATCGTGGGCAGAGACAGGCAGAGACAGGCAGGACGGCTTTACGGGATTGAGTCTTGCTAAACATTTACTGAGAACTGCTTGATGTTGTTTTGCATAATGGACAACGAAGGTTCTCTTTGCATCTCTTTAATTTGCTATTAGGAGAGCAAAGGAGGGAGTTTTATTCATTAATAGCAGAAAGGTTTCATGTGTAACGCTTGTCAAGGTTACCTACCTGTGGCCCGTGCCATGCCTGGCATGCAGAGAGCGAATAGAGAGTTTTTATGAATCACAATAATAGATCTCATTTTTTTCCCATCACAAATGTAGGAAATCCAGAAAGGAGTGATTCATGTGGTTACTTCTTTCTTCATCTTTTGGTTTGGGAGGGAGCACAGGAGAGCACCGCAAGTTCTTCTGTTTGACGTTCTACCCTCTGAATGTCTGAGATCAATAGAAGAAGTCTATGGATGGTGGTGGGAAAGTCAGGGAATTTGGATCAGGCGCCCTGGGTATGAGTCCTAAGTTTGCCACTTGGTAGTCGAGGGGACCTGGGCAAGTTTGTTTCTCTCTGTCTACTGGGTGGTGGTTCTTGCCCACCCCCAGGGTGCTGTAAAGATCAAAGAAAATGCTATAGAGAGGAGTAATCAGGAAACTGCAAAACTGATTTACAAAATTAATTGCAGTGATTAATGTAATAAAGGTATAGTTTCAGGTCCCTCAGTCCCCTTCCCACCCCTGCTGATCTCAGCTGCTTAACCCAGGAAAAGGAATGTGGTCCTTCTGAAGGGGACCTTAGCTTATTCCAAGGCTCAGGATCTCAGCCCCAAAGCAAGAGGCAGCAGGAACCCATCTCTCTCTGCTGTGCTCACGGGTCTGGCTGGTGACTAAGTGCTCGTGCATAAACACGTTTCACAGAGAGAAGGAAAGAGGGAGTTGAAAAATGAACAGACCACTGAACAAAAACAGACATGTAGATACAGAGAGTACTGGTTACCAGAGAAGGGCGAAATGGGAATGGTGATGGATGGAAACTAAATTTTTGGTGGTGAGCAGGCTGTAGGGTAAACAGAAGCAGAAATATGATGTTGAAACTTATATATTGTTATAAACCAATGTTACCTCAATAAAAAATAAAGCTAAAAAAAGAAAAAGAAAAGAAGGAGACCAGCTCAGGCTCAGGATGTGCATCCCCTTCTCTCCTGTTATTTTTCAAAACAAATTAACAAAGACCCGCTCCCCCCCCCCCCCATTCGGGAGATGAGGTGGGCGTTCCTTCCGTGCTGGCCCAGTGCCCTCAGCTCCCAGCCTGGCCCACCAGAGACCGGCTTGGTTTGCGGGAGGACGGAGGCTTATCAAACCCCTTTCCCACTGGGGGTCAGACTCCTTTGGAGAATATGGAGAAGAGAACAAAGAAGAGAAATCCTGAACTTTATTCATTTTACCCTCATTTCTCTCCTGGAGAGAATTAGAGCCTCCTGTAAAATCCTGGTGAGTGTGCCCTCGCCGGGTTGCAGGCCAGTCACCTATGAACAGACATCGCTCAAACGTGGGCCCTTTTCAGTCGAATATAATTCAGTGGCGCTCGGCTTGCACATATAATTTTGCAGTTTTAATCTCTAGAGAGAGGGACTGTTTGGCGCCTGCTGTCCTTGACACAGCACGGGGTGATATGGTAAGAAGTGCCCTTGCCTTTAGTGGAGTCCCACCCAGGGCCAGATGGGGGCTGCCTACCTGGGAGCCTGCTTCGGATGTGATGGGTGTCTACCCAAAGCCCTGTGCACTTGCTTTGCTATTGGATGTGGATGAAGACATCCAGATTCCAGAAATCTGAATACAGGGTATGAGGGAGATGGGGGTTGGGAGAGATTTGGAGCTTTGTGGGGTGAATCTTGGGTAGCCCCCAGCATAGTTAGGGGAATTAGAGTTAGGTATTAGATTGGGAAGGTGCAGAGAGGTGAGGGAAGAGGCCGTCCAGAACAGCACCACGAGCACACCGCACGTGCAGCCCGGAGCCTCAGATCCACACGTACTGTCCGCAATTTCATTTCTCCAGGCCTGTCTGGGCAGTAGCTGTGGCTGGGCCTGCCGTGATGCCCCCGAAGAGGATGTCTGGTTTCTTAATTCGTGACTACATTTAGCTCAGGGTCTGGCAGGTCCCAGATGCCCAAGGATTGTTATGAGGCACTAAGAAGAAGCAAAGGAAGGCTGGTGCCTGTCGAGCTGTGGTTGGTGGGCGGGGAGTGTTTTCTTAGCAAACAGACTTGGCCTTACCTTTGGTTTCTGCAGGGGGCCAATTCCTCTGCTCATTCGCTTTATCTTGTGTCAAGAGAGGCAGTTCACAAAGCACACGGCCAAGAGCAGAGAATGAAATTAGTGTGGGTGTTTTGGCTGCCGAACTGGAGGCAGGCAGAAGAGCAGAGAGGGAATATACCAGCTCAGAAGAGCGGCTCACCTTTGTCCCACATTTCCAGACACGTGAAGATCCTCCAGCCGCAGCCCCGCTACCATTAACCTCCTGATGCTAATGGTGCCTGGTTTGCATTCCTGTTAACCTTTCCTGGCTGGGCGTCTGTAGCTGACAGCAGTGCACACATGTCTCTCCTAGTTGAGGTTTCCAAAGACAGAAAAAAATGAAATGCACAAAACCCTGAACATTTGTGCTGGAGCCACGGGGGAAGGAGTGCCTTCAACTAGCCTTCAGTGGTGAGGGGCTTGGGAAAGAGGATTAGTCCTCTTATGCATCGATGTAACATCTATTGTGAGTCTGTGGCATGCCAGGCACAGCCCTACCCTCGGGATGCAGAGATGGAAAAAGATGGTTCCTGCTGTCAGGAAGCCTGGCCCAGAGTGGGGATGGCAAGAGAGCCAGCTGGCTGATGGCACCCAGATTCGTTTTAGTAGAATCTGAGGGGACCTGGGCTTCTGGCAGACTTCTTTTTTTGAACTTATTTTGAGATCATTTTAGATTCACAGAAAGATCTTGACTCCCTCCACTCAGTTTTCCCCAGGGGTAACATCTTGCATCACTATAGTGCAATCTGGCAGACTTTCAAGCGTGTTCAAGTGTGTTTTCTCTGGGCTGCTTCCCACCCCCTCTTTTCTTTTCTTCTTTTAAGTGGATCTTCCTTGTCTCATCCCCACAACCCTGTCATGCTATAGGGTCTCTCCAGTCATGAAGCAAAGTCATTTAACTAGTCAACGAATTCATCTTATGTTGGTGCGTTGCATGCTCAGAGCATTGTTCTGCGGAGAGGAAGCTGACAGTGGCAGCTGTCAGCCCAACCTGATTCTCACCGTTTACTTGTCCGTCACAGTGCATCACTAGGGGAGGTGAGAATTACTGGCTTTAAAAAAGTAATAGTGATTGATATTGTTACAATGCCCTTTGCCACGGTCTTCATATATTGCTGTATCTTACCCTCAAAATAAGTCTGTGGGGTAGGTCCTGTGACCATCCCTAACAGGTTCAGTTCTGAAGTGACACAACTGCTAAGTAGCAGAGCCCAGATTATCCACCTCTGAAGCCCCCGCTCTTAACTTCCACTTAACAAAGGAATGAATCGATGCCAGCGGCCTTTGAGGAGCCTGGGGAATGTAGAGCAACGTCAGAGGACAGGGAATCTCTGATGCTCCCCAGAGCACACGGCACAGTCCTCTTGGGGTCTTTGGAACCCAAGGCTGGGCCTGGCTGTCTTGAGGATACTACACTTTGCTAAGAACTCTAAGAAAGGAGCAAGGCAGCAAGGAGAGGTCTAGGGTCATAATATGTACAGACTAAAATTGGGTAGAATTTTCCAGGATTTGATTTTTAAGCTTCTTGAATTAATATAAATCAGCCCCCAGTAGTTCTTATCTCACTAATTTATGTCATCAGACTAGGAATTGAAATGAAATAAGCTTATCTCGTACTACTGGAGGAAAAGGCTCTGTAAACAAGTAAATACGGTGAAAAGAGAACCAAGTCCTTAGAAGCACTTGGGGAGCATCCGTTTGCAGATGTGTAATCCATGTACCAATTTCAAAAGTCTTATTTATTTTCCTGTAAAGGTCAGTGAGAGTGGCTGAGTGACTCAGTAGTCGGTGGCGAGAGTATAGTTGAGAAGGACATGGAGAGAGAACTCACTGTCTGGCCAGGATGCTGACCCCTCTGCCACGCCTCCCCTCAGCCCGCCTGGCTTGCGTGCTTACCTGAGTTTCATAGGAATATGTGGGCTCTTGTCTGCAGGAGATGGGAGCAAGAACCTGTTTCTGGGAGGGGTGAGTGAAGTATCACTGCAACAAACCTATTTTGGGGAAAAGGGGAGCTGCCTGGTAGCGGGAGAGGGGGCTAGGATGGTGTTTCAGAGAAGGGGGCTTACCGACGGCTCTGTCCTCTTAGAGAGCAAGCTGGTTTCTTTCCATTCTGATCACTAGGTCTATGTATTACATTTCCTGTCCCACTGACAGGCTCCCGGAATGTTGCTGTCTGCACCCAAGGCAGCTCCTGAGGCAGAGCTGAAGTGCCACCTTCCAGAAGCCCAGGCTTCCCTCAGGGGTCTTTGGGGCCCTCCTTCCCCAGGGCCCCCCTGGCCAGGCCAGGTCAGGCCTGGGTCCTTCCTTCCCAGCTTTCTGGGTTCTCTCTCCTCCGAGCTCCCTCGTTCCCTGCTCTAAGCAGGATTGGAAGACCCCACCTCGTCTCCCTTTGATTCTCTGCTGATGGGAGGGGGCTGGAGGGTGTACTCTCTTCTGTCCCTTTTCCTGGCCACACCCTTGGAGATCGAAATCTGGGATTCTGGTGAGAGTTCTAGGTGGTCTTACATAGTGGCTTCTTTTGTTTTAAAATTCATTGTCAACATTGGACAGATTTCACACTGAAAATCACAGACTATAATTCCTCATGGAGCAATTAGGAAGGTCCAAGAGGTGGCTGCTCCCTTTAGGATGCACTTTCTCTTCTTGATCCGGGTCCTACGACCTGGGCTTCTGTCACTGCCCTTGTCCGCCTCGCCTGGCAGCGTTGGAGGCTGCCACCTCTGTCATAAATCAGTGGAACGGCACACGGTCCCATCTGGTTCTGCTCAGCTACTCTTAGGGCACATCCTCAGGGGTCTCATATGTCCTTTGATGAAACAGTGGTGGTCACGGGAAGAAAGGCTGTTTCATTTGTCAGAGCTCAGCGTGGGAGAGATGGATGAGAAACAGTGAGGGAGGAAGGGACACCCACCTGGTCCACTGGAACAACAGTCCGGGTGCCTTCATGCCCCATCCATACCTGTCTCTGATGAAATGTCAGGAGAGTGAGAGTTTTTGTTCCTTCTCTCCAGGAAACTGGGCACCTTCTTCTGCTTCTCCTACCATCTCTTAACTTCTTGGATCCCTCACCATTTTTGGCTCATTCCAAGGCCAGATGCCAAGTGACAGCCTGAAGATGGTGGGGGAGAAGCTTTTACCCCTAACATTGACCAGGTTGTTGACCCGCAGGGGGCAGGATGGCAGAGATCAGTGCTCTGTCCCTGCTAGCGTTCCCACTCCCCCCACCCCTTCCATCCCTCACCAGACCCCACTGCTATTCTTACTTCTCTCTTCCTCTGTCCACCTCCATTTACCCCTCTCCTTAATTTCATGTTCTTCCCAACCCACAATTCCTAACTTATTACATTTCTGTGTTTCTAGATAATTCCTCAGCTGTTCCTGTCACTTCTCTAGACTAAGCCCCCTTCTCCGGCTCTCTTTGGCTCCATTCTACTCTCCTGGGCTGTGCAAGGCGCAGCCCACCTGCGGAGGGCACTTCACCGTGCTCACGGAATGCTTTCCTCCAGATTCCTCTGTGTTTTGCGGCGCTGACTCTGAAATCGGGCTCATTTGAGTAAAGGCTCAACAAACCAGAAAGTGAGCTTATACCTGAAAGATCTGGCAGTATTTGGAGGAAATTGGAATTTAATTAACGTTTCCTTTTATGCCACTGTCAATATGCCTCTGTTACATTTACGGGGTTGTGTGGGTATCCTCTGGTGACTAATTACGTGAAATTTCTCTTCTTTGTTAAATTCTAACGAATGTGCACAATATGTAAAGTTGAAACTGGCTCTGTTGCCAAAAATGAGATTTTTAATTTGAACGGGCATTTATTTTTCTCTTCTTCAAGGAGATGGTAGTTTCACGTATTCGTGTGTCACTGATGGATGAGTGATATTTCTAGTTTTCTTTCTCTTACAGGAGATAACAGTGAGTAATCTGAACCAGCAAGACTTTCTCTTCTTTCTGTTTATGTCCAGAAGGGTTTGCAATGAAAAAAAAAAAAACACAACAGCAGCAGCAAATGGGAACTTACATTTAGATTGTTTATATTGTGCTTGGTTCTCCAACCTCTAGCTCTGTGTGGTTATTTATACCAAGAACAGTGTTTTGTAGGTGCCTGTAGAGGTTGGGAACAACTCCACTTCTTGCCGTGTGGGCAGCGTTGGCCCCTTCTCCCTTGGCATGTGGGACCTGTGTGTGTGTGTTCCCAGATGTCCCTCCAATCCAGCTGCCACTGAGTTGGCTGTAAGCACCAGCCCAGAAAGAGGGGGTGCCCGGAGGGGCCTGAGTCCAACAAAAAAGACTCAATTGGCATTGAAACAACTCCCAGGTCCAAGGCTGTGCTTACGATGTCCATTTTTCATATAAAGAAGCTGAGGCTTAAAGGTTGACGGTCATAGCTGGCACGCTTGCCGGGGGCTGAGAGGAGGAGGAAACAGGGAGTTGTTGTTTAATGGGTATGGAGTTTCAGTTTGGGAAGGTGAGAAAGTTCTGGAGATGGATGGGGGTGATGGTTGCACAACAGTGAGAATGTACTTTATGTCACTGAACTGTATACTTTGAAATGGTTAAATGTTACATATATTTTATCACAATGAGAAACCAAGTTTTGTAATTGCTAGTCATTATTTTCTTTAATTTTTAAAAAATTTATTTTATTTATTTATTTTTGGCTACATTGGGTCTTCGTTGCCGAGCGCGGGCTTTCTCTAGTTGTGGTGAGCGGGGGCTATTCTTCGTTGCGGTGCACAGGCTTCTCATTGCAGTGGCTTCTCTTGTTGCGGAGCACAGGCTCTAGGCACACGGGCTCAGTAGCTGTGGCTCGCGGGCTCTAGAGCACAGGCTCAGTAGTTGTGGCGCACGGGCTTAGTTGCTCCGCAGTATGTGGGGTCTTCCCGGACCAGGGCTCGAACCCGTGTCCCCTGCATTGGCAGGCGGATTCTTAACCACTGCGCCACCAGCGAGGTCCCGCTAGTCGTTAATTTAAAAACACAAAAATTCAGGTGAACAGAGTTTTTTAAATGTGGTATATACAGACAATGAAATATTCAGCCGTAAACAGGAAGGAAATTCTGACACACGCTACAACATGGATGAATCTTGAAAACATTATGGTAAGTGAAATCAGCCCGACACAAAAGGGCAAACACTGTATGATTCCACTTATGTGAGGAATTACCTAGAGTGACCACATTTCGTGGACAGAAGGGAGAAGAGCAGTTGCCAGGGCCTGTGGGAGGGAGAGAATGGGGAGTTAGTGTTTAATGGGTAGCGAGTTTCAGTTTGGGAAGATGAAAAAGTTCTGGAGACAGATGGGGGTGATGGTTGCGCAACAGTGTGAGTGTACATGATGCCACTGAACTGCGTACTTAAAAATGATTAAAATAGTAAAGTTTATGTATATTTTAACACACACACACAGACACGCACAGACACACACACACAGACACACACACGCGCGCGCGCTTGCGCGCGCGCGCGCACAGTCCTGGCAGGCTGCAAGGCACCAAGGAAGCTCTCCTGTTGTCCCGGCCCTTCACTTAGTACTGACTACCTCTCTGAGAACACTGTGTAAATAAAACCAGAAAGGATTCTCTCTCTCATGACAGATGCCCACCATTACTGCATGCCAGAGAGCAGAAGGCAGCCTGATAAAGACTTGACCTCTGGGCACAGAAGACTGCAAACACAAATGCCAGCTTGGAAAAGGGATTAATGATTTAAACAGTCCGAGGGAAAGAAAATCCTATTAGTGTGAGCTTGGCTCACTGAGAAGGGTCCATTAATTCACATACAGGCGTTCCAGGGGGAGAAATGTTGCCCTAATTATGCCTTGGGTAATTTGGCCGTTTAAATGGCTAACCAATTTGCAACTCGGTTCTTCCTCAAGGTATCACATCTTCTTATTCGGTGCTGTTCCCTCCCACTCAGAGCCAGGCTGCTCTTCGGATACGTGCAGCATTGTGGAGATGTTAGCTTGTCTTTGGCGACTGCCACCCCTCCTCCTTTTCAGTCATGTGACCTTGTAGCTCTTCTGCGCTGTTGGAAATGTGTCTCGCTGGAATTATCACCTATGTTAGCAGGATTCTTGTAGCCTCCGGAAGGTACAAGGCCAAATGCCATGTATGCAGCATCTTGCACGAGTAGCTGTGATGGGTAAGGATCAGACAGTTGTATTTCAATGAAGATGAAGGGGAGATTCAGAACCCGTCCAGGTCCCATTCTTGTGAGATGCCTGCTGGGGAAGCTTGGTCCATAGGAACAGCCAGTGCCCTGCTGTTCAGGCAGGACCCAGCCTCCACAGATGGCGTCCCCGTGCCTGATGAGCTGAGTGTCTGTATCTCAGTCGTGATTGATAGATAAGCTCCAGGCAGCCCTTGGTGACGTTATCGCCAGGACGCAAGATATGTCTCCAGTCTTTGGTGGAGAGAGTGCTTCTGGATCAATGCTTCTAATTCTTGCTTCCACCAATCCCTGGCAGAGGCAAGATTCCAGTCAGGTTTTTGGATTCAAATGTCCATATTCTTTGGGCAATTCCACAGCTGCTCAGGAACTAGCGTTTATTGCAAGAGCTAAATATCTTAGGGCTTAAGGTAACCAACTTTAGTTCAGAATACCGGTGAACTACATTATGGGGCTATTAATTGATTCGGTTTTCTTAAGGGCCACACATTTCTCCTCTTTCTCTTCCTACCTTTGCAGGTCTTCCACACTCTGTGTATTGGTGATTCAAGATGGAGGTGGAGGAAAATGGGAAGTGGTGGTTGGAGGTGGGTGGGCAGAGTTGCCATGGTATAGAAGGACTCCATTCTTTGTAGCCCGTCCTATGTTCTTTTGAGAAAATGGCAGTGAATCTGCTCCACTGGCTCTGTGTGCCACGTGCCTGCCCCCATCCTCCTCCCACCCTTTGCCCACCCTGTGTGGACGTTCCCAGAGCAGCATTCTATTCTGAGCTGTCTTCTCGTGCACATTCTCTTCCACAGAGCGCTCATCCACTACTTGGCTTCTGCCACCAAGAGCACCATGGAAGTCGTTCTCAGTTCTGTGTCATCAGCTCCAACCTCCTCTGATCCTCAGACCTGCTTTCCACCTCCCTGTTGGACTGTTCCCCTGGGGGGTCACTCTATCATTTTGATTCAGCATGCTCTCAATTGCCTTATCTTCCCTCCCACCCCCACCCCCAGCACCCTCTCCCCCGTCTGACCACCACAGTTCCTGTCACCTCCTGGTCCCAGTCCTCTTTGACACCTTCATCTCTCTTTCCATATCTAACTTCTTGCCAGGTCCTATGACTTCTGCCTTTTCAGTGTCTCTAAATCCATCCATTCCTTTTATTCATTCAGCACCTCTTTGCTGCACACCCGCCAAGGGCCAAGCTCTTTCCACATTGTATGCACCACCCTGGACCAGATTCTCATGAACTTTTTCAACAGATGATAAGAATAACTTCTTATCTGAAATTCCTACCTTCTGTTTCTTTCCACCCCACTCTGTCCTATGCTATTGCCAGATAAACGTTCCCAGATTGTAAAACTCAGATCACATCAGCTGGGTCAAAAATATTTTACGGTCTGTGGCATTTGGGGCTTCCCAGGCCATGATCCCAAATCGCTTTCCAGTCTCATGCTCTGCTATCACTTCTCTACACCGAAAATAGAAGGAGCAGCGGTAGGCATAGTAGTAATCCTACCAGTAGTAGTAAAGCAACAGCAATATAGTGGTAGCCAATGGTCATAGAACACTTAGTGTGCTGAGCAGTGTTCTAAGTGCTTTCTTTATATATATTAACTCATTTAAAAGTTCTCCTAACCACCCAGTGAGTACCCTTACTCTCGAAAATGCGTCACTTGCAGTGCATGATATTGCAGATCATGCCCTCTGCTGTCCTCTTTCTGTACCTCTTCTCCTGCTGCTGTGTCCGACGAGACTCCTCCTCCCTTTATACATCTCCAAGTCTACATCTCACTCATCCTGAGATTGTCCTAAGTGCCCTGTCCTCCTTGCTGCTTTCCGTGGTGCTCTCCCACTGGATAGGTTCTTTTTGTGTCTGCTTCTGTCTCATCCCTCTCCTCATCTTACGTCTGGTGCTGTGTGTAACTTGGGTTATCCTCTCTGGCTTCTTGGAAGAACCTTGAGGGCATGGACTGCCTCCTCCAGATCTGTATCCTCTGTAGCGTCCAGCAAGTACTTTACACATAGTAAGTGCTGGCTATACTTGGTCTATTGAGCCGAAGTTAATAGGCTTGAATTCACATTCTGGATTCCTTGGCTGCGGTTGATGTCTTTCATGTAGTCTGCCCGCTTCTAGTTAAAGGCTAGATAAACCCAACCAAATCAGGAAGAATGAAGGTGACCAGCATGAGGGAGAGGTAAAATCCTCTTTCACATGCTCATCAGTATTCAGTAATTATCTGTGCTCCTGAGAAGATATCAGTGGGAGGGCCCTTTATGGAGGGAGGCCCTTGGATTGAGGGCAAGGAGAGGATGGATACACCTTTGTGGCTTTGTTAATAATATATTTGGGACCTGAAGGTCCAGGTTCCTGCTATAAGTAGCAGGAAGGAAATTCTGTATCTAGAAGAGGTACCCCAATATGAAAGGAGAATGTCTTTCTTAATTAGCTTTGAAAAGTCAAATATTATTAGTATAATTCATTCTTGCAAGTTTATCAGTATGGCCAGCTTTAACTAGGAAGAGCTTAGAGGCAGAAGTTTGTGGGGTATTCATGACCCTGAGAACTTGTTTTACTTCCGGTCTCTCCGGTCTCCTTAATTCAGTCTGTTCCAGTCCACCTTGCCTTCCTCCGCAGCCCTCACCTTACTTACTCTCTTTGTGCCACATCCCTCGCTTTAAAAAACCAGTGGCTCCAGTTTCCAGTCTTCCCAAAGTAAACCATATTCATACCTGTGTCCTACTGTTTAGCCTTCAAGCCATAGATCAATTTCCACCTCTTCCAGAAAGCCTTTCTTTCTTTCTTTTCTTTTTTTTTTTTTTTTTTTTGCGGTCCGCGGGCCGCTCACTGTTGTGGCCTCTCCCGTTGCGGAGCACAGGCTCCGGACACGCAGGCTCAGCGGCCATGGCTCACGGGCCCAGCCGCTCCACGGCATGTGGGATCCTCCCGGACCGGGACACGAACCCGTGTCCCCCGCGTCGGCAGGCGGACGCTCAACCACTGCGCCACCAGGGAAGCCCCCAGAAAGCCTTTCTTGACTTCTTCAATCCACACTGATGCCACCTGTTCTTTCTCAAACTTCTGTGGAACCTATGGCCTGTACCATGCAATTCAGCCCTCAGTTGTATTGCTGTGTGTTGGTGCTCATTGTTTATTGGGTCTTGTCTCCCAGATGGATTGGGATCTTCTTGAGGACGGTGGCCTCATTTTATTTTGCTTCTTTGATCCAGCAGCTCTTTGCAACCTGTTGAGCATACAAAACACAGATCTCTTTCCTTTTAGATATTGATTGATTGGGGATGTTGGTACCATTTTCTATCTACTTGGTTTTAAAGATAATGCTTGGACTGTAGCCTGCTTAAGCCTAACTATTGAAGTCATATTTTTCTCCATTTAAGAGGGCAAATTTTTTTAAAAAGGTAAAACGGATTGACTTAGCACGTATTAACTACTACCTATATAATAAATACTTCCTATAAGGGTTTGTCCTGTAAGCAGTTTATCAAAGGTGCTAATCCATGGATGTGACCCAGGTACCCCATAGCAGAGGAGGGCTCCCTGGAAGGGGGATTCTGACCCTGGGGGTCTCTCACATCCCTTCCTCCTCAGTGGGATGCCCCTCTTGTAGCTCCTGCCCCCAGCCCAACAGGAAGTTCCCATCAGGCAGACCCTGTCAGGGCACGCATGTGCCAGAATCCAGCATTTCAGGGGCAGTGCTTGGTGGCAGGGTCCCTGAGCTAATGAGTGTGATTGGGGGGCGCTCCCCCATGTCCTTTCTTGACCCTCCTCCTGAGGACACAGATTAGCCTTCCCGGAAAGTGGGATAAATAGGAACTAAGAAAGTACTTGTTCTCTCTCCCTTTATTATCTCGGAAGCCACCTCAGTGTCAGTACATGGTGGTGGGGGAAACTCACTTCCTATATTCCAGGCGCCAGGCTAAGGGCTTTCTATACTTTACTCACTTAATCCACATGTTGGAGACAGAGCAGGGTCTTGAAGTTTGAGCATATTGATGAGAATATGAGAGCTGCATGTAGTGGATCATCAATGAATATGTGTTGAATGGGTGAATACAAGTGTGGAGTTTATGATTATTTTCGCTGTGAAAAACTTAACTTTTGGAGCAGATGTTTTGTATAAAAGCACTTTTCACTTGTAGTGTCTTGCTGAATCTTTATAGCATTCTGTGGTAGAGATCTGGTTTCTATCCTCGTTTGAAGAGGAAGAAACTGGGGGCGGAAGGGTGAATAACTGGCCCCAAATCACACATCAGGTAAATGTCAGACAAGGGCAGGACCAAGACTCAAAGACAGATTCTGTGATTTTGAAACACATACCCTTTCCGCCTGCCTATTAAGAAATAGAACTCCTGGGCTTCCCTGGTGGCGCAGTGGTTGAGAGTCCACCTGCCGATGCGGGGGACACGGGTTCGTGCCCCCGTCCGGGAAGATCCCACATGCCGCGGAGCGGCTGGGCCCGTGAGCCATGGCCGCTGAGCCTGCGCGTCCGGAGCCTGTGCTCCGCTGCGGGAGAGGCCACAGCAGTGAGAGGCCCGCGTACCGCAAGAAAAAAAAAAAAAAAATAGAACTCCAGCTTGAAAAAATCATTCTGATTTCTCAGACTTCAGTCCAGACTGTCAGGTGAGACAGATCCAGTTTGTAACAGGTGGGGTTGGGAGTGGTAGGGAGAAAGTTGGAAATGTATTTTTTAAACAAGCGGAGCCCCTTATTTCAGCCTGTTTTTATGTGGAGCCTGAGATAAAAAGCAGATAAATGTGAAGCTGCTCTAGTTGAAGGAGGGGCTCAGGGCCTCAAACCCCACCACTCAGTCTCCGCATCACCCTACAGCAGTCTCCAAAGAACACAGTGATGAGCTGGGGGCAGGGAGGAGTGAGGACCATGTCTCCTGAATGCCCAGCCTCCATTGTAATTGGCCGCCTCTCTTATACACCCATCCCACGATGTAACATTACAGATCAACCCAAAGTGCGGAAGTAAAATAAACATGGTATAAAGACATCCTGATTATCAAGTGCTCTGGGGCAGAACCGAGAAAATGGATCAAGTTAATTTTATAGAGGAAAGGCACTCAGAACTTGCGCTTGAAATAGGAGAGGCTTTAATTTTGCTGACAGGAAGAGTAAAGCAGTTCAACTCATATTTTATTTTTTATGATTATAACAATAATATGTTTTCATTATAAAATAACTTGAAAAATTCAGAAAAAATAAAAGAAGAAAATAAAAATCACCTATAATCCTACAAGTAAGAGATATCTACTCAAGGCTTTGCATAGTATATTTTCTTCCAGTGTTTTTCTTGTATATAATGCATCTATACCTAAGTGGATCAAATTGTGTTTATATATTGTTGAATTTCTGCTTCTTGCTCTTTAACATTATAGGATGTGCATTTTCCATTCTCATCAATATGTTGTTTTAAACATAATTTAAAACATCTCACTCGTTACACACGTAACATGTTTATTGTAGATGTTTGGAAAAAATAGGTAAGCGCCAAGAAGAATATAAAGATCACCGACAATCTCAGTACCCAGAAATGACTGTTGCTTAGCATTTTGGTGAATATTTTTCCAGTCTTTTTATTACATTTACTCATATATACATAGACATTGTTAACATACTGATGGTTATATTACATATACTTAAATATTTTCCCGTGTGATGAATTAGGGATAGATACTAATTTCATCTTCTTTCATTACTTTATGATGAACTTTAAATATTTATTATTATTTTTATGTGAATTGCCTATCCATGTCTTGTCATTTTTATAGAATTATTCTTGATTTATAAATGTTTTTAATAGATTAAAGAGATTTATCTTTTCTTATTAGTCATCAATTTTATATATGTCAAGCCCAATCGCCTAATTCATCACACCACCACACCCTGCCGCTTTCCTCCCGTGGTGTCCATACGTTTGTTCTCTACATATGTGTCTCAGTTTCTGCCCTGCAAACCAGTTCATCTGTACCATTTTTCTAGGTTCCACATATATGCGTTAATATACGATATTTGTTTTTCTCTTTCTGACTCACTTCACTCTGTATGACAGTCTCTAGATCCATCCATGTCTCAACAAATGACCCAATTTCATTCCTTTTTATGGCTGAGTAATATTCCACTGTATATATATATGTACCACATCTTCTTTATCCATTCGTCTGTCGATGGGCATTTAGGTTGCTTCCATGACTTGGCTATTGTAAATAGTGCTGCAGTGAACATTGGGGTGCATGTGTCTTTTTGAATTATGGTTTTCTCTGGGTCTGTGCCCAGTAGTGGGATTGCTGGATCATGTGGTCATTTTACTTTTAGTTTTTTAAGGAACCTCCATACTGTTCTCCATAGTGGCTATAGCAATTTACATTCCCATCAACAGTGCAAGAGGGCTCCCTTTTCTCCACACCCTCTCCAGCATTTGTTGTTTGTAGATTTTCTGATGATGCCCATTCATACGGGTGTGAGGCGATACCTCATTGTAGCTTTGATTTGCATTTCCCTAATAATTAGTGATGTTGAGCAGCTTTTCATGTGCTTCTTGGTCATCTGTATGTCTTCTTTGGAGAAATGTCTATTTAGGTCTTCTGCCAATTTTTGGATTGCGTCGTTTGTTTTTTTAATACTGAGCTGCATGAGCTGTTTTATATGTTTTGGAGATTAATCCTTTGCCTGTTGGTTTGGTTGCAGATATTTTCTCCCATTCTGAGGGTTGTCTTTTCGTCTTGTTTATGGTTCCCTTTGCTGTGCAAAAGCTTTGAAGTTTCATTAGGTCCCATTTGTTTATTTTTGTTTTTATTTCCATTACTCTAGGAGGTGGATCAAAAAAGATCTTGCTGTGATTTATGTCAAAGAGTGTTCTGCCTATGTTTTTCTCTAAGACTTTTATAGTGTCCGGTCTTACATTTAGGTCTCTAATCCATTTTGAGTTTATTTTTGTGTATGGTGTTAGGGAGTGTTCTAATTTCATTCTTTTACATGTAGCTGCCCAGTTTTCCCAGCACCACTTATTGAGGAGACTGACTTTTCTCCATTGTATATCATTGCCTCCTTTGTCATAGATTAGTTGACCATACATGCATGGGTTTATCTCTGGGCTTTCTATCTTGTTGCATGATCTGTATTTCTGTCTTTGTGACAATACCATATTGTCTTGATTACTATAGCTTTGTAGTGTAGTCTGAAGTCAGGGAGTCTGATTCCTCCAGCTCTGCTTTCTTCCCTCAAGACCGCTTTGACTCTTTGGGGTCTTTTGTGTCTCCATACAAATTTGAAGATGTTTTGTTCTAGTTCTGTAAAAAACACCACTGGTAATTTGATAGGGATTACACTGAATCTGTAGAGTGCTTTGGGTAGTATAGTCATTTTCACAATATTGATTCTTCCAATCCAAGAAAATGGTATATCTCTCCATCTGTTGGTATCATCTTTAATTTCTTTCATGAGTGTCTTATGGTTTTCTGCATACAGGTCTTTTGTCTCCCTAGGTAGGTTTATTCCTAGGTATTTTATTCTTTTTGTTGCAGTGTTAAATGGGAGGGTCTCCTTAATTTCTCTTTCTGGTTTTTCATCATTAGTGTATAGGGATGCAAGAGATTTCTGTGCATTAATTTTGTATCCTGCAACTTTACCAAATTCATTGATTAGCTCTAGTAGTTTTCTGGTGGCATCTTGAGGATTCTCTATGTATAGTATCGTGTCATCTGCAAACAGTGACAGTTTACTTCTTCCTTTCCAATTTGGATTCCTTTTTTTTCTTTTTCTTCTCTGATTGCTGTGGCTAGGACTTCCAAAAGTATGTTGAATAATAGTGGTGAGAGTGGACTTCCTTGTCTTATTCCTGATCTTAGAGGAAATGCTTCCAGTTTTTCACCATTGAGATAGAAGTTTGCTGTGGGTTTGTCATATATTGCGTTTATTATGTCCAGGTAGGTTCCCTCCGTGCCCACTTTCTGGAGAGTTTTTATCATAAATGGGTGTTGAATTTTGTCAGAAGCTTTTTCTGCATCTATTGAGATGATCATATAGTTTTTCTCCTTCAATTTGTTAATATGGTGTATCACATTGATTGATTTGTGTATATTGAAGAATCCTTGCATCCCTGGCATAAATCCCACTTGATCGTGGTTTATGATCCTTTTAATGTGTTGTTAGATTCTGTTTGCTAGTATTTTGTTGAGGATTTTTGCATCTATATTCATCAGTGATATTGGTCTGTAATTTTCCTTTTTTGTAGTATCTTTGTCTGGTTTTGGTATCAGGATGATGGTGGCCTCGTAGAATGAGTTTGGGAGTGTTCATGCCTCTGCGATATTTGGCAAGAATCTCAGAAGGGTGGGTGTTAGCTCTTCTCTAAATGTTTGATAGAATTCACCTGTGAAGCCATCTGGTCCTGGACTTTTGTTTGTTGGAAGATTTTTAATCACAGTTTCTATTTCGTTACTTGTGATTGGTCTGTTCATATTTTCTATTTCTTCCTGGTTCAGTCTTGGAAGGTTCTACCTTTCTAGGAATTTGTCCATTTCTTCCAGGTTGTCCATTTTATTGGCATAGAGTTGCTTGTAGTAGTCTCTTAGGATGCTTTGTATTTCTGTGGTGTCTGTCGTAACTTCTCCTTTTCCATTTCTAATTTTATTGATTTGAGTCCTGTCCCTCTTTTTCTTGATGAGTCTGGCTAATGGTTTATCAATTTTGTTTATCTTCTCAAAGAACCAGTTTTTAGTTTTATTGATCTTTGCTATTGTTTTCTTTGCTTCTATTTCATTTATTTCTGCTCTGATCTGTATGATTTCTTTCCTTCTACTAACTTTGGGTTTTGTTTGCTCTTCTTTCTCTGGTTCCTTCAGGTGTAGGGTTAGATTCTTTATTTGAGATGTTTCTTGTTTCTTGAGGTAGGCTTGTATAGCTATAAACTTCCCACTTAGAACTGCTTTTGCTGCATCCCATAGGTTTTGGATCGTCGTGTTTTCATTGTCGTTTGTCTCTAGGTATTTCTGGATTTCCTCTTTGATATCTTCAGTGAGTCTCTTGGTTATTTAGTAACGTATTGTTTAGCCTCTATGTGTTTGTGTGTTTTATGTTTTTTTCCCTGTAATTCATTTCTAATATCACAGCGTTGTGGTCAGAAAAGATGCTTGATATGATTTTAATTTTCTTAAATTTACTGAGCCTTGATTTGTGACCCAAGATGTCATCTATCCTGGAGAATGTTCCGTGTGCGCTTGAGAAGAAAGTGTAATCTGCTGTTTTTGGATGGAATGTCCTTTAAATATCAATTAAATCTGTCTGGTCTATTGTGTCATTTAAAGCTTCTGTTTCCTTATTTATTTTCATTTTGGATGATCTGTCCATTGGTGTAAGTGAGGTGTTAAAGTCCCCCACTATTATTGTGTTACTCTCGATTTCCTCTTTTATAGCTGTTAACAGTTGCCTTATGTATTGAGGTGCTCCTATGTTGGGTGCATATATATTTATAGTTGGTATATCTTCTTCTTGGATTGATCCCTTGGTCATTATGTAGTGTCCTTTCTTGTCCCTTGGAACAATCTTTATTTTAAAGTCTGTTTTATCTGATGTGAGTATTGTTCCTCCAGCTTTCTTTTGATTTCCATTTGCATGGAATATCTTTTTTCATCCCCTCACTTTCAGTCTGTATGTGTCCCTAGGTCTGAAGTGGGTCTCTTGTAGACAGCATATTTATAGGTCTTGTTTTTGTATCCATTCAGCAAGCCTGTGTCTTTTGGTTGGAGCATTTAATCCGTTCACGTTTAAGGTAATTATCGATATGTATGTTCCTTTGACCATTTTCTTAATTGTTTTGGGTTTGTTTTTGCAGGTCCTTTTCTTCTGTTGTGTTTCCCACTTCGAGAAGTTCCTTTAGCATTTGTTGTAGAGCTGGTTTGGTGGTGCTGAACTCTCTTAGCTTTCGCTTGTCTGTAAAGCTTTTGATTTCTCCATCGACTCTGAATGAGATCCTTGCTGGGTAGAGTAATCTTGGCTGTAGGTTCTTCCCTTTCATCACTTTAAGTATATCATGCCACTCCCTTCTGGTTTGTAGATTTTCTGCTGAGAAATTAGCTGTTAACCTTATGCGAGTTCCCTTGTATGGTATTTGTCATTTTTCCCTTGCTGCTTTCAGTAATTTTTCTTTGTCTTTAATTTTTGCCGATTTGATTACCATGTGTCTCGGCGTGTTTCTCCTTGGGTTTATCCTGTGTGGGACCCTCTGCACTTCCTGGACTTGGGTGGCTATTTCCCTTCCCATGTTAGGGAAGTTTTTGACTATAATCTCTTCAAATATTTTCTCTGGTTCTTTCTCTCTCTCTTCTCCTTCTGGAACCGCTATAATGCAAATGTTGTGTTTAATGTTGTCCCAGAGGTCTTAGGCTGTCTTCATTTCTTTTCATTCGTTTTTCTTTATTCTTTTCCGTAGCAGTGAATTCCATCATTCTGTCTTCCAGGTCACTTATCCGTTCTTCTGCCTCACTTATTCTGCTGTTGATTCCTTCTAGTATAGTTTTCATTTCAGTTATTGTATTGTTCATCTCTCTTTGTTTGTTCTTTAATTCTTCTAGGTCTTCATTAAACATTTCTTGCATCTTTTCGATCTTTGCCTCCATTCTTTTTCTGAGGTCCTGGATCATCTTCACTATCGTTATTCTGAATTCTTTTTCTGGAAAGTTGCCTATATCCACGTCGTTTAGTTGTTTTTCTTGGGTTTTATCTTGTTCCTTCATCTGGTACATAGCCCTCTGCCTTTTCATCTTGTCTGTCTTTCTGTGAATGTGGTTTTTGTTCCACAGGCTGCAGGATTGTAGTTCTTCTTGCTTCTGCTGTCTGCCCTCTGGTGGATAAGGCTATTTAAGAGGCTTGTGCAAGTTTCCTGTTGGGAGGGACTGGTCGTAGGTAGAGCTGGTTGTAGCTCTGGTGGGCAGAGCTCAGTAAAACTTTAATCTGCTTGTCTGCTGATGGGTGGGGCTGGGATCTCTCCCTGTTGGTTGTTTGGCCTGAGGCGACCCAACACTGGAGCCTACTGCGGCTCTTTGGTGGGGCTAATGGCGGACTCTCGGAGGGCTCATGCCAAGGAGTACTTCCCGGAGCTTCTCTTGCCAGTGTCCTTGTCCTCATGGTGAGCCACAGCCACCCCCCGCCTCTGCAGGAGACCCTCCAACACTAGCAGGTAGGTCTGGTTCAGTCTCCTATGGGGTCACTGCTCCTTCCCCTGGGTCCCAGTGCACACACTACTTTGTGTGTGCCCTCCAAGAGTGGAGTCTCTGTTTCCCCCAGTCCTTTCGAAGTCCTGCAATAAATTCCCGCTAGCCTTCAAGGTCTGATGCTTTAGGAATTCCTCCTCCCGTTGCTGGACCCCCAGGATGGGAAGCCTGACATGGGGCTCAGAATTTTCACTCCAGTGGGTGGACTTCTGTGGTATGTGTTCTCCAGTCTGTGAGTCACCCACGCAGCAGTTACAGGATTCGATTTTACTGTGATTGTGCCCCGCCTACCGTCTCATTGTGGCTTCTCCTTTGTCTTTGGATGTGGGGTATTATTTTTGGTGAGTTCCAGTGTCTTCCTGTCAATGATTGTTCAGCAGTTAGTTGTGATTCTGGTGCTCTCGCAAGAGGAAGTGAGCGCACGCCCTTGTACTCTGCCATCTTGGTTCAGGGCCTGCACATAGATCTTATTTGTATCATTTCTTTGGGATTGATTCAGAGAAATGGGATTATTGGGGCACTACCCACAAGAAGTATAGGCAAATACCTGTTTCTCTAAACTCTTAGTATAACTGAGTATTATGTTTAAGGAGCTGTCCAACTTATTAAGCAAAAAAAGGACTTTTAGTTTTAAATTATTTGATTATTAGAATGTTTTTCTTTCATATTTTATTATCTATTTGTATCTGAATGCTTTGTGTCTTGGCTATTATTCTTTGCCCAACTGGGCTCTTATTGGTTTTCTAACCGATTTTTTTATGTTTAGAAAATATAATTTAAGGAACTTAACCTTATGCTATTTGCTACAAATTTGTTTCTCACTTTGTTCCATGAATTCTTATTTTTATGCTTGGTTTGATTTGCTGTTTTAGATTATTTTAGATTATACTGTCAAATCTATTCCATTCTTTGCGATTTTCTACCATTTGTATTTTGCTTTAGAGAAAGTCCTTTGATTGTTTTTCTAGTTTGATTTTGTTCATTTAGCTTTAGCATCCATTGGTAGTATATTTTCATGTGTCACCTGTCTGAGGTGGGACGGTTTGAAAAGACTCTAAGGGAGAATGAGGACCAGGTTTGAGCAGTCATCGGAAGGTGACAGCACATGGAACTGGGATTTCAGAGGGAGAAGAGAGGCTATGACACAGGACATTCAGGGTCAGGTTACAAGTCCTCAAAAGATGTACAGATCCTTACAGCTGAAATACAATCCAAAGCTGAGGTTGAGAAAGAGGGAACCACAGAGAGAGGACACGCTTATTCTATTTTTGTTTTTTGTTGTTCATTTATTTATTTTTGGCCATGCTCTTGGGATCTTAGTACCCTGACCAGGGGTCGAATCTGGGCCCTCGGCAGTGAAAGCTTTTGGAGGAATTCTGCCAGGGAATTCCCCAGTACATGCTTATTCTGAATGGTGGGGATAGGATGGCTTTGATTAGGGATTAGTAAGTTCAAAAACTATCATTGCTCTAGCCAAGTTCACCAAGGACTTCCCATGTGTCAGATCTCTTTTCCTTTCTTGTTTACCTCTTCTGCAGCTTTTGACCCTGTCTTGAGTTTCCTGGTTTTCAAAGCACCAAATCCCCTCAGATTCCATGGCACCTCCTCTCCCGATTTTCTTTCTCCCTTCTCAAGTGGGGGCTTCTCTGCTCTTCTGCCATCCCTGCCTCAGGGTTGAGCCCTGTTCCTTCTACTTGATAAACTCTCCCTTGGGTGACCTTATTTATCCCCACACCTTCAGTTACCATCCACATGTCGATGACCCTAGTCCTCAATGTGTGTCTCCAACCTGGAGCTGTCTTCTGAATCGGGGTGAATATATTTACTCAATGTTTGGATGGTTTATTGCAAACTTAGCAATACATTTCCAAGCTTAACGAATCTTCCCTTTTCCGCCCCCTCCCTGTCCCCAAACCCAGCTTGCTCTTTTTCCCAGATTCCCTGTCTTAGTGAGTGGGTTTCTCTTAGCAAGCTGCTTATGTGCTCTGCTTTCAGAAGAAAGGGGCTTACATCTCTGCGAGAAACTTGCAGTCAACGTGAGGATCTTCCTGTGGCTGAGAATGAGTAGGTACTAGTTTCCCAAGGAAAGCTAAAATAGCAGAGACAACACGCTGTCCTTTGACATGGGAAATAAAGGCCTAACAAGGCCCTGAGAGGTCATTTGTGAGACAGGAGTTTCTGAGCATTCCTCCAGTATAAAGATTTTTAAGGTAAACCATCCCAGTCTTCAGCTTGCAAATTCAGTCTCCAGAGGCCACATATTCCAGAACAGTTTCTAAATTTGCTCCTATGATTTTGCATTCAGAAGGAGATGAACCTACAGATCCTGGTAACAACTAAGCAGTAGAATTTCAATCCTCTACTGGTGGTCCAGGTAGGGCAGCAAATGCAGTTCCTGAAGCAGGTGGAAGCCTTTTAAAGAAAAACTTCTCAAAGATCTCATTTGAGCAGAGTTAGTTCTTTACTGTATTTTTGTTTATATTAACAAAAGACACAACAGATTGATCAGAAGGGCGTCACTTCTTTTTAGATAAGCGTTCTAAAGCTTCAAGCAAGAGATGTTGAAATTTGGGCTAGTTACTAAATCTTCGAGGGAGAAGAGAAAGTAAAGTATTACTTTTTATCCATTTGGAGGCATCAGAGTCATTAAAAAAATAATCAGAAAAAGTGAAGCAGCATCAAGCATTTGAGCGAGTGGGAAAGAAGGTTTCCAGCTGCTAAGGAGTGTAAGAGAAGACCTTGCCATGATTTCTTCTTTTTCCTGTCCTCACCATGTTCTTTTTGGCAACCACTAAGCTCACTAAAAAGAGAAGCTTCCTTTTCACTGCTCTTCAGGCTACTGGGCGGTGAGATCACTCATGCTCCAGGATCACCCTGAAAGTCAGGTTCGCTCTTACCCACATGCCCCCTGTCTTTCCCCGGATTATCTGTCTCCTCCCACTTTATGGAATTGAATCTTGCCCAGGACGCTGTCATTTGAAGCTTCATTATCAGCTTTCCTGAAAATGCCCCATGCTTCCTGCTAACTTGTGAATATGAGCCACAGACATTTTCTTTCAAGGAGACTAGGGATTTTTAGTAGAACCAGTAGGTTAATTCATACACAATTGCTAAAGAAAGTCCTGTGCCCCCAAAATGGTTGGTGGCTCCAAATGCCATTGGCCCTTTGCTGAAATGCTTTCCCTCCGGGGACTTCAGCTGCCTTCCAGAGATAAAAATACTGCTACCAAGTTCGCTCTGCAAGTTAACAGTCTGAAAGAAGAATGTAAGTGTGGCTTTCAGTGGACAAATATAGGCATTCTGGACATATTTTTATGCTTTTCTTTTGAGAAGTCTGCGTTTGCACTTTCTGCATTATTGATATGTGTCTTCGGAGGGAGGATCTGATTTTGGAAAGATGTAGAGACACACGTTGCCTAGGAGCCCCCTGATGAGACAAGGAAAATCAGTAAGTGCAAAAATCACTGATTTAAATCCAGTTCCTGATAAGGAGCAGATAGGAACCAGTTAGAGCTTCCATGAAACAATGCCAGGAAGATCTGAGAGCAATGAGGTGAAAACAAACCGAGCAAAAAGTTTTGGTTGCCTGCGGTGCAGCCGTTTCAGTGGAGTATCACCACCACCTGACTTTTCTCTCATTTAGTTGCAACAGCCAGAGCTTCTCACCTGGAAACCCAGGAGATTCCTTCTCTCATCTCTTCTTGGAAAGCTTTAACCCCTGCCAGCTGGAATCAGCATTGCAGCGAAGAAAGAGTAGCCGTATGGCCTCAGCCCTCCTATTGACAGGTTTCAGGCCTGCACCCTGCACATTGTTGGTATCATGGGATAGTGTTCTCCTGCAGGATCCTTGTCAGAGAGGAGGCAGGCTCTTGGGATGTCTCTACTCTCTTGAAGACAGGAGAGCATTCCTCCTGATGGGGCAGGGGTGGGACTCTGGGGGCTGTGTCTGCATGCACTATCATCTTGCATGCACTGCTGTGTTCGTGATCGTGTGAGCAAACGTGTGGTGCCTCATATCAGCCATCTCCTTCCACTACATCCCCATCCCCATGTCTCCCCGGCCCCTTGGGATCTAGCTTTCATCCTCACCAGTATACTGGGGTGATGCTCTCTGAAGGGCCAGTTGGCTTAGGTCCTGTGTCCTTCTCTTGGGCATCTTCCTTCTTTCCTTCTCAGCAGTGCTTGATGCTGTCCCTGCGGCCACCACACCACTCTCTGATCTTGCTTTCCCTCCTGCCTCTGTAACTGCTCCTGCTTTGTCTCCATCAGGGGCTCTCATCTCTCCCTACTCTTCCTAGATGCTCACTCTGTTCTTCAGTGCTCACCGTCTTCCCTCTGAGGTCTCAGTCACCCTAATGGCCAAGTTGCCTGCTCTATTCAGATATTCCCAGGCTGTGCCCTAGTCTCATTGAGTTCCAGCAGAAGATGAACCAGGTGCTTACTGGCCATTTCTACCCACATATCACATTATCATTTCAGACTCAGTCTGCTTCAAACTCATCCAATCATTCTCCATCCACACTTGACTCGTCTTCCTGATGTTCCTCAACCACGAAAGCCAAAGCTCATTCTTGATACTTGGTTCTGTTTTAGAGGCGTGTATCCAGTCGGTTGCCAAGGGCTGATAGCTTTTTGCTGAATGTCCCTTCAGTCAGTCCCTTCCACGTTGCTTGCCATCTGTGATGCAGTCCAGCTACACCTGAAGTTTTGCTGTTGCCCGGGAGCTGATCTTCTTGCCCCTGCTCTCTGCCAGATGAATCTCTTGAAAACACTGCTTTCCTGCACCACATCCTTTCTGCAAACCCTTTACCATGGTGAACAGCCTAAAGTCTACAATTTGTAGGCTGTCACTGAGGAACTCCCAATGCTGGCCAGTGTGAGTCCACACCTCCAGTCAACGGTGTACCCAGAACATGCCAAGGGCATGCCTGCCCCACACCCATGCTTGTGCCGGCTTCCTCACCCCAGAAGGCCTTCTCCCTCTCCTCTCCTGTTTGTAGATCTTACACCTTCTTCAAACTGGATTAGGATCTGCTTTTCTCGTGAAACTTCCTATAAATATTTGAGCCTTAAGGACCCTGATCTCTGACATCTAAACAGTGATATCCAGCACTTACCTTACATTTAATCAACTACTGCTTTTTGGTATCTTTTGCATTGTTTTCTTTTACTGGTATTTAATTTTTATTTTTGGATTAATTTTTTCTTTCCTTTTGCATGTTTTTTTTGGCACTGACACAATTATAAGCTTCTTGAAGGCATGAGCTATATATACATTTTTTCCTTTGTGTCCCCCTATTATCTGATACAGAATTTGGCAGGTAGGAACTTCTTGGCACTTGAGAGCAGAATGAGATTTCCTTTTATCTGGGACTTTATTTTAATGAAGGAAATCTATTTTTGAAATAACTATTTTTTCCTCTACAAGATTATTTATTGACCTGTTCGTCCCTCCCATCTTTCCATCAATATGTAAAATTTTACTCATCAAAAAAAGGTGTTGTTTCTTTCTTTTTTTAATTAATTAATTTATTTATTTATTTTGGGCCGTGTTGGGTCTTCGTTTCTGCGCGAGGGCTTTCTCTAGTTGCGGCGAGCGGGGGCCGCTCTTCATCGCGGTGCGCGGGCCTCTCACTATCGCGGCCTCTCTTGTTGCGGAGCACAGGCTCCAGACGCGCAGGCTCAGTAGTTGTGGCGCACGGGCCTAGCCGCTCCGCGGCATGTGGTATCTTCCCAGACCAGGGCTCGAACCCGTGTCCCTTTCATTAGCAGGCAGATTCTCAACCACTGCGCCACCAGGGAAGCCCAAGGTGTTGTTTCTTTTTTTTTTTTTTAATTAATTAATTTATTTATTTTAGGCTGTCTTGGGTCTTCGTTTCTGTGTGAGGGCTTTCTCCAGTTGCGGCGAGCGGGGGCCACCCTTCATCGTGGTGCGCGGGCCTCTCACTGTCGCGACCTCTCTTGTTGAGGAGCACAGGCTCCAGACGTGCAGGCTCAGTAGTTGTGGCTCACGGGCCTGGTTGCTCCACGGCATGTGGGACCTTCCCAGACCAGGGCTCGAACCCGTGTCCCCTTCATTAGCAGGCAGATTCTCAACCACTGCGCCACCAGGGAAGCCCCAAGGTGTTGTTTCTTGTTTGTGAGCTTGATTATCTGTGATCGACAGCTGAGATGTACTAATACACTCCTTCTTTTTCACTACATGTTGTTGGCTCCTCTTCCCGATGAGGGGGTATGAGTGATGCTCAGGGTGGAATCTTGCTGGGGGTCACATGTTTGAACCCCAGAGAGGGGAGGAAATAGCAACACTGCACGCAGAGAGTGCCAAACCTAATTCAGGCACTGCTTGACCTTGATGGCTTTTGGATTAAAGAATATTAAAGAAAAGAGAGATTAGCTGGCTGGCAAATGAGGCTGAGCCTGGTTCTCAGCTTGGCAAATCCAGAAACTTCATTTAACAGTTCACCACATTCTCTGAAGAAGAAATTGATATTTACCAGACCTAAAAACACTGGTTATAAAACCAGCATTCCAATGTACTAATTTATAATTAAACATTTTAGGGATTGATGTATTTATATCCTTTTTCTAGGGTGACTTGGGGAGTATGAAGGCATCTAGGCAACCTAATTCTAAATCAGAGTTGAACGATGACTGTGAGAGAATCAGAGCAGTGGTTCTGGAGGAGTCTTGAACTCTAGGGAGGCCTGGATAGTTGCCTCTGGACAGCTGTGTGTGTGTGTGTGTGTGTGTGTGTATACTTATATACACACACACATTTCTCCCCCACATCCTGCATATTCACACCTGCCATTTGCAAGTATTTGTTGAGCACCTACTAAGTGCTTGATGCCATGTGCTGAAGACAGAGGCACTATTCCTACTCCTCTGGAGTTCATAGACAGGCATCTGTCCTTTGGACAGTAGTGAGTAAACAGTATCAATCTCATTCATCAGCTCTTTTTTTTCTAACTCCCTATAGATGACCATTTCCTTTGGATCTTAAAAATCATTTCTGAAGTTGGTGTGTTTATGAAACTGGCTGATATGATCAATTTCATGTCACTTTATTTTTTGGAAATGACATTTTCTAACCTTCCCTCCAGTTTTGGATGACGGTCTTCTCGGGGTGGGTAGACCTACGCGTGTCCACACATCCCAGGAACAGCAATGGGGAGCTATGGGTAGGCATTTGCCACTATTCCTCAAGCCTGCCTCTGGTGCTGGAGATCCTTGTTTTCTCAGGTGTATCTGAAAAGTTCTGGTGGAAATTGGTTTTCGGAAGCTCTTGTTAAAGCAGTCTGTGCCCACGGTGGGCAGTGGAAGTTTTAGTTTGCTCCCTTGGCTGCTTTGAGAAGTGCCACTGTATTTAAAAGCAGTGTCTAGTAGTCCAGCTTTTACTGGAGATGACTGCGGGGAGGGGACTTTTTCTTTCCCCTTAAGGAGGAGTGGGAAGTTTTCTTCTTCTCAGTGGGAGACAAGAGATGACAGGGTGTCATGGTGGCATAGAGAAAAAGCCCTGCGTGGATGTAATCCTACCTTTTCTGCTTTGCCCACTTGGCTGCAGGTGTGTCAGTGAGAATGGCAGATCTTTTCTAGCTGATGGGGAGACGAGAAAGGCAGACTAAGGCTGTGTTTTTAATTAGCGTGAACAAGTAAAAGCAGGTGACAAGAGCACTGGAACTGGAGACAAACTGCTGGTACCTGTGAGACGCGGGGGGACTTTTAATGCCAAGATGACCTTTAGTCCTGGAGCAGAGATTCCCAGGATGTCTGCCCAGGAATGGTCAGATGCCAAGATAAAGAGTCTCCGTGTGATTTAGGATGATGTGTTTTAATCAGGCTTTTGGCACAGAACTGACAGGGAACTCCAGAGCCATAACCCAGTCCCAGAAGCTATTTCATTCCAAGATATGATTCAGAGTGAGTTGGAAAGGAGCATTTTACCGGAGTCTGGGGATCAGACTAAAGTTGTCCCTGTGTGCCAGCAGTTAAGGATTAGTGATGAACTATGTGGACAAAGGATGTCGCCTGCCATATCAGTAAACAAAGGATGTTGCAGCCATGGAGCCGTCAGCCACTGTAGCTGTACCCTGACGGTGCACTCTGAGGGGATTCAGGATGGGCAAAAAACAGGATCCTGGCCCTAGATAGTTAAAGTGCATATCAAAGGAATGATTTCAGTGAACCCAGACTCTTGCATCTTCCCTCAGTTAGAAAAGCGCCAAATTCCTTAATTTGAGATGTCTGGTTTTCTTTCATCTTTTGATGTTCCAACTACCTGGAGTTTTTCCGCAAAATCTCCTATCTATCCTGTCTCCTCCCTTAGCTCTTAGGGGCAGTCCCTCAGTGCTCTCTGAGAGAGCATCTTCCGGGGTGAGGTCCTCAGTTTGTCCACCGAATAAAATATAATTCTCAGCTTTTAGGTTGTGCTTTCTTTTTTTTTTCATATTTTGAGCAATTAACAAAACAGCAACTGTGATGGTTGAATAGGGTTGTCAAAAGCTGCAGAATATGGCTATGCCAACATCCACAAGTGTGCAGTGTCAGTAGGATTTATCTACTGTCCATAGTTTCAAAAAAGTATTTTATTAGATTTTGGCTTTTTAAAAGAGGTTAGGTGGGCTTCCCTGGTGGCGCACTGGTTAAGAGTCCACCTGCCGATGCAGGGTACGTGGGTTCGTGTCCCGGTCCGGGAGGATCCCGCATGCCGCGGAGCGGCTGGGCCCGTGAGCCATGGCCGCTGAGCCTGCGCGTCCGGAGCCTGTGCTCTGCGACGGGAGAGGCCCCAACAGTGAGAGGCCCGCGTACCACAAAAAAAAAAAAAAAAAAAAAAGAGGTTAGGTACTTGAGAAGGGATGACAGGTTTATTTTAAATTTAGTTAAAACACCTCTTGTTGAGTAAGCTTTCTCAGACCTCCTGGTTAGGACTTTGGTATGATCACAATGTGGGGTGGTATGGGATGTCCATCTGTCTGTCTATCCATCTGTCCATTTATCCATCCAGTGACAATTCATTGAGCCTACAATATGGTATCCCCTACGTGAGTGACATACAGACTCAACATCCAATACATTTGTAAACAATATACGATGATGGCTGGCCATCCTTTCTTACAGCCTATTTTCAGGATCGGAATGGGGTTGAAAAATCAATAATTGGGTGTTTTAACAATAAGAAGCTTGTGTACCCATATATCTAAGTTGGCTTGAATTAGTTTAGTTGGGGGAAAACCCCCCAAGTGTGTGGATTCATTAAACCATTCAAGTCTTTCTTTAGCTTTCACTTATTTGAATAAATGCTTTGTCTGAGTTGAAAAATTTTTCATTCGGAGTAGGGCAGGCATCCCTTGTCACTCAAGGGAAAATGGAAATGTATTGCGGACTAAAATGTGTCTTCCCTCTTCAGACCTGTTCCATGTTGTCTGGTTGTCTTACAACCAAACCTGAGCCCACCCTTCAGAAGCCTGTACAAGACATCTGGAACTTTGCTACTTTAAGTCTGTCTGATTCGCAGCGCATCTTGATTTTACAATATCTGTTACCTTATAGAGAGCAATGCACCAACTCTACCACATGTGCTAAGAATAATACTGTCAAATATTGTTAAACTGCTAGAAATCAACTTTTGGAAATGGGCTAAATGAATGTGTATTTCCCATGCTGTCTTAATTCAGTTAAAGAGATCTTTTTTTTTTTTAACCATATGTGCCAGAAATGCTTACCTTGGATCCAAGCTTGAATCTGAGATACTGTGCCAAAAAAAAAAATGAACAGTTTTTACCAAGTTTTAAGCAGTTGCAAAAAAATGGTGACTGTGATGGTTGGAGAGAATTGTCAAAGACTACAAAATGTGATTCTTACTCATCTCTAGAAAATAAAGTGCAGAGCAGAAGGCTTGGAAATAGCATAAAATCAAGAGATATGGTGATCCTAGTGGACCACTGTATTTAGAACGAGAGCATAGGAGGGTCACTCTAGGAGTAAATTGGCATTTGAGTACCTATCCCAAAATGCAATGGGTCCCGTTAGGTTTTCTTTAGGAAGAGAGACCCTCGTTGACAGACTCAACAGCCTTTCCTCTGAAGCTTCTGGTCTTTTGTAGCACCGAGCTTGAGCTGACAGCTGGAAGACTTGGGTGTTCCCTCGAGTCCTCAAAAGGCTTGTGAGCTTGACAATTGCAATGTTTGTGCCCATTTGGTTAGCCTTTGGTCCCTAAAGTAGTTTGAACTTTTTGCTTAGTACTTGTCAAGAAAAGGGGGAACTAGGCATTTTTTTGTTTGTCTTTTTTTGTTTTGGGGTTTTTTTTTTTTGGCATTTTTTGATGGTGAAAAGATCCAACAGAGAGGCCATCTTCTAAAGAATGGGATGCAAGAATTGTCTTTCTGACTGTGTCAATGTGTTTGTCTTCTCACCATCAAGGTTAAAAACAATGGGCTTTAAAGCCCATTTAAAGACCACTTGGGATGGGATCTATGCATTTCCACTTACTAGCTGTGAGACCTTAGGCAAGTTTCTTAGCGTCCCAGCGCCTCAGTTTTTCCCCACCGGTCCAGTGGGGATCTGGCAAACCTGACTTAGAAGATTGGTGTGAGGACTAAAGGTATTAAGGGGCTCAACACAGAGTTTGCATTCACCACCTGTTGGCTCTCACTCTGGTTAAGGGGCCTCTGTCAGGCATGCGTATTTGAGCTGGAAAAGTCGAGATGACTTCTGTGGCTGGAGTGAGCTCTGGGAAGGGAGAAACATGACTTAGAACTTCTGAGCCTTGTGAGAGATAAAAGGGTCGTGCCTCTCCTCAGTCCTTGGTAGCCAGCTGATCCCACCCTGGGTCCTTAGACTCCAGTCACCTGGAGCCTCAGGCCATTCTCAACCCTGAGTGAGTCTTGGAATCCTTTCCTTATTCGGTCATTCAGCATGTTGCTGCCATTCCATTTGTTAAATACTTTGACTCTTACCCTGTATTTAATCCTCAAACAAATCTATGGTGGAGATATTCTCATCATCATCATCCCCATTTTACAGAAAAGGAAACTAAGGCACAGAGAAGTTAAGTAACTCGCTCAAGGTCACACAGCTAGTAGGTAGCAAGGGAGTTGGACCTGAGAGGTCTAAGTCCAGCTCCTGCTCTTAATCTCCAAGCTGTAGCACCCTGTGAGGCAGCTGAAGGACTGGCTTTCCCTGTGGGGCGAGGCTTCCAGAGTTGGAGATGCTTTTTACAATTTGCTTCCCATTTTAGCTCACCTGGATTCCATCAGAGTCCTTGGTTGAGAATAAGCCTCATCACAGTCAGTGGTGAAACATTGTCGCATGCACATGCTTCATAAGAAAATGAAGTCAGTTGGCATATATGATTCCTCTCTGTAGAGAAAGGAACTTCTGGCCGTTCAAAATACACGGAAAGCCTGTGCCGTGGTGCATGAGGCTCAGCATCCAGAAGCAGCCAAGACCACGTCTGCAGCCCTGAGTATCTCCAGCCAAACTACAAACTCACCAGCAGTATGGGTCGGCCATTCTCGCCCATCCTGTACAGTAGGTCAGACATTTCCCAGATGCCAGTGGCCTGTCCTGAAGAGGTTTGTTTGCCCCATCGTCTTGGGCATCTCTGCCTTCATGTGTTGCCACCGGTGGGAACAGTGGAGCCTCACTGACTCCTGTGGCAAGTCACATTTGTTGGGTGTCATGCATGCCCACGCTGCGCTGGTCACTGAGGCCCTGAGGACCAAGATTAGGCTTCACGAGGAAGCCACGCCAGGGAGGGGGGCAGAGGTGAGAGGAGGTGGTCATTACTCGTGCCCTGCAGCCACACGTTCAGTCTTCCTTTCCTCCCCGATGTGCCACAGTTCCTTGAAAGTGGCTAAAAGGGGCTCAGCACTGGTTCCATGCCTTGTGATTTTGTTCCAGGCCTGAGTAGGGCACAGAGGAGGAGGGAGCTCTCACACTTGCTACGTGGCCAAATAGCCTTCAGACCAGAGCAGTGGTTCTCAGCCCTGGCTGCCATTGGGTCACCTGGAGAGCCTTGAAAGAGGACCAATGCCCGGGCCCCAATGAAGTTTCTGATTTACTTGTCTGGGTCCTAACTGTCAGCATTTAAAAAAAAAAAAAAAAAAATGCTCCCTAGGCTCGGGCCCCAGCTTCAGCCCTCACCCCTGGATCCAGGGGGCTTGGATTTAAACAGATGTGGAAGCCGTTTCCCACTGATTGGAGGCAGCCTGGTCTCATCATCATTATTGCCAGCATCCATTTGTGGAGTTCCTCAACTGTACAAATGCTCTCTGCTTTGTGCTGGGAAACAGGGAGATTGAAATCAAATTAAAAGTGTACAGACTGGCTGGAAATCTGAAATGATCCGAGGCCCAGGACCAGCCTGTCTCATTCGTCTTATGCATCCTCCCTACCTGCCCTGTCATGGGAGCACAATACACATTATTGTTTATGTTGTTATTAATAGCAATAAGCACGACAACCAACAATGCCAAGGGATACATCCTCAGTGTTAATTAGAAATAACTAGAAGCGTGCATTCGTGGGAGTCGGGGGTCAGAAAGCTTCGGGGAGGAAAGGGGATTCTAGCCTGCCTAGAAGGACAGGGCATTCAAGGCATGGCCGTGACAAGCACAAAGGCATGGAGGTGGGCTGTGCATGGGGTTGTCAGCAAACTCAGTTACCTAACCTGACTGGAATGAGGCCTACAGGTGAGGTTGGCTGGCCAGGTAGGAAAGGGGCTTTTGCTCTGAGGACCCCCTTTGTTCATAAAATATTAATGAATGAGCTAGACTTATTTATCTTTTATCATTTCCTTACATGTGCTTTTGTTGTCAGGGAAGGGCATAGATCTTCCTTTGGAATTCTGAGGAGTGTGCTGTCAGATATGTTCCGGAGGGTTGGACTGAAAGGGTCTGAAGGCTGCTGTTTATGAGATGTTACGTCCAGTTGGGCTCTTTGCAGGTAGCTAACCCTTGGTAAATGTTAAAAGAGGAAACTCTGTTTACAAAATTCTGTTTAAAAGCTGCTCATTGTAGGAAATCCAAGGCATAAAGAAAGCAAAAGTCTTCTTTCTCATCTCTCTCTCTCTCTCTCTCTCTCTCTCTCTCTCCACCATCAATCTAGCCACACAAATACATGCACAAATGGAGTTTTACGATAAATATAGGTGATGCATACACACAATATTTATTTATGTAATGCTTTACACCACGACAATACCGTACTTACTGTTTTGCAGTCTTCCAGTTTGACTTAATAGGTTGTAGTAGTCCTTTCATATTAGTGAGTAAATTCTACATCATTATTTTAAGGGCTGCATAGTGTATCTTTTTATGGCTGCATCATTATCTAACCAGTTTCATGTTCATAGGCATTTAGGCCGTTGCTAATTTTTTTCCAGTTACATTTTGTTTTTAACTTGTAAATAACGGAGTGCTGATTACTGTATTTTCAGAGTTCATAGATTCAACAAGTGTTGAGTGCTGTGCACTGTGCTAGGCACTAGAGCAGTGATGCATTCATGAACGAAAGGGACAAAAATCCTTGTCCTTATGGGGCTCACATTCTATTGTGAGACATAGATGATGAACAAGATAAATAAATGATGAAGTATGCTGGGTAGTGATAAGTGCTAAGTGGAAAAAAATAGTGTGGAAAGAGATATGAAATATTGTGATGGGAGCAGAAACTGAGATTTTGAGAAGGGTTGTCAGGAAGGGCCTCAGTGAGCAGGGGACATTTGGAAATAGTGACATGAGAGAGCCAGCCATGGGAATATGAGGGGAAGGGCATTCCAGACAGAAGGACCAGCAAGTGCAAAGGCCCTGAGGCTTTGAGGTGCAGGCACGTTCAGGAAACTCCCGGGAGGTCGTGAACTTGGAGGAGGGTGAGTGAGGGAGAGCTTAGTGGGAGATGATGTAAGAGAGACAGGAACAAGGCAAGATTATTTGGGGCTCTTGGTTCCTGAAAGGGAAGCCATGGGGGAGTTGATCAGACTGATATGAAATGACTTATATCTTAATAGGATATATAGCCTGAGGGCAGAGCAAAATCAGAGGCAGAGAGATGGGGTGCGGGTATTTAAATATTCTGGGTTGCAGGTGGTAGTAGCCTGGATTAACATGGTGGCAGGGGAGAGGTAAGGAGTGGTAGGACTTTGAATGTACTTTGACGCAGTCAAATTTGCTGACAGATCAGATGTGGAGTGTGAGATCAAGAGGGGAGTGAAAGAGACGATTTCAGGGTTTTTGTCTTGAGTAGCGAAGATCAGCCTATTGCCCCGAACTGAGAATGATGGGGATAAATGCTCTGTCCATGAGGGCAGTGGGTGGGGAGGGGGTCGGGAGCTGAGTTTGACTTAATGTCCTTTGAGATGCATTCTGCCTCGAGCAAGTTCTTTTTACAGCTGTGGCTCATTTAAGATAGAAGTTGGCTTCCAAACAGTTTTGAGAAATGCAGCTGTTAGATTTTAGGGGATTTTCTCATCATAGTTTTGAATCAGGGTGTAACGTCCCTTTAAAGAATCATCCGCCGCTTTTTGGTGTGCGAATTTGGAAGCACACGTCTCATTTTAGCCATAAATCTGTTTATCGTAGATTACAGTTTTGGTCATTATTTCTGCAGATTCTCTGTGCATTTGCATAAAAACAGGGCCTTTTGTTTCTGAACGGATGATTAGCGCTTAGCCGTATCTGGGTTTGAAGTCGTAAAATCCTCTTTGTGACAGCATAGTGGTTGCTCTTGGAAATGATTAGGATTTCGTAATTGGTTTAGGATTCCAGGTGGGGAATAAGCAAGAGGGGCAGGTGATCATTTTCTCAGAAGCAAAAAATTCCTGCTTCCTCCCCATGCTCTCAGCGATAAGAGAGGGAGGCCAGAAAAATGCATGATCTATAAATAGAACTGTGTCTAGGGAGGCTGCTTTCCTAAAGGTGTCATTAGGCATCAGAAAGCCCTTTACTCTTAGCGATTAATTATACTGATTTGACTGTGCTCTATTGTGAAGATGCAGAAAAGAAACCTAAACTTGCTTCCTTGGGGAAGAGATGCAGGTAAAATGCCTGAGAGAACTCTAAATGGGTTTCTATAAATCTCAAGTCATTTTTCCAGATTATCAAAGCATTCTGAGGAAGATAACTTTCCCCGTGTCTCTGTGTTAAGTCTTCATCGTTGACTGTAGCTAACAGGATGCTGTGTCTTTGTCTGCCTTCCCAGACACTGTCTACCCACTGCGAGGGCATCCCCAGCTGCTGGACCTTAGGCAGACCAGTGGGGGCACCTCTCTCTTAGCTGGTCATTATAGGGATTGGGTTTATGGTCTGACCTCATTAAGATCACACTCAAACCTCCTGAACTGACAGGGCCCAAAGAAGGTGAAACAAGCTTGAACTTCTTGGGAAGACCACAGGAAATCTTTTTCTTATATGCTGGATCCATGTCTCCAGACTTAGAAAAAGACATAAGAACTTCCTTCCCCATTTTTCTTGAGTGAATTATGTTAATACCCAGCAGCTGTTCCACCTGGGATACTTTGAATTCAGATAGATGGGTTTGGTTAGTTACAGAAGACTGCCCAGGGAAAAATATCTGCTTCTCTAGGGAGTTCAGCCATTGATGGTGAGAAATGTAAAGACCTGTGGGTTCAGGCCTGGGGATAACTGAAGGGTTCTCCACTTTTTTAGGTCACAGATAACTTTGCTAATCCATCAAAAACTATAGTGCATGCCACAAAATCTCACATACACCCAGCATTACTAATGTAATGAACTTATAGAATTCCTAAAGTCTGTTCATGAACACTCCTATTTTTGTAATATTCAGTCATTTTTTCTTTTGACAAATATTTATTAGCACCTATCACGTGTTCAGCACTGTTCCAGGTACTAAGAATATAGCTGCGAACAAAGGAATCATGTATTTATATTTATCTACTAGCAATGGTTAAAAAAAGTCTCCTGAGGAGAAACTCAGATAATCTCCTTTTCCTCTCATTTTTTTTAATTTTGCTTTTTCATTTTTCTAAACCAAACATGCATTATTTGTATTAGAGAAACATGATAAAAGAGATAAAATTCATGGTTCACTTCTTGAGAATAATACACAACGACAAATGCTCCTTTGAAAGAAGTTATAGTTTTAAATGGATTTGTATTTTATCAATCATGATAATATAGAGATATTCTGATAAATGAAGGTCCAGGTATGTGGCAAACGTATTATTTACTTAGTTAGTCTATAGCTACTGCTTTTGATGCCTATGGATAGATGCCGTGCAGTAACTTAAGACCTCCTGGGCGTCAAATGTCCCTAGATTAGGAATGGTTCCTCTAGACCAAGGCTTAACAAAATTGGCTGCAGACCAAATACAAGTTTTGTAAATAAAGTTTTATTGGAACACAACTGTGCCCATTCCTTTGCATATTGCCTATGGCTGTTTTCCCACTGGAAAGGCAGTGTTGAGTAGTTATGACAGAACACCATTTCTTTGTGGTGGCCCACAAAGCCTAAAACATTTACTTTCTAACCCTTTACAGAAAAAGTTTGCAGGTACTTGCCCTAGACTAGTGGAGGCTCTTTCTGCAGTGATAGAAATGTCCTGTATCAGTGCGGCGCTGTCCAATACAGTAGCCACTAGCCACGTGTGCCTCTTGAGCCCTTGGAATGTGGCTAGTGTGACTGAGGAAGTGACGCTTTAGTTGAGTTGAATTGAATTTACATTTGAATATAAGTAGCCACGTGTGCCCAGAACTACTGAATTGAGCAAGGAGACCCTAGACCAAACAGCGAGGTCCATAGTTTACATGAGGGTTCGCTCTTGGTGTTGTGCATTCTGTAGGTTTTGACAAATGTATAATGTACAGGTGTTCAGATCCCTTTGGGGAAGAGAATGACACAGTGTGGTAACCCAACCCGTTAGCCTTTAATTTCTAGATAAAGCTCACAAGGACCTGTAAGAGCCTAAGTGAAGACACAGCTTTGGGGATAGAGCCAGGAAGGCAAGTCGAGGATGATGGAGAACGTGCTGAAAGGAGATAGAGGAGAATAAAGAAACATGTAATTGCTTTTACCATTTTGACACTTTCTCTTTCTCTCCTGGAAGCTGGAGGTGGGCGGGTAGGCACATGTGAATGTGAACTTCATGCACTCAGGCATCCTCCCTCCATCATGTTGCAGCCATGATCAGAAAGGATGGGATCCCAGTTTCCAGCTCATTTCAGGTGATTCCCAGAGACAACTGGACCCGATAGAGAGCAGTGCTGGTGATGCAAATGGCCAGCCTAATTTTCCTTGGGAGACTCATGTTCTCAGGGATGCTTCTGCTTCTAGTGGCAGCTCACGAAGCTCTTATTTTCAGACTGAGAGTGTGTTCAGTGCAACTGACACTAAATCATGCTGTAAGGTCTGTGAACTTTGCTCTTTGAACTTGGCCTCGTTCAGTTACTCTGTGTGTAGCCCAAGATGGAGTTAAGATTTGCTTTTTGCCACGACATGTATAACGTGGCTTCATTTATTCAAAGTCTCAGATTTTGGTGATGATCTAATACCCTGAACTTCCAACCCCTCCTCTGCCTCTGAAGTTGGACATTATTAATGCACACACTGGAAGGGCATTTTAAGAATCTCAGTGTCTTTCAGGGAATGATCTTAAATTATATTTTAGCACCACCACAGATCGTGGTGGTTTATTACTCAGTTTTCAATGCATTTTGCAGTTGAAATGAGGAATAGAGAAGATGAGACTGGCATAAGATGTGTAAGATGTGGTCTGTAAAATGGGGATAAGTTAACCTGCAGCGAACGTCATGGAGTATTTATGAGGCTTATATATCCCAAATGATGGCATAACTGGGGCATAATGTTAAAAAGTAAAGTACTTTCAGGGGTATCGTCTGTTAAAGTTCTAGTTGAAAAACGTTTCTAAACCAACACTACACCCATATAAAGTAGAGTGTGTGTAATTCAGCATGGTCACTAAGTGAATGCTTTTTTTTTTAATTAAAAAAGATTTTATTGACGTATAGTTGATTTACAATGTTGTGTTAGGTTCAGAGCGAAGTGATTCAGCATATACACACACACACACACACACACATACATACATATATACACACACACACACACATATACATATATATATATATAGTTTTTCAGATTCTTTTCCATTATAGGTTATTGCAAGATATTGAATATAGTTCCCTGTGCTATACAGTAGGTCCTTGTTGTTTATCTATTTTATACATAGTAGTGTGTATCTGTTAATCCCAAACTCCTAATTTATCCCCCCTTCCCCCTTTGGTAACCATAAGTTTGTTTTCTATGTCTGTGAGTCTATTTCTGTTTTGTAAATAAGTTCATTTGTATCATTTTTTAAAGATTCCATATATGTGATATCATATGATGTTTGTCTTTCTTGACTTCACACTAAGTGAATGAAAATAACACTTTAGAGAAACACTGAGTCAAGCCCCCTCTGCCTGGCTTCCTCATGCATTCCGGGCCCCAGACCCTGAGTTCTACTTAGCACTGAGAGTATGGAGCCAGCTTGGGAAGTGGAAGGCTGAAGCCTTTAAGGACGACCAGATAACTTTGCATCTTAACCTTGGGCCTCACGTCATTCGTAAGTGTGGCATAAGCCCTTCAGTTGCACACTCATTTATGTTTCACAAGTGCAGAAGGAAGGAGGGAGGCCAGCTCCTGAGGGAGAAGGTACATCTCCTTTCTGGTCATCACTTTTCTTCTGGAGGCATAGGCACTGTTACTGCAGTGGTGGAGAGAAATGCCCGTTTGGGATTCTGTCCAAACTTCACACGAGTGGTATCTTGTATCTAATACCTTTTTTGATGGGAGGAATCTGAGAAGGGACTGTGAGACACAGCATCTGCTAATAGGAAAAGAAACAAATGGCGTTCTTCCTCCCTCCCTCCCCCCAGCGAAGCCTGGGGGCTGAGGGAGGGAATTCCAAGCCTAAAAGTCAGCGTGATGTGGCGGGAAGAGCTCCGGCCTGGGACATGAGACACCTGGGCCACTGAGCATGTGACTGGCCACTTGGGGTTTCCAGGTCTAGACCAGTCATAAAAAGAGAGTTTTTCCTGCGTCCTGTGGTGCATTCTGGCTTATAAACGGCTCTGTCTTCACCCGTTCCTGTATCCCGCTGCAACACCCAGCGTACAGTTTTTATTCTGCTCCGGAGAAGCGGTTGATGTTGTTGTGAACCTTCTCTCACGGGCAAGGGGCCTGGTGGTTGTCGTGTACCATCCCCAGGTTGAACGATCCAGGCCGAAGATGCCTTTCATTTTGTCTTCTTAGAAGAAACGCTAGGCTCACGGACCTGCAGAGGTCTCTGAAGACCAGCTAGTATAAGATCATCTTTATTTCCAACTCCTCCTTTCTACAGAGGAGGCTCAGAGAGTTTCTGTACCCAGCTCAAGGTGACTTAGGAAGTTAGTCGTTAGAATCAGGTCTCATGACTCTCAGATCACTTTGATAAGCTGTACTTATTCCCTGGTTGGTCCTCTTTATATATTGTGTGCCCCACTCCTCCAATCTACGATGTCTTTAGGTTTTATTGCCTTCATGTCCTTAGAGTTGACCTCCAGGGCTTGGAACGGGAAGGCTGGGCACTTGAGGCATTGACACTGGATGTCCTAAAGCTCCCCAAGGCTGTCCAAGAGATTGTGTGGAGTTTTGTTAAAACTTGCCATGGTAAAATGAGTGAATTAACTGTGCCCCTCAAACTGTCACTCCGTCCCCCCACCAGGCATCAGGGGTTCAGATGTGGAGCAGTGTCTGTGGGCAGAATATCAGGCACCCACCTGTGTAAGGCAGGAGGGAGGAAAGCTGGGGCTCTGGTTGGTCTGGCCGCTGTGCTTACCGTCCTCATTGCCAGTTTCCTCCAGTGACTGGGTAGCAGATTCTGCAAGCCAGTGGACAGCCTGTTGAACCACCATATCAAATCATCATCCTTTTGTTCTGATACTTATCAGGTCAGCAGAGCTGCCTTTTATTCTTGTCCCAGGGGATAAAGCTTTCCTGTCTTTGCAACATATTCAGGTAAAGTCATCTGTCCTTGGCGCTTTTGTTCGAAGGAATTGAAAAATGAGTTGTACCGAACTGCTAGTACATCAGCCATCTACAGACCATTCTATAATAGCCATTGCAGATGTGTTAGGGGAAGGAAATGAACCCCATGGCCCAGAAATACTTAGCAAGCATCCCTTTATACAAGTTACACGGTCTTTTCTTCCCCATTAATTAAACAAGTATCAAGTGACTTGCTCTCATCAGGGAGCTGATAAGGAGACAGAAAATAAAATAGGAGATGCAATCCCAGCTCACAAAGAGTTAAAAACAATCTGGTTAGGGAAATCAAACTCACACAAAGAGGGCGACTCTTCAGAAAGTATTCTAATGGCAGGTTGCTAATACAGTGTACACAGAATCAGCGGTAGCTGAATGGGCTCATCAAAGTGCATGGCCAGGAGATAGACCAGGACCACCACTGCACAGCAAAGTGTAGATGGATTGAGCTTATCAAGAAGGTCATGGCATGCCTGAGGGACGTAGACTTTATCCTGAGGTCAGTAGGACCACATTGAAGGGCTTTTTATTGGAGTGTACCGTGATTAGATTTCTCATATAGAAAGATCATGACTGCTGGGTGGAGAATGACATGGGGGCATGTGGGTATTGACACAGAGGGAAGTGAAGGTGTAGATCAAAAGAAACTGATGGATTTGGGAGTAACTGTCCAGTGGGAAGCCATTGGAGGATTTTGAGAAGAAGAATGACATGATCTGACTTACTAGAATCACTTTAGCTCTGAGATTGAATATATACCGGAGGTTGGGAAGAGGGCAGTAGCAAAGGGAGCAGCTATTGCAATAATCTAGACGAGGGACGGTAGGCAGTGGAGATTGTGAGAGGTAGTCAAATTCTGTCTTGATTTTGAAGGTTGAGCCAACAGGATTTCCTGATAGGCTGGATGTGAGGTACGAGAGATAGAAAAGTCAGGGATGTCTCCAAGGGATGTCTGAGCAACTGAAAGGTCGCATTGCCATGAATTGAGATGGAGAAGACAGAAGGAGTTAGATTTATGGGGGGGGGGGGAGTGTTGGATGTGTTAATGTATCCAACTGGAGATTCTACATAGGCAAGTAGATTACGAGTCTTTCTCCACTAGAGACTGGAGACATAAATTTGGGAGTCTCTGGCATGTAGATGGTATTTAGAGCTGGATGATCTCACCAAGGGAGTAAACATGTGTAAGTAGAAGAGAGAAGGGTTGGACTCACTCCTGGGGCACTCCAAAGCTGAGAGGTCAAGTTGATGAGGAAGCAGCGGCAGAATAGACAAGCTGTGACCACTGAGTTAGTAGGAACCTGACAGTGTGGTCCTTGGAAGCCGTGTGAATAAGGCGTTCACAAGGGGAGGAAATGACGAGCATGATAAATGCTACTGATGGGTCAGATAAAAAGAGGACCGATGAGTTTCCATTGAATTTAGCAGCATGAGATGCAGTGATGAGCTTGATGAGAACAGTTTGGGGAAATGGAGGGAGCAGAAATCTGATTGGACTGGTTTCAGGAGAGAATGAGAGATGAGAAATTAGATATAGTGACTACAGATATTTCTTTTGGAGAATTTTTCTCTCAAGGGAGGGAGGGAAATGGGGAGGGTGAGTTGGAAATAGAAGTGAGGACAAGGAAGTCACTGGTGCCTCTGATGCAAACAGTTTCAGGGGATGATGCTCTGGGGAAAGAGGGCATTGAATGTCTGCTTACTCATGCTTAAAAACACGGTGAGTGCTTTGGGCCAGTTGGCGCACGTCCTCAAAAACCAGTGGCAGGGCTTCCCTGGTGGCGCAGTGGTTGAGAGTCCGCCTGCCGATGCAGGGGACGCGGGGTCGTGCCCCGG
>NW_006793703.1:6972106-7017731 GCF_000442215.2 Lipotes vexillifer
TGGCAGGGCTTCCCTGGTGGCGCAGTGGTTGAGAGTCCGCCTGCCGATGCAGGGGACGCGGGTTCGTGCCCCGGTCTGGGAGGATCCCACGTGCCGCGGAGCGGCTGGGCCCGTGAGCCACGGCCGCTGAGCCTGCGCGTCCGGAGCCTGTGCTCCGCAACGGGAGAGGCCACAACAGTGAGAGGCCCGCGTACCGCAAAAAAAACAAAACAAAACAAAACCAAAAACAGTGGCAGACCTCGGAATTCTCTCGGTGGCCTCCTTACTTGTGATTCTCGATGTGCCTGTTCACATTTCACTGCTCTCACCCATGTGTTGTCTTAGTCAGGACCTCCTACTGCTCCCTTTGGAATATTCCCCCATGAGGTTGTGTCCTCTGATGGGGCTTTTCCCTATGTTCTCAGGACACGTACTTGTACCCCTGGAGCAAGGGGATGACCTCCTGCCTGCGCCTCTAAATCTGACCTTCACATCTGTCATTCCGAGTCAGTCTAACCCGACTCCCGGTTCTGAAAAATCTTGTGCTGCTGCCCAAGACCCAAGACCCTCTTGCAAATCTTTATGCATAGTTTTGTTCATTAATACATTATTCAGGTACCCATTATCCAGATTCACATTCCAAATATTTTAAAACTCCTGTTCTTTTAATGGCCTAAATACTACATTGCATTGTGAAAAAATTAGAATATACCCGTGAACAAAAAGAAAAAAAATTCCCTTGTAGGCCTGCCACCCTCATCTAGCTGTTGTTACTGCCCTATGGTTCCCATGTACACTGATACATGCACCTGTAAACACACACACTCCATTGGTACAGTCTGTTCACTCAGACCAACGATCGACGTGACCCCCATGACCTGTGGGAATGGTTGCCCTTCCCCTCCCTGTGCTTTTATTCTCTTCTCTTCACACAAGTTCCCTGCCTCCTCCACCCCTCGCTCCTCTTGGGGAGGAATCATCAATTTAGAGATGCACATGCCTGTCACGTGATTGTCCACAAGGTTTTCAAGCATCTCTTTTAGACATTCTTTTCAAAATCCAGAAAGCAACGGTGTGTTTCTGGGGAGGAGGGTGACGGTTGACTTTGCCCAGAGAAATGCAAGCGTGAAATGCAGATGAGTTTGTCTCCTGCCTGCAATCCTGTCCTTCCCCACAGGGGAACCTCTCCATTGCCCTATCCATCTGTCTCACCTGGAATATGCAAAATGTGTCAGCCTTCTCTAGTGCCTCCTCATCTTGCAGTGAGTGTTGCGGATTAAGTTCATACCAAGCAGCCCAAGTGCTTCATTCGTCATTTTGAGAACGGATGTATTTTGGTGCTTTGCAGCTCACTCCCTCCCAGTTTTCGTAGGGGTCTCCTTGGTGAGCGCCGAAGAGCACGTGGCTGAAGAATTGTCCCCATCCAGTTTGAATCCACCATTTTAATGAAATTTCCAAGTTTTTTTTTTTTTTTTACCACCCTGGGATCAAAGCAGTTTTCTGAGGGGCTTTGGGGGACAAGGTGGAAGCGCTGGGAGGACAATGAGATTTGATGTCCTTGACCGGAATCTCCCTGGCTTAACAGTTGCTGAAAAGCCCATTTCTTTATGGTCATATCCACTCTCCGTCCCCCCTCCACTGCTCCTAGAGGGTCAGCAGTCCCGAGGGGTGGCCCAGAATGAACACCTACTCTTTTCCAGGTCCCAACGGCATCTCACTTAAATACTCAGCTCTAAATTTCTGTGGTGCTGGAAACACCACTGGACACAGACATTCGTGTGGCTCCATCACATGTTGGTTGGCAGACCTTAGCCAGGCTGGGACCCCTTATGACTTGTGTAGGTGTTGGGATGTCCATTTTCCACTCTCTCTCCTTCCCCAGCTCAGCCCCTTGTCACAGCCAGGTACAGCTACTTTGGGTCCATCATTCCCTTTCTGGTCTCAGCAATGTCTTATTTGGCTTTTCTGCCTGTGAACCAAATGTGCCCACACAATCGTTAGCAAGTGTGGGAATGGTTATGAGCTGCATATTTATTGTACACCCACCAATTTTTAGGTGCTGTGCAGAATACAGTTGTCAGGGGATTGCTTTTGTCTAAGATGCCAAAGGAAGTTCATTAGCATTTGAGAGAAATGCCCACATTACAGATGGGGCTCCTGACCACAATGGGCCAGAGCCGGACAGAGGCTGGGCCGCGGCCTCGTCAGCTGTACTGAGTAGGGGGAGGGCATCCTCCCAGGGCCTGGAAAGAGGCAAGCTGGAGGAGGACCCATGCCTAGGAGGAGGAGGCCACAGAGGCGAGGAAGCCGGTCTCCAAAACTGTCTGGCATTTGCTCATCCTAACTCCACACAGCCGTAGGACAGAAACTAGGTCAGATTTCTGGAGCTTTTCTGGGAATGTGTGGGCCTTCCTCAGGACTGGCTTGACATGCAACACAGGGTTTCAGTCAGACTGATGTGAGTTTGAGTCCTGGTTCAGCAACTTATTGGTAGGTGCCCGGGGGTAAGTTATATAACATCTCTGAGCCTCTCTTTTTCTCATCTGAAAAATGGGCATGATAACACCTCCATGCAGGCTTATTATTATGCGGCTTAGAAATAAAGTATATTAGGAGGCGGGTGCCACGTTTGACCTATGAAGGTGTTTCGTACCTGTTACTTACTGTCATCGTTGTGGTTGTTGCCGTGATCAGTTCTCGATTGTAAGCTTTGTCATGTGTCCTCGGGTCCTGAAGAAGACGAATGCCTGGGAACCAGCTAATCAATAGCAGACAATGACATGAACTTCGTTAGTGCAGCCTCGGTGATTCTGATACAAGCCATATTGGCATGGTTGCTCAGGGGGGCAGCCTGGATGAGGGAGGGGAAATCGGTGTCAGGGGATGAGAGTCTGATCCAGCTGGAGGGGGCAGGTGGCCCTGTTGGGAGGTGACAGTGCTTCCTGGACCCTCGGCTCAGTCCTGTCCTCCAGGATCTCCTGAGTGGCACTAACCCCCACCCGCCGGTCCTTATCTGCCCTTCCTCCTCTCTCCTGCCTCAGCCCCTGGCTCTGCCCTGAGGATGCTGGGAATGGCGTTGGCCGACTGATATGTGTAGTCAGCTGGGTCTTGAGAACAGAGACACAGAGATGGGAAGGGGAGGGCTGGCGTGGCCGGGAGATCTTTCCTCGTGCTTTTGGTCCTGTGCAATTGGACAGGCACCCCGAGGAGGGGCCAAGGGTGACAGCTGAGAGGGCTGCCCAAATGCCTAGCACTACTAGAACCCCTACTAGCTAAACTAGCTAAACTAGAACTACTAGTTTCCTGGTGTATGGTGTCTCTCTCCTTCCTTGTCTTCATGGCAGTATTCCCAGTTCTTAGAACTCTTCCTAGCACATAGTAGGTGCTCAGTAAATATGCACTGAATAAATGAATGATTCCCACCTTCTTTGTCTTGATTTACTTCTCCTGTGAAGGTTGCCCAGGGGTGGAGAAAGGGCAATTCTAGTGCTTGGAGGTTTTGGAAAGTCCTACTGACCCTGTATGCGGAGGAATGCAGTGGGGACTGCTCCAGGACTGGAGTCCAGGTGCTTCCCGTCATTTGGAAACTCCTGGCAGCTGGGCTGTACGGCAGAAGGAGTGACTAGAAACAAAGGGACAGGTGGTCAAGGAAAGAGGAGACATTGGGAATAGGTAATATACACGGTACCTGCAACTGACGCTTCCTCTCTCTTTCCCGCTCCAGCCCTATGTGTTCAGCAGCTCCTACCTTCCCGCTTCCCTCTCCTCTTGATTCCTGTCACCAGTGGTCTTGGCATGTCTCTGGGGTCCTGGCACGGGCTGATGTGGACTCTTGGGCTCCCTTAACTCTCTTTCTTCCCACTGCCTGGCATTTTGCAGATTTTTGGCTCATTTGCACCTTTAGTGGCCATGGACGAAGCGGAGAACGGAACCCAGAAACAAATATACAGTTTTGCTGTTTGTTAGTAGCTTCTGTTGGGTGAGAGAAGCCGAACTGAGTCGTAATACCGTGTGCAGTTTGGGACGGCGCCTTTTTTCCCTTTAAACTTACCATTGCCTCACCTCTCCCCATTAGTACAACATGATGGGGACTGCCTGCGTTACAGACGTGTTTGGAGCAGAGACACGTGGTGGTTCCGTCAGGCTGGTTCAGCATTTCAGGTGACAGTCTGAGCAGTACAGTAGAGAGAGGGCTGCAAAGATGATGCGTGTGTGCACGTGTGTCCTAGATGGTTCTGAGGCCATGTTCTTTTTCCTAAATTTGAGGAAACTTGCTAATTTTCCTCCCAGTGTCTCTGGGAAAAGAGAAGCCCCACTCCGTGCTTGAAGTTTCGTTCTCTGCAGGGAGCCGTTACTTTGCTGTTTAAAGAAGGCTTTAATGCCTTGCAGCTTTAGATCGTTTCACATGCTGAAACACCATCTCGCTACTGACAGTTGTAATTTAAAATATTTGACGGTCTTTTCAACTGAAAAAGAGTAATCATCACATGCCACAGGCAGACTCGGAGAGTCGCTGTTACTGAGCCAACTGGGAGAATCTCGTTGGCTTCTCGTGGGAGAATCGAGTCCTCACTGGGGCCCGCACTGCCTCACGTGCCCCCATCCTTGCTGTCTTTTCACCCCCGCAGCGGCGCTCTGCCTCAGGGTCCCACCACCGTCACCATGCACGCACAGCTTGCATTCTGTTCGCAGGCCCCCATGTCTGTCTTCATCCCCTCATCCATGGAAAACTGGCGGGGTGAACTGGGAGATTGGGATGGACATATATACACTAATATGTATAAAATAGATAACTAATAAGAACCTGCTGTATAAAAAAAAAAAATTCCAAAACAAACCCCAAAAAACTGGGAATCTGAACCCTGGGCTGCTGGTTGCACTGGAAGAAACAGGCAGTGGGAAGTGCTGAGCTTTGGAGAGAGACTGGCGGAGAGGAGAATGTTTGTTGAACGACAGAATCCTGGGTCTTACCACTGTCCACTCTGTGGCCTTGGGCGGCACTGTATAAAATGATAACTAATAAGAACCTGCTGTATAAAAAAAAAAAATTCCAAAACAAACCCCAAAAAACTGGGAATCTGAACCCTGGGCTGCTGGTTGCACTGGAAGAAACAGGCAGTGGGAAGTGCTGAGCTTTGGAGAGAGACTGGCGGAGAGGAGAATGTTTGTTGAACGACAGAATCCTGGGTCTTACCACTGTCCACTCTGTGGCCTTGGGCGGCACTTATTTAACTGTTGTGGGTCTCTATTTTCTCATGTGTCAAATTACCTACCTGTTTGGGCTGTTGTAAATTTTAGAGCCAGTGTTACAAAGTTCCTAATCCAAGGGTTGGCTCAGTTAACCTGTTTTCTCATGAGGATGATACCTGTAGGACAGTGTATTTAGAAAATACTGTAAATTGTGTAAATGTGTGGTTTTACTACTCATCCTCTCTTGCTCAATGAACTACGTATCATAAAACGTCTACCACCATTACTTCTGCCATCACCGCCATTACCGCTGCCCCATCACCAAGCCTACCCCCACCAGCACCACCACCGCTGTTAACTCCACCATCACTATCATCACCGTGACCTCCACCACCACGAAAATCAGCCACAGGGAACTCTTGTTGGACTGACTTACCAAGCACAGTTATAAGTGCTTTGCACGTATCAGTTCTTACAAAAACTCTGTGATGTATTCAAATATCATTAACCTCATTTCCAATGTTATTACCTTCATGACAGATGACAAATCTAAGTCTCAGAGATATTCAGTAATTTGCCCAAGGTCATAGAGTTATTAATAAGTGGTGACGAAGCCTCTGTTCTATCTATACTTTTGGCTACATCATTCTGATGATTTACACGTGTGCTTTTGTGTCTGTGTGTCCGTGGATATGTTTTTATATAGGTCGGTACATACGTTGTCGTTTTGACTTGAGGAGGCCATGGTGGCCTTATTAAAGATTTTAAATATTAAAATATATTAAAGATATAAATATACTAAGATATTAAATGTTATTAAAGACTTTAAGTCCATTACAAACAACAGGGGTAGAAAAAATTCAGGAGATATCTATCAGATACCACGAGATGGCTTGGTATGTTTAAAAGCAAGGCTATTTTTGAAACTCTGTGATAGAAATTAATTAGAGTAATAAAGGTGTAAGAAAGGGGAAGGAAAGTAGAATTTTGATCATAAGGCAGTTAAAATCGTCACTAATAACCTTTTCTTTAAAAGTGATTATAATCAGTGGAGAAATGCTGTAAATGAGTCAATTATATAATTGAGCTTTCTCTCAACCTTTCCTTTTATTCTCTCCCAACTTTGTTTTCTTCCCTGGAAATCAAAGAAGCATATAAAAGTAGTCTTTGGGGTTCAGGTTGGAGGGCACTCTTATTCTGGCCAGAAACATCTCATTAAGACAGTAATGAAAACACCTGGAACCCTACAGCACCTGCCCTCTATTTGACCTTGGATGGTGATTGAAGGAAGGCAGGGGTAATGTCTGTTTTCTTACATAGTTTAGAACAAAAGAAAAAAGACATCCCCCTTTTCAGTGATTTCACGTGCCAGCGCCACATTGCCCGTGAGGTCTGGACTGCTTAGCCTTGTGAGCGAGTCCTTGACATTTGATTCCGTCTGGACGTGGAGGGAAAGCAGTGACCGAACTCTCACCCTGGTAGCTACTAGCCTTGTGGCTGCGGGGTCTACCCTGTGTGCAGAGGGTGACAGCTGCCGACTTGGCCCACTCTACCTCTCACAGCTGTCAAATCCAATCCAGTCCTGGTTGGTCAGGGGTGACATCTCTGCATAAAACGTCACTTTATTTTGTATGTTAGAAACAGGTCCTTGGAAGGATGTTTGCTTTGGGGGCACTTCGTTCCCATCACAAACAGTTGTGCATTGGGGAGTTATCTTACTGGTAGGAAACTGCAGTCATCTATTCAAATGGAAATACATAGTTACTTCAGAAAAGTACAGGGACTTCCATGGCAGGTGTCAGGGAGAGAAGATGGGTGTGTGTGTGTGTGTGTGTGTGTGTGTGTGTGTGTGTGTGTTAGGGGTAGGGGCGTGCACTGTGACTAACATGTAGATGTGCATCGTAAATCCCTGAGAGGGTCAATTTTTTCAGACCCAGGTTGGGGGAGGCTCTAGCAACCCCCTTGGGGCCACCTTCCTTCTCTTTGGCTCTCTCTGCACTGGGGAGTGGAAAGAGGGTCCCTGCAAGGAAAGGGGTCTGAAGCCAGTGAGGAATCATTTCAGCAGTGGACAGCCTCGCACAGCTGGGGAGGATAAGGTAGCAGTCTCTGGTCGAACTCAGTAGACGGATCTGGAGAATGGGCAATGTGCTGCAGCAGCCAGGCCCACGATGGGGCCCCCTCAGCCGTGCAGGCAGGTGGGGTGGGACTTGTGACGGCTCAGGAAACCAGCTGTGGGGGAAGTATGGATTTCAGAAGTCAGGCCAAATAGGAGATCAGAAAACCAAGCCTGCACTTCAGCAAGAGATCTAGTAAGAGGGGTTCAAATTAGCAAAGGAGATTTGTTTTTTAAATAAGGAGTTTTGTAAAGTTGAAGGTGCAACTATAAAATCAAATAGAAAAGCAAGGGCATTCACGCGCATCACGAAAGAAAAATCGAACTTTAAAGCAGTTTCTCTCCCCATCTCGTCCCATCTCACCCTTTGCGGCAGAAAGTATTCCTTGATGCTGTGTATGGGGGCAGGTACCTGCTGGAGACCATGTGTCTGAAGGTGGGGGGAGGATGTAGGCTGAAAGACAGGAGCAGGTAGAACCTGGTACGGCCAGGCTGCCCTTGAGTGAACGGACCGCTCTGCCAAACATCTGCTGTCAACCTGGCTTGAAGTTAAATAGCCAGACAGTCGACTGCCCAAGAGGATTCAGGGCAGGTTGGAAAAGGTCGTTTTGTCAAAGTCTTGGAGTAAGACCAGGGATCACATGAAAACGTGATGATTGTTAGGCATGATTTGTTGAGAGTGGTGCTGTGCTAGACAGAAAAATTGCCTGTGAGATGCCTACATCTTCATCTCTGAAACCTGTGAGTATGTTACCGACCATGGCAAAAGGGTCTTCGCAGATGTGACTGAGTTCAGGATCTTGAGACAGAGCATTATACTGGATTATTCGGGTGAGACCAATATAAACACACTGAACCCTATTAAAAGGAGGCAGGAAGAGATTTGAAGATGCCGCACGGTTGGCTTTGAAGTTAGAGGAAGAGGCTGTGATCCAGGAAATGCAGGTGGCTTCTAGAAGCTGGAAAAGACAAGGAAACAGATTTTCCCCTAGAGCCTCCAGAGAGGGCACAGTCCTGTCGACACCTTGATTTTGGCCAGGTGAAAACCATTTTGGACATTCTGACCTACACAACTATAATATAATAGATATATGTATTTTAAGCCTCTAAATTTGTGGTAATTTGTATAGTAGTAATCAGAAACTAATACATCTACCAATTTCTTCTGAGATATTTCTTTTAAAAGCTTGCTGTAGAATCTTCATCTGTAATTCCTGTTATTATAATTTGGCATGTATAGCTGCATTTATAACATTTAAATAAGGATTCACATTTTCAAAAGGAGTAAAATCATGCTTGTTTCAGTCTTAGTTAAAACTCATCAGAAGATGATGTGTGCTTCTCGGCACCCTAATTGTAGCCATACCACCACCTGTTGGCAGTACAGTGTTCCCTTCAGGAAAAATATCTAAGGAAAACACAAGGCAGGCCGGGAGCATGGCAACAGGAAAACACTAAAGTTATAAAGCAAAAGCAAATATCCTGCCTTGACATGAAACTGTACCTAATAGATTGGTGGGTCGTTGATGGGTTTTATAAATATTGCATGAGTCTGGAGCACTTTGAGAAAACGGTTTCTCTCCTCAGTGCGTATAGAATACTGTAGGCTGTTTTTTCTGCAAGGTCATTTAATACTCTTTTTCCCCCAATGATATACAATTATGTAGCTATATGTTCTCAAATATGTGGCTGAATATGAAATTCATTGCTCCATCCCTCCAAATCAGAAACAAAGACAGGCTGTCAGAAATCACTCGCAGCCAAAAATATTGAGTGAGATCAAAGCACAGAAACACATGTACGCACCATCGCGACAAATCCACATGTAAACATCAATGAGAAGGAAGTGAATCTACTTTCTTTCTCAACATAGAGCGGGTTTTGACCCCGTTTGGAGTTATCTGTGCACAAGCTGGAGAGAGGGTTGCAGGCTGCTTGCTGGTTCTTGTTGCTGTGGAAACTGTCAGAGACAAAAGGCCACACAAATGAAGGAATAAGATGACATCTAAGGACTAAAAACCACAACAAAATGGGGTTTTCTTTCTTCCCTTCTCTCCATTTTGCTACATGAATATATTAAATGATATGATTAGAGAGGCCAGAAGTTCAGGGAGGGAAATATGAAGGACAAAGGACAAGGTTTTGCCTTCGGTCTCCTCACTTGTTTTAACTGCATAATCCAATTAAGGTTTTTCTCTTGAATTCCCCATCACTTTCCTCTCCTACAAAAGAAAAGGATCTACCCAAATGTCTGAAGATAGCGTGCAAAGCTCTCCTTTCTCTCTGAGGAAGGAAGTGTGACTATTTCAGCTCAGTGTGAGGAAGGTCTTTCTAACCAGTGGCCTGCCTGCCTGCCTGCCGGCCTTCCGATTGGGGTATTTTCATCCCTAGAGGTTAAGGAGTGGCAGAATGGCTACCAAAGATCCCTGGCAACTCTTGTGTCTAGTGATTCAGGGGTTAGTCATTTCAGTCATTTGACTGAAACAGGATTGAGTTTCAAATGCATCTCTCTTTTTCAATCTAGGGGAAAAAACAAACAAAAAAACCCCCCACATGGTTGCAAGGATCCTGTCCTGAGAAGCCCAGAGATCTTCCACTGCCTTTTCACTAGCCCCATTCCGCTTGATCTGGGAAATTTCCGACGCTTTGGGATTGCGGTGATTTTTTGCCACTTCGGAAATTAGTCTTAACTTCCACAGTGCCTTCTGGGAGAAACTTACAAATTACATTAAAAAATACAACTGAAAAGCAAACAATAGTTGAATAAAAGAGGGATAATAGATCTGTAGATGTCATTGGTTCCAACCCTCTGATGTTGGATGAGTGAAGCCGGTATTTCTCGACTGAACTAAGTGGGGACAGGTGGAGTCCTGTGTTAAAATGCATATTCAGAAGATTCATATTCATGGAGCCCTTTCTCACACCTCCTGAAGTAAGGAATCTCTGGGATTGAGCCTAAGGAATCTGCTCATTTTACTCTCATTTTATCCTTGAGATAAAGTTCCGCCTTCCAGCCCAGGTCTTTCTGACGACGTTCAGGGCGGCCAGAGAGTCCGGGATGGTGTTCACGTAGCTGGTCACTTGACTCCTTGGTTGATAAGGAATCTCTTTTGGGTAAGTTTAAGCAAGTCTTCATCTCTTGGACAGAGAGAAGAGCAAGCTCAGTATCCACTTTATACAGGACTCTTCTCACATATGCATGGCTCAATCACTCCTGGTTTTTTCCATTTGATTTTCTGCAGTCAGTGAGCTGTGAAAACGCCCTGACCTATCTCATGTGTGTCCGTCTCCAGTTTCTCTGTGCTTGATTGACTCTTCTGCCTAGCCTGATAGGTTCTTCATGCTGTGGGGTGTGTTATACACACTGTCTGTCCTGATGGAATGCCAGCTTCCTGTCATCATTTTGTTTGTCATTGATCCCATCTGGCTGCTCCCTTAAACATTCTATACTGTTGGTTCTCAAGCTTTAACTGCATCAGAATTACCTGGAGGCTTGTTAACACACAGGCTGCTGGACCTGCCCCCAGGGATTTCTGGTTCAGTAGGTCTGGGACAAGGCCTGAGAATGTGCGTCTCTAACAAGTGATTCTTGCTGATGCCCAGGTGATGCTGCTGGTCTAGGAACCTCACTTTGAGAACTGCTGCCCTATATTTTACACACATCGCTGGACCATGTAGGCCCCTTAAGGAGTCTGATTCATTCCTGTCCCACTGACACCGTGCATTGCATCTGACAAGGTTACCCACAATAAATATGCGTTATGCTGAACTGGACAAATGAAACGAGACACCTCTCTGACCTCAGACTTGTCCTTGGATTCTGACTACAAGTTTCCAAAGCCAGATGGCCCCCCAGAGAGGCCTGGTTGGCACTCCCCAAATCCAGCTGGGGCCTATCGTTGGACTCATTTGCAGCCACAGAATGTAAGGCCAGATTGGTGCCAGGGCTGCTGACCTTCCCACAGCTGCCCAGCTCAGAATCGGGCTTGATATAGTTCGCAGCTGTGATGGGAAAACTTCCTTAAGCCTCTGTGCTCCGGCTCGTTCTTTAGAGACAACTGTGGGGCGAGCTGCCCAAGCCCCTGGACTCCTGTCTCACCCCCGAGTGTCCGTGGTCTCAGCCTGTGACTCCCAAGCCTCTTTGGGAGCAGAGTAAATCTACTTATTCGTACTGCAGAGGATGAGAGTTTGAATTGCAGTAAGTCTGAAAATACAGAGTATATTGACCCCTCACTATACACTGGTCTAAAGTTCTGTTCTCTGGTGGTAATGTGTAGGTGACATTGCCTAATAATGAACATATCAACAGCCACAGCGGTGAGCTTGGTTATGGCATTGATCTTCTCTGCTGTAAAGTTTTGTAAGTCCCATTTCACAGACCAGGACACTGAGGCTGGACTGGTTAAGTAACTCGTGTGTGGTCACAGAGTTGGAGGCACTGGTCTCAGGTCTGTCTGACTTCAAGGCCTGAGCTCTGAACCTCTGATTCTGTGACCCTTCAGTCACCAAGCTTCAGATGGTGTTTTAAGTGATCCAACTTATATTGAATTCCACTCTGTAATGAAGAGTTATAAGCTTCCAGCATATTTTAGAACATTTTTTTACTTTGAAAATAATTTTAATGTGATTTTAAAACTTATTTTAAGCCATGGATTTTTATTTTTAAATCAAATAACTCTTAGACAGAAGGCTAAAGTATGAAATCAATAAAGATGTACCCGGAAGGCCCAGAACTCCACCCTCCCAGACCCCTAGAGATTCATGGATCAGTTTGGAAACGACTGGAGAGAATAAAGATGGCAAAACATTGGGCATCAGAAGACCTGGCTTTTAGCCAGTGGCTCTGCCACCAGCTGTGAGACCCGGTGCAAGTCGGCAAGCTCTCCAGGACTCAGTGGCCTTGGTTGTAAAGTCACAGAGATGGACAAGGGTCCTACATGTCTCTGATTATGACCTTGATTAATGAACTTGAACTAATGGCTAAAAAAAATAATTAAAAAATAGGCTTTATTTTTATGAAGAGATTAAAGCTAGTCATAATTAGCACATTGCATACAGCTGTATTATGACAAAGAGTCTGGACAGAAATTATGTCCTTAAGTAAAAGGTTAAAGATACACTCTGATTTATATTAGTACTTTCTCAGGATCCCTTCTCCCCACCGTTTTTCCATTTATACATAGAAGACAGCTAATATTTCCACCTAACCCCGGTCAAATTGGCACAAATTCATTATCAGTAGTAACTGAATTAGTAACAGGTTCTGAATTATCAGAAGCCCCCACTTGTACAAATACATTTACAGAAGGAGTTGATAATTCTGTGATAAAAATCTTTAAACCCAAATGTTAATGATTTGGGTAGTAAAGATTTTTCAGAGATTCTGAGGAAGTAGGGTGTTGCTTTCCGCCTTAATTTTGCTTCCTGTCCTCGCTGTTACAGTGCTTGGCCTCTTTCTTTGACAAGCTACAGGGAAGATGACACTGTTACAGTGAATAATAGAGTTATCTTGGCGTAAGCTGTGATGTATGCGTCAGGGTCCTGGTAGCCTTTTATAGTCAAGCATTAGGTGATTTTGTCATGAGCCTCACTAGACGGTGGTTTGGTACAGATGGTTAGTGTTGCACAGAAAATGCAACAGGTGATACGATGTGGCCAGTAAATTAATATTTATCTTGCAAAGAAGAGAAAAAAGCTGAAGAGATTGGTTTAATGAATTATTAAACCAAATTATAAAGGATTATGTACAATGGAATATTACTCAGCCATAAAAAGGACCGAAATTGGGTCATTTGTAGAGACGTGGATGGACCTAGAGACTGTCATACAGAGTGAAGTAAGTCAGAAAGAGGAAAACAAATATCATATATTAATACATATATGTGGAATCTAGAAAAATGGTACAGATGAACCGGTTTGCAAGGCAGAAATAGAGACACAGATGTAGAGAGCAAACGTATGGACACCAAGGGGGCAGAGCGGGGTGGGGGGTGGGATGAACTGGGAGACTGGGATTGACACGTATACACTAATATGTATAAAATAGATAACTAATAAGAACCTGCTGTATAGCACAGGGAACTCCACTCTGCTGTACAGTAGAAACTAACACAACATTGTAAAACAACTATACCCCAATAAAAAAAAGAAAAAAAAAAGGATTATTTAAAATACCTTTACTGGGACTTCCCTGGTGGCGCAGTGGTTAAGCATCTGCCTGCCAATGCAGGGGACCACGGGTTCCAGCCCTGGTCCGGGAAGATCCCACGTGCTGCGGAGAAACTAAGCCTGTGTGCGACAACTACTGAGCCTGCGCTCTAGAGCCTGCGAGCCACAGCTATTGAGCCCATGTGCCACAACTACTGAAGCCCGTGCGCCTAGAGCCCGTGCTCTGCAACGAGAAACCACCGCAATGAGAAGCCCGTGCACCGCAACGAGTAGTAGCCCCCGCTCGCTGCAACTAGAGGAAGCCCACGTGCAGCAACAACAAAGACCCAACGCAGCCATAAATAAATAAATAACTTTATTAAAATAAAAATCCTTTACTGGTTGTTTTATAGTAACTACCACTTTTACCATGAGATGGGCCTTTTAAAACTTTGAGTCCTTAGCCAAATGAGACCTACAATTTGGGCATCCTGTCACCAGGTGGTAGATGGTAAGAAACTTGTTTTGTGGCATGTGGTCCGTCCAGATCTCTTACCCGTTTATTTATTAAAAGTAAGTCTTGGGCTTCCCTGGTAGCGCAGTGGTTGAGAGTCCGCCTGCCGATGCAGGGGACACGGGTTCGTGCCCCGGTCTGGGAGGATCCCACATGCTATTAGAGAGGCCAGAAGTTCAGGGAGGGAAATATGAAGGACAAAGGACAAGGTTTTGCCTTCGGTCTCCTCACTTGTTTTAACTGCATAATCCAATTAAGGTTTTTCTCTTGAATTCCCCATCACTTTCCTCTCCTACAAAAGAAAAGGATCTACCCAAATGTCTGAAGATAGCGTGCAAAGCTCTCCTTTCTCTCTGAGGAAGGAAGTGTGACTATTTCAGCTCAGTGTGAGGAAGGTCTTTCTAACCAGTGGCCTGCCTGCCTGCCTGCCGGCCTTCCGATTGGGGTATTTTCATCCCTAGAGGTTAAGGAGTGGCAGAATGGCTACCAAAGATCCCTGGCAACTCTTGTGTCTAGTGATTCAGGGGTTAGTCATTTCAGTCATTTGACTGAAACAGGATTGAGTTTCAAATGCATCTCTCTTTTTCAATCTAGGGGAAAAAACAAACAAAAAAACCCCCCACATGGTTGCAAGGATCCTGTCCTGAGAAGCCCAGAGATCTTCCACTGCCTTTTCACTAGCCCCATTCCGCTTGATCTGGGAAATTTCCGACGCTTTGGGATTGCGGTGATTTTTTGCCACTTCGGAAATTAGTCTTAACTTCCACAGTGCCTTCTGGGAGAAACTTACAAATTACATTAAAAAATACAACTGAAAAGCAAACAATAGTTGAATAAAAGAGGGATAATAGATCTGTAGATGTCATTGGTTCCAACCCTCTGATGTTGGATGAGTGAAGCCGGTATTTCTCGACTGAACTAAGTGGGGACAGGTGGAGTCCTGTGTTAAAATGCATATTCAGAAGATTCATATTCATGGAGCCCTTTCTCACACCTCCTGAAGTAAGGAATCTCTGGGATTGAGCCTAAGGAATCTGCTCATTTTACTCTCATTTTATCCTTGAGATAAAGTTCCGCCTTCCAGCCCAGGTCTTTCTGACGACGTTCAGGGCGGCCAGAGAGTCCGGGATGGTGTTCACGTAGCTGGTCACTTGACTCCTTGGTTGATAAGGAATCTCTTTTGGGTAAGTTTAAGCAAGTCTTCATCTCTTGGACAGAGAGAAGAGCAAGCTCAGTATCCACTTTATACAGGACTCTTCTCACATATGCATGGCTCAATCACTCCTGGTTTTTTCCATTTGATTTTCTGCAGTCAGTGAGCTGTGAAAACGCCCTGACCTATCTCATGTGTGTCCGTCTCCAGTTTCTCTGTGCTTGATTGACTCTTCTGCCTAGCCTGATAGGTTCTTCATGCTGTGGGGTGTGTTATACACACTGTCTGTCCTGATGGAATGCCAGCTTCCTGTCATCATTTTGTTTGTCATTGATCCCATCTGGCTGCTCCCTTAAACATTCTATACTGTTGGTTCTCAAGCTTTAACTGCATCAGAATTACCTGGAGGCTTGTTAACACACAGGCTGCTGGACCTGCCCCCAGGGATTTCTGGTTCAGTAGGTCTGGGACAAGGCCTGAGAATGTGCGTCTCTAACAAGTGATTCTTGCTGATGCCCAGGTGATGCTGCTGGTCTAGGAACCTCACTTTGAGAACTGCTGCCCTATATTTTACACACATCGCTGGACCATGTAGGCCCCTTAAGGAGTCTGATTCATTCCTGTCCCACTGACACCGTGCATTGCATCTGACAAGGTTACCCACAATAAATATGCGTTATGCTGAACTGGACAAATGAAACGAGACACCTCTCTGACCTCAGACTTGTCCTTGGATTCTGACTACAAGTTTCCAAAGCCAGATGGCCCCCCAGAGAGGCCTGGTTGGCACTCCCCAAATCCAGCTGGGGCCTATCGTTGGACTCATTTGCAGCCACAGAATGTAAGGCCAGATTGGTGCCAGGGCTGCTGACCTTCCCACAGCTGCCCAGCTCAGAATCGGGCTTGATATAGTTCGCAGCTGTGATGGGAAAACTTCCTTAAGCCTCTGTGCTCCGGCTCGTTCTTTAGAGACAACTGTGGGGCGAGCTGCCCAAGCCCCTGGACTCCTGTCTCACCCCCGAGTGTCCGTGGTCTCAGCCTGTGACTCCCAAGCCTCTTTGGGAGCAGAGTAAATCTACTTATTCGTACTGCAGAGGATGAGAGTTTGAATTGCAGTAAGTCTGAAAATACAGAGTATATTGACCCCTCACTATACACTGGTCTAAAGTTCTGTTCTCTGGTGGTAATGTGTAGGTGACATTGCCTAATAATGAACATATCAACAGCCACAGCGGTGAGCTTGGTTATGGCATTGATCTTCTCTGCTGTAAAGTTTTGTAAGTCCCATTTCACAGACCAGGACACTGAGGCTGGACTGGTTAAGTAACTCGTGTGTGGTCACAGAGTTGGAGGCACTGGTCTCAGGTCTGTCTGACTTCAAGGCCTGAGCTCTGAACCTCTGATTCTGTGACCCTTCAGTCACCAAGCTTCAGATGGTGTTTTAAGTGATCCAACTTATATTGAATTCCACTCTGTAATGAAGAGTTATAAGCTTCCAGCATATTTTAGAACATTTTTTTACTTTGAAAATAATTTTAATGTGATTTTAAAACTTATTTTAAGCCATGGATTTTTATTTTTAAATCAAATAACTCTTAGACAGAAGGCTAAAGTATGAAATCAATAAAGATGTACCCGGAAGGCCCAGAACTCCACCCTCCCAGACCCCTAGAGATTCATGGATCAGTTTGGAAACGACTGGAGAGAATAAAGATGGCAAAACATTGGGCATCAGAAGACCTGGCTTTTAGCCAGTGGCTCTGCCACCAGCTGTGAGACCCGGTGCAAGTCGGCAAGCTCTCCAGGACTCAGTGGCCTTGGTTGTAAAGTCACAGAGATGGACAAGGGTCCTACATGTCTCTGATTATGACCTTGATTAATGAACTTGAACTAATGGCTAAAAAAAATAATTAAAAAATAGGCTTTATTTTTATGAAGAGATTAAAGCTAGTCATAATTAGCACATTGCATACAGCTGTATTATGACAAAGAGTCTGGACAGAAATTATGTCCTTAAGTAAAAGGTTAAAGATACACTCTGATTTATATTAGTACTTTCTCAGGATCCCTTCTCCCCACCGTTTTTCCATTTATACATAGAAGACAGCTAATATTTCCACCTAACCCCGGTCAAATTGGCACAAATTCATTATCAGTAGTAACTGAATTAGTAACAGGTTCTGAATTATCAGAAGCCCCCACTTGTACAAATACATTTACAGAAGGAGTTGATAATTCTGTGATAAAAATCTTTAAACCCAAATGTTAATGATTTGGGTAGTAAAGATTTTTCAGAGATTCTGAGGAAGTAGGGTGTTGCTTTCCGCCTTAATTTTGCTTCCTGTCCTCGCTGTTACAGTGCTTGGCCTCTTTCTTTGACAAGCTACAGGGAAGATGACACTGTTACAGTGAATAATAGAGTTATCTTGGCGTAAGCTGTGATGTATGCGTCAGGGTCCTGGTAGCCTTTTATAGTCAAGCATTAGGTGATTTTGTCATGAGCCTCACTAGACGGTGGTTTGGTACAGATGGTTAGTGTTGCACAGAAAATGCAACAGGTGATACGATGTGGCCAGTAAATTAATATTTATCTTGCAAAGAAGAGAAAAAAGCTGAAGAGATTGGTTTAATGAATTATTAAACCAAATTATAAAGGATTATGTACAATGGAATATTACTCAGCCATAAAAAGGACCGAAATTGGGTCATTTGTAGAGACGTGGATGGACCTAGAGACTGTCATACAGAGTGAAGTAAGTCAGAAAGAGGAAAACAAATATCATATATTAATACATATATGTGGAATCTAGAAAAATGGTACAGATGAACCGGTTTGCAAGGCAGAAATAGAGACACAGATGTAGAGAGCAAACGTATGGACACCAAGGGGGCAGAGCGGGGTGGGGGGTGGGATGAACTGGGAGACTGGGATTGACACGTATACACTAATATGTATAAAATAGATAACTAATAAGAACCTGCTGTATAGCACAGGGAACTCCACTCTGCTGTACAGTAGAAACTAACACAACATTGTAAAACAACTATACCCCAATAAAAAAAAGAAAAAAAAAAGGATTATTTAAAATACCTTTACTGGGACTTCCCTGGTGGCGCAGTGGTTAAGCATCTGCCTGCCAATGCAGGGGACCACGGGTTCCAGCCCTGGTCCGGGAAGATCCCACGTGCTGCGGAGAAACTAAGCCTGTGTGCGACAACTACTGAGCCTGCGCTCTAGAGCCTGCGAGCCACAGCTATTGAGCCCATGTGCCACAACTACTGAAGCCCGTGCGCCTAGAGCCCGTGCTCTGCAACGAGAAACCACCGCAATGAGAAGCCCGTGCACCGCAACGAGTAGTAGCCCCCGCTCGCTGCAACTAGAGGAAGCCCACGTGCAGCAACAACAAAGACCCAACGCAGCCATAAATAAATAAATAACTTTATTAAAATAAAAATCCTTTACTGGTTGTTTTATAGTAACTACCACTTTTACCATGAGATGGGCCTTTTAAAACTTTGAGTCCTTAGCCAAATGAGACCTACAATTTGGGCATCCTGTCACCAGGTGGTAGATGGTAAGAAACTTGTTTTGTGGCATGTGGTCCGTCCAGATCTCTTACCCGTTTATTTATTAAAAGTAAGTCTTGGGCTTCCCTGGTAGCGCAGTGGTTGAGAGTCCGCCTGCCGATGCAGGGGACACGGGTTCGTGCCCCGGTCTGGGAGGATCCCACATGCTGTGGAGCCTGCGCGTCCGGAGCCTGTGCTCCGCAACGGGAGAGGCCACGGCAGTGAGAGGCCCGCGTACCACAAAAAAAAAAAAAAAAAAAAAAAAAAAAGTCTTTACAAAACTAGGTGATATGGAAACCAGTAAATCATTATGTAGAAAAATACTAAAAAGTACAGACTTAGGACAATTTGACATCCTTTTCAACAATTCTTGGGTGTTATCCATCAACCCTGGTACAGTCATCATAGTTCCTTCTTTCCTAATTTATCTAAAATGTCACCTGGAAGATCAATCTTCCTTGGGACAGTACCCATCTCCAGGGCTTGATACCAGCTTTACGTAGGGTTGCTAGTTTATCAGCACCTTACGGGTAGGAATCACATGTCACTATCTGTATGTCCTCCCTGCCCTCACTTCAGCCACCCTAGGTATAGGCTATGAATACCTCTGTGTACACACACATTGATAGACTCACATTTTTTAAACTAGGAAGTAAATTTCCATTACAAAGTCAATTCCTCATAAAGAAAAGAGAGGTGTTTCCTGCCCCATAAGGAATCTTCTAGACCAGGTCTACCTAGGTTTCTCATGAAATTTAAATATAGGATAGCAGAGAGTCATGCTACTCTGGGTGTATTCTAAAGTTAGGATGTAAAGTGGAAACCCCTCCCATGGAAACTCCTTTGGGCGGTGCCACATTGGAGGTCAGCACACAGTCTCCCAGGGCGCCCAGCAGAGCCTGGTTTTCCTTCAGCCTGGAAAGAGACCACTCTTTGCTCAGCTGAACATCAGATGACACAGTTGGTTTGTGTTGAGAAGACACACTGTGCAAAAACACTTTCATTAAGGAGCGGCATCACTCTCCGTGCAGCTAGATGCTCATATGTGAGGGAGCCATGGTGACGGGATGCCTCCAGGGCCAGCAGGTTCCCAGCTCTGGTCCACCTCACCCCCGCTTGCTCTTTGCATGGAGCCTTGGCACATACACCATCTCTCTCTCACTCTCCAGCTCTCCCCCTCTCCTCTGCCTTCTCCCTCTCTCCCCTTCTTGTCCCCCTCCCCTCACCTCTGACTGACTGCCCACCCCCTACTCCACCACCCCCGCCAACAGTGCAATGTGTGTATAATGAAGCAATCCCAAGACAAAATGCCCTGACAATCTTGCTTTGTCGCAGTTGCTACCCAGGAAAGATGACTTCACAAACAGCCTCTGTCATAAAACCTTGCAAAATGTAATTTCCAAAGGTCTGCATCTAATTACCACAGAAGTTTTAAAAACAATATTTACACTAGTTGGAGGAGGAAAGGATTTTAAAAGGTCTAGCCACGTTTAGCAACAAGCTATATATTCTGTTGCATCCTCGTGAGATTTTTATTAACCAGGTCTTTGTTTTCTTTTTTACTTTGTATTTATTTTTATTGAGACATAATTGACATATAATGTATTAGTTTTAGGCATACAACATAATGATTCCATATTTGTATATATTGCAAAATGATCACCAAAATAAGTCTAGTTAACATTCCATCACCACCTATAGTTACAGTATTCTCTTCTTGTGATGAGAACTTTTAAGATCTACTTACTTAGCAACTTTCAAATATACAGTGCAGTATTTTTTTTAATTGGAGTATAATTGCTTTACAATGTTGTGTTAGTTTCTCCTGTACAGTGAAGTGAATCAGCTCTGTGTATACCTTTATCCCCTCCCGCTTGGACCTCCCTCCCACCTCCCCCCTACACCCCCACCCTTCCCACCCATCTAGGTCATCACAGAGCACTGAGCTGAGCTTCCTGTGCTTTATAGCATGTTCCCACTAGCTATCTATTTTATGCATGGTAGTGTATATATGTCAATCCTAATCTCCCAATTCCTCCCACGCTCCCCTTCCCTCCCTGTGTCCACATGTCCGTTCTCTACGTCTGTGTCTCTATTCCTGCCCTGCAAATGGGCTCTTTAACTTTTTATTTTGTATTGGAGTATAGTTGATTAACAATGTTGCGTTAGTTTCAGGTGTACAGCAAAGTGATTCAGTTAATACATAGACATGTATCTATTCTTTTTCAAATTCTTTTCCTATTTAGGTTCTTACATAATATTGAGCAGAGTTTCCATGCTTTACAGTAGGTCGTTGTTGGTTATCCACTTTAAATTTAGCAGTGTGTAACCAGGTCTTTTTTATTTCGTTTTGTTTTGTTTTTAGTCTTAGCTAAAATCTTGGCTTTTGCTGTAGTGGGTTTTTTAAATTTATTTCTTATTTTAAAAATGTGTTTCTAAATTTTGAAGTTGTTTTGTTTTGCATAAAAATAAGATCACAAAATCAGTGAATCAAAGCTTCTTCTGAAATAAAGCCCAAATCATGTAAAAGTTTTCTAAGATCACATCTGAAGAGGTTATAAATTGCATTTAACATGTCTGTCAGATGGGCGTTGTGCACATAATTTGTTAAAGGGTGTTGGACTTTTCCAGGGCCCGGCCGGGCAGTGAGGGGGCTGTGAAGGAATGGCTTTCTGACTGGGGAGTCAAGTTTTCGAAGAAAGACAGGTTTTGGGAAGTAAGAGGCCATCTCTGGGCTATCTTGGCAAATTGTAATTTAGGGAGAGAGCAGCCTGAAATTAGTTAATCTAATTTAGACTGTGAGAAAAATGCAGCCATTTCAGAGAGCGTGTGGATAATTTCAGGCTGAAAGCAAATTTTAACTGACAAGAATATCTCCAGCCTTGTTAAGCTAGTGAAACCTTAACTAGGTTACAAAGAAATCGGAATATGAGAGTTTGAAATGGACCTGGGAAGAAAAGGAGCAATTTCAGATAATGTGTCTTACTCTGGGCGGAAGGCTGAGTTTTGTCTGAAAAAGAATAGCTTAAGCCTAGCTAAGATAATGAAACCTTAACTAGGTTACAAAGCCATCAGAGCATGAGTGAGCAGACCTGACACCTAGGAACTTGTCAGAATCCTGTTAAGAGAGTGGCAGGCAGAGTTCATGACAGGCTACGGGGGGCAAGGAACCACTGATGGACAGACCATGCTACATTCCCACATGACTGACATGTGGGCAAAGGAAAAAGGCCCACAGATAATAGTTTGAATATATTTTATAATTTTCCCATCAGACTCTTCACTTTAGTTCATAGTTAATGTGGTTATTGATTCATAGATGATAAACAATTTAGCTTTTATTTATAAACCATAAGTGCTCTATATTTTTTAAGTATTTCTGATCTATATTTTCCCTGTGGATCTACCTTGCTCAAATTTTTAGATTGCCAAAAAAAATTACATATTTTTAAGAATAAATTATTCATGGAGCCTGGCTCAACTTCTCTTTGGTGAACCTACGTTTGTGGATAGAACACATAACTGATGGATCTTCCTAAAAGCAGACATCTCGCAGGAGAAGCTAAACAGGAAAGGGACCAAGACACATATTAGGTCAGTCTCCAGAAAAACTGAGATGGACGAGGTCACATTCAGACATTTAACGTGCATGTTTTCAGCTCTTACTATGTCCTGAGCATTGCATGAGGCGTTTGGGTTATGATAATAAGCAAAACAGGCAAAGATCCCCACCCTTGTGGAGCTTGAATTCCAGTGATAGGAGACAGATGCGCAATAAACAAAACAAGTATGTCAGTTATCTGCTGTGTCAGAAGGTGTACATTGCTGTGAATCAAAGGAAAAATATAGCAGGGTAAGAGTTTGGGAGTGCTGGGTGTGGGGATGGGGCAGAATGGGGTTTGAAGCCTCGCTGGTGGCCCCAGTCAGCATTTACTGAGTAGCCATTATTCTCAGAGCCATGAGGAAGAATGAATCTACCAACCCACCCACCCGTCTTCCATTCATTCAGTAAGATTTATTGGGTACCTGGCACTGGTCTGGGCTTGAAGATACAGAGGTGAATAAGACACGGTCCCTACCTTCAAGATGTCACAGTGAAAAAAGAGACCTAGACAAGAAAACTAGTGATTACACAACGGCGCTTTGCCTCTCAGTGTCCCTTCATTCAGGCTGGGCTCAGATCCTTCATTAGTGAGGCCTTCTTTGCTCATCTCACCTAAAAGAGCCTCCTCAATGCCTTTCTCTTCCTTGACAATGCATTATTTTACTGTATGGCACGTATCAATCCTGGCATTGTTATGTACTTATTTGTATTTTATTCTCCCCCACTAGAATGTAAACTCTGAAAGGAGGCATGTTGTTTTGCTCACTGCTATATTCTTAGTGCCCAGCATAATACCTGGTACATAGAAGATGCTTAGTAAGATTTGTTGAATGAATGAATAAATAAATAAAGTGCTATAGCAGAGAGGTATATTAAGTATGGAGCTGCTGACCTTGTATCTCCTAATAAAGTGGTGACTAGAAAAAGCAGTATTACCATAGGACCCCCTGGAAACAATGTAAGGGATGATTAAAAATAATGTTATTATAGTAAGAAATGTAATATATTTCTCACCAGGTTAAAAACTTTTATTTTAAATTATGAAATATTTCAGACAAACAAAAAAATACATAATATATCCATATACACCTTTTACATGGGTTTTTGTTTTATTTTTTCTGACACATACTCTCACTCTCTCTTTCTCTCTCTCTCTCTCTCTCTCTCTCTCTCTCTCTCTCTCTCTCTCTCATATTTCCTTGAAGGTTTTATAATGCTTCAGTCCCAAGATTCACAATAGCAAAAATTAGTGACAAACAGTCCCTGGTCACTTGAAGACCATCTCTCAAAGAACTTCCCCTGCCCCCAGTAGTGGTGGAACCATACCTGGGCACCCCTGTAACATGTGACCTGTGTACCCTCTGGCATCCTTTTGAGCAAATCTTATCACCATGTGGATGATACATGGCGTGGTATACAGCAGAGAGTGCTGTTAGTGGTGGACTCTGCACATCTGGAACTGGTCTCCAGAGTAGTTGGGGCACCAATTTCCTTTGAAGTAGGGCGCCAAGGAAGAGTGTCTTACATAGTCCTTTTACACAGTCAGTCTATCCATAGCTTTTGCTACAAATAGTCTCCAAATTCTAGTGACTTAAGGTAACATGTATTTAACTCAAGTTTCTGAGTTGGCTATGTGGGCTGGGCTCAGCTGGGCAGTTCTTGTCTCCAGGAGCTCATTCAGGTATCTGCAGTCAGCTGAGGTTGGCTGAGGGCCAGCTGATCCACTGGAATGGCTGGTCCAGAAAGGCCTCAGCTGGATTGGCTGGTCCAGCAGTGGCCTCGAATATCTGGTCTCTGTTCTATGGGATTTTCCATCCTCCAACAGGCCAGCTTAGGCTTGTTCAAGTGGTGGCTGGGCAGGGTTCCGAGAGAAAGCAGCAGTGTACAAGTACAAGGTCACTCCTGCTGGATCCGGTTGCTCAGAGCAAGTCACAAGGTCCATCTAGATTGAAGGGCAGGTGGGGAAACAAACTCCACCCCTTGATAGGAGGAGCCTCAAAGTCACAGTTTTAAGGAACGTGGTTACAAGGAGAATACAATGATTGTTGCCATTTCTGTAAAGGATCCCCTTGAATTCTGACATCACTTCACCGTTTTACCTTAGGCTGGATATGTGCTTTGGTTTCCCTTTTCATGTCATTTTTTGAATCTGAAATTTTTTCTAATTTCATGACCTTTTTGAACACCCCCTACTTCAGATCCCTGAACCAGCTGTTCCTAGAGATAGGAAATAAACACACAGGTAATCAGCTGATGTGCCCCCCCCTTGAGGTGCTACTACAGAGGCAAATAAGAAACACGATTTCATGGAAGTTTGTTGAGCACCCCAAATGTGCTAGACTCGGCATGAGAAAAGAAAAAGCCAAGGATGAATATGATATGAACTCTGTTCTTAAGGCATTCATAGTTGTTTTCAAATCACTTAGCATTGTTTGAGGTAGCTCACTCTCCCTCCTCCCTATTTAAATGCAACGTCCTGCGGATTTTACTTTTACATGCCTTCCGGAGGCATCCCTTCCACCACCACCTCAATTCAGTCCTCTTCATCTGTTGCCATGACTACAACACAGCCTTCTTGCTGGTCTCCCTGACTCTATTCCTCCCCCTCTGCCATGCTTGGCTAAGTCTAGATTGCTGCCAGAATGTCTTCTAACATGAACATTTGGTCATGTCACTCCCCTGTGACGATGTTTCCATGGATGGCCCCCAGCCTAACGACTTACAGCAAAAGATCCTTACGTGCCACGCAAGACCCTTTTTGAGCTGGCATCCCATCACCCCACCATCTCACATTTTGTGCTTGAGCAAAACTGAACCATTGTTAGTTTTGTGAACACACCGGCCTTTCTCAAATCTTTTGCCTCACATATGTTGCTCCCTTTGACAAGAACAACCTCTCTCCTGCTTGACTGCCTAAAGATCTTGACTTTCTTTGAGCACCGGTTATTCTTAAAAAGATCCCTACATTATTTAGAAGCTGTATGTGAAACTCAAACTTATGCTATTGCTGCTGTCTCTAATGACTTCAGCCTTCTATTCCTACTTCAGGTGCAAGCCCCATTGCTCCACTCCTATTAGCATCATATTGCATTATTTTGTCTCTTCTCATTACTATTGTTTTGTTTATTATCTGAAACCCCCTTTGAGACAGCGGCCTTTTCAACGTTTAAAAATCTAGCAACTAACACTTAATAAATATTAATTAAATGAATGAAATCAAACCAAAAAGAAGTGAAAATATTAAGTTCATTTAAATTACATAGACGGACAGGCAGCAAGGTGTCATGTACTGATCACCGGACTTGATGCCGGAAGATGTTGCTTTGTTACTTCATAGCCACTTGACCTTGAGGAAGTCTCATTCCTTCTTTGAAGTCTCAGTTTCCTCATTAGCTAAACAAGAATAAAGCTACCCTTTCTACCTCATAGTGTTAGGAGGGTCAAATGAGAGAATGAAATGTGAGCCTGTGAGCATCTAATTATTGGCGAGCAAAAACTGAGAACTAGCCCTAATCCTCAAGCAGGTTTTCAGGAGTCTATGGTCCTAAGTGTATGTGTATGGTCCATGACTTGTAAAGACTCTGGTAGGCAGTAACAATATATATGCTTTGAATATTAATATATGTTATACTTTGGGTTTAATACAACCTTCTAAATTCTGTAGTTTTTTGTTGTTTTAGAATAAGCTATCCTCAAAGAACATTAAAGAACTTCGTGGTAACATGGAAATAGGTCGTATTCGGTGGAAATGCTTTTGGTGCCGTGGTGGTGGTGTTATACGTAGTCAGTCCTCTTCCACTTCCTGCCGTGACCCTAGAATTTCAAATTTGGTATGGCATCCAGTTCTGACAAAATAGTGAAGCAGGCTACTAATCCCAGTATAGTCCAGGAAAGTGTGTGTGTGTGTAACGGGGAAGGGAATTGTAGGTGCATACATATGTGCTTGAGAGTTAAATTATTTTCATTGATGGGGGGTTTCTTACATGATTTGTCCTTTTTCCCACTTCCCTCCTTTATTGACCTCCAAAATCAAAACTTTTTAAGCCTTAAGGGGTGTTTTGTGGTAACTCATCTCTGTGTCCCACTCTCTCCACCTAGTTTCGCTTTAGTGGTTTCTGTGGTTCTCCCTTGTGCACCCCTCCCCTTACATTTCTGTATCCTTTATTCTGAGCCATTACCATTCACACCTCCACCTTCTGAGACATTACTCTGAGTGTCTCCCTCTTTCATCTCTTTGGGACATCGGGGCTTATTCCTTCTTCAGCCTTGCTGTGAACTGATCATGAATATCCTTACAGGTTTAAGAGATTCTAGCTGCTCTCTATTTAAGATGATTTTTTTACCCTTTGAGTTGTTGTCTTGTTTTGCTCAGAAGGAACAAATTTATTCATGTTAATGAAAAACATTCCCTAAAAGCAGCCAGACCAAGTAAACAGCTTCCTCAGCCAGACTGCTGCTGTGATGAAAAGGGTGGAAGGGATGAAGGATTTTCCCTTGGGAAGGCAGAGAGAGCACCAGGGTGAATACTGATCATTTTTTCCAGGGGTCTCTCCAGTTTTATGGAAGGGAATCAAATGTTCTTGCTAATTATTGTCAGGGATCTGACATGAATTGAGAGAGATGCAGATCAGATGAAGGCCGTTGATTCTCTTAAAGAGGGAGAGAGACGATGGTAAATATTTCAGGATCTTTTCATTCTTGAGTGGGGCAGAATGAGTATGTACTGAATAGGAAGGGCATTGGTGGAGCCAGACAAGCTTAGGCATTCCACACAGGTTTAAAGTTCCTGTTAAAATAAAGGCTGCAGGGAAGATCACGCCTATGACTGAGCTGTCCACGGTGCTGACTTGCCTCTGAGTTAGGTGACCTCGGGACATTGATCTTATTCTCAGAGATTCTGCCTAAGAACTTAACTACTTTGAACCTTGCTGCCCTTGGCACTATGACCCTACGCCTTCGCTCCTTTCAACCTCTTCTCTGGGTCGTAAAATCACTCTCTACCTGCTTCCCTGCAAATATGATATTTTGTGATCCATAAAATACACCTTAAATCAGCAGGTAAAGCGCAAGTTTTTAGTGCTCAGTACCTGATGCTGGGTGGTGAAATAGAGATATGCAATCATTGTGGGTTGTATTATAATTTGTTTTAATCAGGTACAGAGGAAATGAAAAAAAACTGATTGATTAGAACAAGGGTAGACTCTTAAAGAAGGAGAGAAATATAACGTTATTGGTTCATACCCAACGGTCTCCAACTTTATGTTCTCCCTCAAATGATGTCTTCAGATGAAGGTTCTATTTTCTTCCCTAATGTCACCCGTAAAGGTTAAGTGCCCCCAGCTCTCCTCTCTTAGGAGCTGCTTATGGTTAAAATTGACAAGTTTGTCCAAACACTTTTTGAATCCTTTCACATTTCCAGTCTGCTGAAATAGTGAGGTACACATCTTTTCGAGGCTTCTTGTAAACTCGCCTTTTGTGGTCCTAAACTCACTGTACTTGTGTTTCTTCTGCTTCCATCCCACGCATCTTCACTTACATAGACACGGGACATAAGTTTGTTCATCTCCATTATTCATTACATGTTAAGTATTGATCATATTATTTCTCAACCCTTGCTGTTATGACAGGGGCACTTAGCTTTGGGTTCCTAAACCCCCAGGGGGCCTATGGGAGAAATCCAAGGGCTTTATGTACTTGGATGGGAAATTTTTTTTTTAATTTTTAAATTTTATTTTATTTTTATACACCAGGTTCTTATTAGTCATCCGTTTTATACACATCAGTGTATACATGTCATTCCCAATCTCCCAATTCATCGCACCACGACCGCCATCCCCCGCCGCTTTCCCCTCTTGGTGCCCATACGTTTGTTCTCTACATCTGTGTCTCAATTTCTGCCCTGAAAACCAGTTCATCTGTACCATTTTCTTCTCTTTTCTTCTCTTTCTTTCTTCTTCTTTTTTTTTTTAAGGGCTCAGTAGTTGTGGCTCACAGGCTCTAGAGCACAGGCTCAGTAGTTGTGGAGCATGGGCTTAGTTGCTCCGCAGCATGTGGGATCCTCCCGGACCAGGGCTCGAACCCGTGTCCCCTGCATTGGCAGGCAGATGCTCAACCACTGCACCACCAGGGAAGCCCCACCTGTACCATTTTCTAGGTTCCACATATATGCGTTGATATACAATATTCGTTTTTCTCTTTCTGACTTACTTCGTTTGTTCTTCTGTGTCTCAATTTCTGCCCTGAAAACCAGTTCATCTGTACCATTTTCTTCTCTTTTCTTCTCTTTCTTTCTTCTTCTTTTTTTTTTTAAGGGCTCAGTAGTTGTGGCTCACAGGCTCTAGAGCACAGGCTCAGTAGTTGTGGAGCATGGGCTTAGTTGCTCCGCAGCATGTGGGATCCTCCCGGACCAGGGCTCGAACCCGTGTCCCCTGCATTGGCAGGCAGATGCTCAACCACTGCACCACCAGGGAAGCCCCACCTGTACCATTTTCTAGGTTCCACATATATGCGTTGATATACAATATTCGTTTTTCTCTTTCTGACTTACTTCACTCTATATGACAGTCTCTAGATCCATCCACGTCTCCACAGTGACCCAATTTCATTCCTTTTTATGGCTGAATAATATTCCATTGTGTATATGTACCACATCTTCATTATCCGCTTGTCTGTCGATGGGCATTTAGGTTGCTTCCATGACCTGGCTATTGTAAATAGTGCTGCAGTGAACATTGGGGTGCATGTGACTTTTTGAATTATAGTTTTCTCTGGGTATATGCCCAGTAGTGGGATTGCTGGGTCATATGGTAATTCTATTTTTAGTTTGTTGTTGTTGTTGTTGTTTTGTGGTATGCGGGCCTCTCACTGTTGTGGCCTCTCCCATTGCGGAGCACAGGCTCCAGACGTGCAGGCTCAGTGGCCATGGCTTATGGGCCCAGCCACTCAGCAGCATGTGGGATCTTCCCGGATCGGGGCACGAACCTGTGTCCTCTGCATCAGCAGGTGGACTCTCAGCCACTGCGCCACCAGGGAAGCCCTATTTTTAGTTTTTTAAGGGACCTCGATACTGTTCTCCATAGTGGCTGTATCAATTTACATTCCCACCAACAGTGCAAGAGGGTTCCCTTTTCTCCACACCCTCTCCATCATTTGTTGTTTGTAGATTTCCTGATGGTGCCCATGCTAATTGGTGTGAGGTGATTACCTCACTGTAGTATTGATTTGCATTTCTCTAATAATTAGTGATGTTGAGCAGCTTTTCACGTGCCTCTTGGCGATCTGTATGTCTTCTTTGAAGAAATGTCTACTTAGGTCTTCTGCCCATTTTTGGATTGGGTTGTTTGTTTTTTTAATATTGAGCTGCATGAGCTGTTTACATATTTTGGAGATTAATCCTTTGTCCATTGATTCATTTGCAAATATTTTCTCCCATTCTAAGGGTGCTCTTTTTCTCTTGTTTATGGTTTCCTTTGCTGTGCAAAAGCTTTGAAGTTTCATTAGGTCCCATTTGTTTATTTTTGTTTTTATTTCCATTACTCTAGGAGGTGGATCAAAAAAGATCTTGCTGTGATTTATGTCAAAGAGTGTTCTGCCTATGTTTTTCTCTAAGGGTTTTATAGTGTCCGGTCTTACATTTAGGTCTCTAATCCATTTTGAGTTTATTTTTGTGTATGGTGTTAGGGAGTGTTCTAATTTCATTCTTTTACGTGGAGCTGCCCAGTTTTCCCAGCACCACTTATGGAGGAGACTGTCTTTTCTCCATTGCATATCCTTGCCTCCTTTGTCATAGATTAGTTGACCATACGTGCATGGGTTTATCTCTGGGCTTTCTATCTTGTTCCATTGATCTATATTTCTGTTTTTGTGGCAATACCATATTGTCTTGATTACTGTAGCTTTGTAGTATAGTCTGAAGTCAGGGAGTCTGGTTCCTCCAGCTCTGCTTTTTTCCCTCAATACTGCTATGACTATTCGGGGTCTTTTGTGTCTCCATACAAATTTGAAGGTTTTTTGTTCTAGTTCTGTAAAAAATGCCGCTGGTAATTTGATAGGGATTGCACTGAATCTGTAGATTGCTTTAGGTAGTGTAGTCATTTTCACAATATTGATTCTTCCAATCCAAAAACATGATATATCTCTCCATCTGTTGGTATCATCTTTACTTTCTTTCTTCAGTATCTTACAGTTTTCTGCATACAGGTCTTTTGTCTCCCTAGGTAGGTTTATTCCTAGGTATTTTATTCTTTTTGTTCCGATCGTAAATGGGAGTGTTTCCTTAATTTCTCTTTCTGGTTTTTCATCATTAGTGTATAGGAATGCAAGAGATGTCTGTGCATTAATTTTGTATCCTGCAACTTTACCAAATTCATTGATTAGCTCTAGTAGTTTTCTGGTGGCATCTTGAGGATTCTCTATGTATAGTATCATGTCATCTGCAAACCGTGACAGTTTTACTTCTTTTCCAATTTGTATTCCTTTCATTTCTTTTTCTTTCTGATTGCCATGGCTAGGACTTCCAAAACTATGTTGAATAATAGGGGTGAGAGTGGACATCCTTGTCTTGTTCCTGATCTTAGAGGAAATGCTTTCAGTTTTTCACCATTGAGAATGATGTTTGCTGTGGGTTTGTTGTATATGGCCTTTATTATGTTGAGGTAGATTCCCTCTGTGCCCATTTCCTGGAGAGTTCTTATCATAAATGGGTGTTGAATTTTGTCATAAGCTTTTTCTGCATCTATTGAGGTGATCATATGGTTTTTATTCTTCAGTTTGTTACTATGGTGTATCACATTCATTGATTTGTGTATATTGAAGAATCCCTGCATCCCTGGGATAAATCCCACTTGATCATGGTGTATGACCCTTTTAATGTGTTGTTGGATTCTGTTTGGTAGTATTTTGTTGAGGATTTTTGCATCTATATTCCTCAGGGATATTGGTCTGTAATTTTCTTTTTTCTTAATATCTTTGTCTGGTTTTGGTATCAGGGTGATGGTGGCCTCATAGAATGAGTTTGGGAGTGTTCCTACCTTCCTCTGTAATTTTTTGGAAGGGTTTGAGAAGGATGGGTGTTAGCTCTTCTCTAAATGTTTGACAGAATTCACCTGTGAAGCCATCTGGTCCTGGACTTTTGTTTGTTGGAAGGTTTTTAATCATAGTTTCAATTTCATTACTTGTGATTGGTCTGTTCATATTTTCTATTTCTTCCTGGTTCAGTCTTGGAAGGTTCTACCTCTCTAAGAATTTGTCCACTTCTTCCAGGTTGTCCATTTTATTGGCATAGAGTTGCTTGTAGTAGTCTCTTAGGATGCTTTGTATTTCTGCGGTGTCTGTTGTAACTTCTTTTTTCATTTCTAATTTTATTGACTTGAGTCCTCTCCCTTTTTTCCTTGATGAGTCTGGCTAATGGTTTATCAATTTTATCTACTCAGAGAACCAGCTTTTAGTTTTATTGATCTTTGCTATTGTTTTCTTTGTTTCTATTTCATTTATTTCTGCTCTGATATTTATGATTTCTTTCCTTCTGCTAACTTTGGGTTTTGTTTGTTTAACTTTGGCCTTTTAGATTGTTTATTTGAGATTTTTCTTGTTTCTTGAGGTAGGCTTGTATAGCTATAAACTTCCCTCTTAGAACTGCTTTTGCTGCATCCCGTAGGTTTTGGATCATCGTCTTTTCATTGTCATTTGTCTCTAGGTATTTTTTGATCTCCTCTTTGATTTCTTCAGTGATCTCTTGGTTATTTAGTAACGTATTGTTTACCCTCCATGTGTTTGTGTTTTTTACACTTTTTTACCTGTAATTCATTTCTAATCTCATAGTGTTGTGGTCAGAAAAGATGCTTGATATGATTTTAATTTTCTTAAATTTACTGAGGCTTGATTTGTGACCCAGGATGTGATATATCCTGGAGAATGTTCCATGCGCACTTGAGAAGAAAGTGTAATCTGCTGTTTTTTGATGGAATGTCCTATAAATATCAATTAAATCTGTCTGGTCTATTGTGTCATTTAACGCTTGTGTTTCCTTATGAATTTTCTGTTTGGATGACCTGTCCATTGGTATAAGTGAGGTGTTAAAGTCTCCCACTATTATTGTGTTACTGTCGATTTCCTCTTTTATAGCTGTTAGCAGTTGCCTTATGTATTGAGGTGCTCCTATGTTGGGTGCATATATATTTATAATTGTTATATCTTCCTCTTGGATTGATCCCTTGATCATTATGTAGTGTCCTTCCTTGTCCCTTGTAACAATCTTTATTTTAATGTCTGTTTTATCTGATGTGAGTATTGCTACTCCAGCTTTCTTTTGATTTCCATTTGCATGGAATATCTTTCCCCATCCCCTCACTTTCAGTCTGTATGTGTCCCTAGGTCTGAAGTGCGTCTCTTATAGACAGGATATATATGGGTCTTGTTTTTGTATCCATTCAGCAAGCCTGTGTCTTTTGGTTGGAGCATTTAATCCATTCACATTTAAGGTAAGTATCGATATGTATGTTCCTTTGACCATTTTGTTAATTGTTTGGGGTTTGTTTTTGTAGGTCCTTTTCTTCTCTTGTGTTTCCCACTTAGAGAAGTTCCTTTAGCATTTGTTGTAGAGCTGGTTTGGTGGTGCTGAATTCTTTTAGCTTTCGCTTGTCTGTAAAGCTTTTGATTTCTCCATCGACTCTGAATGAGATCCTTGCTGGGTAGAGTAATCTTGGTTGTCGGTTCTTTCCTTTTGTCACTTTAAGTATATCATGCCACTCCCTTCCGGCTTGTAGCTTTTCTGCTGAGAAATCAGCGGTTAACCTTATGGGAGTTCCCTTGTATGTTATTTGTCATTTTTCCCTTGCTGTTTTCAATAATTTTTCTTTGTCTTTAATTTTTGCCAATTTGATTCCTATGTGGCTCGGCATGTTTCTCCTTGGGTTTATCCTGTATGGGACTCTGTGCACTTCCTGGACTTGGGTGGCTATTTCCCTTCCCATGTTATGGAAGTTTTCGACTATAATCTCTTCAAATATTTTCTCTGGTCCTTTCTCTCTCTCTTCTCCTTCTGGGACCCCTATAATGCAAATGTTGCATTTAATATTGTCCCAGAGGTCTCTTAGGCTGTCTTCATTTCTTTTCATTCTTTTTTCTTTATTCTGTTCCAAAGCAGTGAATTCCACCATTCTGTCTTCCAGGTCACTTAACCGTTCTTCTGCCTCAGTTATTCTGCTATTGATTCCTTCTAGTTTATTTTTCATTTCAATTATTGTATTGTTCATTTCTGTTTGTTTGTTCTTTAATTCTTCTAGGTGTTAAACATTTCTTGCATCTTCTCGATCTTTGCCTCCATTGTTTTTCCGAGGTCCTGGATCATCTTCACTATCTTTATTCTGAATTCTTTTTCTGGAAGGTTGCCTATGTCCACTTCATTTAGTTGTTTTTCTGGGGTTTTATCTTGTTCCTTCATCTGGTACATAGCCCTCTGCCTTTTCATCTTGTCTGTCTTTCTGTGAATGTGGTTTTTGTTCCACAGGCTGCAGGATTGTAGTTCTTTTGCTTCTGCTGTCTCTGGATGGGAAGATTCGCGACTTTAGTTCCACTAACATCTAATTGAAATTCAGGGTTTTATTCCATTACAAATACCACCAATAGATATCACAGATATTTTTATAGCATGCCCAGGTTTGTAAGACTTTCCTGTATCTTTTTTTCAATAAGCTTGAGTCCTTTCTCCCCATACCAGTTTGTTGTCATCTGTGAGACATACTTACGTCCTTTCTCCTAAGCATTGTTTTTGGAGATGCTAAACAGCGCTGGCCTGGTGCTTATCTTTGAGAATCCAGGCTCTTCATATTTGGCTTCTGTACTCAGAGATAGTTTCTTAAATACTCTGTTCCCTAACAGCTCTTTATCTGTGAAACCGTAACCCTACCCTGTCTCCTCAGTTCCATCACAGTTCATTGAATAAATTGAAAAACCATTGAGTGGAGAAGCTTTTATTAATGATGAAGAAATTCTGTTCCTCTTTATTTAGATTCCTTCTTCCTTTCTCGAAAATTCTAACAAGTAGGCAGATACCACTGTTCTCTTGTTTGAGCCATGTTACTTTCCCATTATAAGGATGCTTAGATTTTATAACCATCTATTAAAAATGAATATTTTAATAAATATTAGATCTCTGGGAGATGGAGTTCAGACAGATCATCAAAGGATGTGGAAGTTTTGATTTTCAAGAGCTTTATTAGTCACTAAGTCTTTCCCAGAGATTCAGTCTTACACACACACAGACACACACACACACACACACACGCACTCACTAACCTCTGTATGTACTCCTGCGCAGACAGTTCACGGTTACCTTAACTGACTCAGAGTGATCAGCTGTTTTTCATAAAATAGGTGCTCTGTTTGGTATTGAATGGAATGGTCCCAAGAATTTCTATCTGGGAGACTCTTTCATGTAAAATCCAGGAATTTTGCACTAGTATCTTTTTTTCAAGCCTTTTCACTCAGTGGTTTATTGATGTTCTGTTTTCTTCCTGCCTTTCCAGGGTACATCTGGTCTTAGTGAGATGTACTTACCAGTTCTGCCTCAGGGTGCAGCCCACCAGCTTGGTGCCCTCCTTGCAGTTGAATCTGGCATAATTAACACACTTGATGGTATTGTTGCAGTTCTGTGTTGAATTTCTCTTTACCATTTTCTTATAGTAACTGCCATGCTCTTATCGAGCCTCTCAGATTCACTCTATCCCAACCTGCACTCCAGTCTCTCCTAATTGACCCATTATTATTAACTCGATTGTTAGCTTATCCGTAATGACTATAAACAATTGTGATGATAACCTATTCTTACGAGGGCTGCAGAGACAATTTGGCTTGTAGTGGCTCATAGCTTCTTATCAGAGAAGCCATCAGCCATTTCTTCAGATCCACCTTGGAGTTCTTCTTATAAACAGGGGATACATTTTTAGGAAAGCAGTCTTTAGAATTGGTGGCCATTTATATGCGTGGGTAATGTATTTTGGCCAGTTTTATTCTTCAGTTCCCTCAGAATTCTTGGGTGCATGCCATCTCATTCTGATAATTAATGTATTTGTTTTGTAAATTTAGCTTGTGGCATACTTTGCCTGTAGAAAACCTATATGACCATCCCTTCCGTGCTAACAGAACCCAGGTTCTGTTCACATAAGCATAAGGAGGGGAAGGTAGGTTCCTCTGACAGCCTTGGAGGATGGATCATGACTGATAAGAGCCAGTCATGGTCATGCCATTCTGCTCTGACAGACACTCCCTTGCCAGCTTCCCCTGCATCTAGGGGTGTCTATGGGACTGTTGTAGCTAATAAGAGGAAAGGAGAAGTCTTCTGGGGGTTTCTGGAAAGGATTTTGATTCCAAATAAAAGGTGAGATCCTTGTGAGCAGCAAGCCTTTTTTCCTCTGCGCCTTCCTTCCTGCTTGGCATGCTAGCACGCAGCCATAATTTCTTCAGTGGCTGTAGCTGTCTTGCGAACGTGATGGAGCAGTCAAGAGAGACCCAGAATGCTGACCCAGCACCCTAACATTTTTGAGCCCCTTCACTAACTCTTAACCGCTCGCTCCCAGAACTAGTGTTGTGTAGAATACTTAAAGGACTTCAACTTCTCATAATTCAGATTTTCTGTTGCTTGCAACCAAATGCATTCTTAACTAGTTTGGGCTTAAAATACAGTGTTTTGACTGCTTTCTCCATCTGGGATTTAGGTTAGGTCCTGGGTTTTAGATGTAGTTATAAGTAAGATCAAACATTTTAGAGGGCATTTGGGAACAGAACATCATCTAATCCTCCTTTGGTCAAAGAAAAAAAAAAAAAGACAATTTGGTGACGCTTCACAGTTCCAAGGGAAGACAGCAAGGAGAACATTAATCACTGTGGGCAATTTGGCCACACCAAAAAAAGCCTCAAAGAAGGGAAACAGTGAGTGGAGCTTCTCTAGGCAGAGAGAAGAGAAGCGAAGGTCAAAAAGGCATTAAACCAGGAAAGACGTGATGCTTTCTGTGGATATCTTCCCAGGTAGTGTGCCAGAGTAAGAGGCTATTTGAAGGGAGAGAATATGGTCTGGGGATCTTGACACTACCTAGTTCCAAGGCACCACCCTGCCACTGGCTGGGCATGTGACATGGTGACCTGTCTGCTCCTCACCGCTTTACCTGGGATGTGGCAGAGTTTGGCACCAAGAGGTCATTTGTCTCCACCATCCCTCTGGGTTTTAAGGTGAGGAAGCAGGGAGTGGAGGAACAACCCAGTTACAGTGTCCAGTAACTCAGAGGATGTACAGTCCTCCCTCGGTATCCTCAGGGGATTGGTTCCAGGACCTCCTATGGATATCAAAAATCTGTGGAAGCTCAAGTCCTTTAGTCTGCCCACCGAACCTGTGGATTGTGCATCCATGGAATCTGCTTTCAATCTGCTATTGGTTGGATCTGCAGATGCAGAACCCATGGATAGCTAGGGCCAACTGTACTGGAAAATCAGTTCTGTTTTTGAAATGGAAGAGTCTTCAATTTCTCTATATCCATGGCACATTTTGGGGGGAGAGGCGAACAAGAACACACGGCTTGAATTGAGCTTGTAAGACTGTCCCAGAGATCTTGATTTGGTAAGACGTACGTCGTTTCACCTACCCACTTTACATGTTTAAAAAAATAGGTGCCAACATTTAATAATCAGGAGACTTTGCATAAAAATTGATGTTTCTGGTTTCAAAACAAGTAGACATCTTGGCAACATTAGGCCTACATTACTGCATGCCACTCGGGTTGGAGCAGGGTAACCTTTGTCCTATCACGTGTTTCCTAGTTTGAGACTGTCAGCTTTGCTTTAGTGTCTACATGACACCGAGGCTGAGGGTTAGTTTATCATCACTCTTGCAATGCTTTTTTTTTTCCCCTCATAATAGAGACTGTGTTTCTCCAGAGTGGGGAAACAAAAGAATAGATAAAGTAGGCTGCATGTTTCTTACACCCAGCCCACTTCATCATTAAAATTAGCTGCCTACCAACACTTGTAGGCCTTAGAATTTGCAAATTTGCAAACCCAACTATAACTGTAGTGCAGACCACAAATGGAAATTTGTCTCTGTGACACTTTCATACCCATCTTTCTTGGAAAAGGAGAGGTGAGGAGGTTGATTATTCTTACAAGGCAAAGCATCTTTAGTGCATGGCAATGGCTAAAAATTAATTCAGCTTTCCAGACCCCTTTGCCGCAAGACAGCTAGTCTGACAAATGCCATTGCTAATTAGTGTGCCAAGTCACAGGAGGGACCCGCTCTCTGGCAATCACAATTAGTGCTTTTCAATAGGTCCCACAAATTAAGACATAACATGCAGTTTTGGCCTAGGTGGCAGCAGTAGGACCTTTATTTTGCGGTGGAAGGGGACATTCCCACCAGGGTCATTTGCTGGGACAAAAATCCCACCTCTGGTGCAAGGAAATAAATATAGGGCACAGTAGTCATGCCAAAGTGGACCTTTTTTGGCTTTGAAATGTACAGACAAGATGCCTACAGCCTGATCGTCTTTCAGGCTCCAGGATAAGACGCTGGCCCCTCGGCATCTATGAAACTGCTTGTTTCCTCTTCGATTCTCTCATAAGGGTGAAAGCTTAACACATGTACAGTATTTTAAAAGACCTATTAATTAGCCAGACTATTTGCCCACTAAAAAAGCTCCATGGAACTGGGAGGTCTAGGTCATATTATGATCCAAGTGTCAATCTAAGAATATGAACATGGGCAGTTGGCTCTCGGGATCAGGGAACGCTCCATTGGACATTTGGTGTTTTGAGGTCAGCATCGTACCTTTGCTGACTTTCTGGGTGAAGGACTGGCTGAGGGTCTGGTTTCTGGACGTCAGTGAGCAATTGGGACAGCATCTGTGAGTTCCCACCTCCGCTGGGCAGAGGTGCTTTGAGCAGTTTGAAAGTTACAGGAGGTGGGCAGGAAATCACCCACGCTGTATTCTTCCCTCCTCTAGCCACCAACAAATGCTCAGTGGGCAGCTCTTGCCATCCAGAGCAGGCGGCTAGCTGGCTGGCCATCTGGAGAAACCCTGGTGAAGTCAGACACAGCAGACAAAGAGGGACGTTTTTTGAGCAGACAGAGCAAGGGCTGGGAAGGCAAAAGTTAGGCTTTCCTCCAGGGATAAAGCAGGCCATGAGTCCCCATGGCTGTGGGCTCTGGAGAGCTGGCAGGGCAGAAAATTCAGGGGAGACATCACAAAAGTCTCCAGGGCCTAAAACAGAATAGCTTGTTAATGCTAGAAGAGTGAGCAGATCTTAATGTGAGTCAGAATACTGTGACTCATGAATGGGGCTATCATGACACCCTCAGGGTTTGCCTTTGCAGGGTTCGTAAACAGCTAGGAATTCCTTTAGGATCTTGACGTCGAGAGCCAGATTATTTAGAGCAACATGCATGACACATAGTTCTCTTCCCTGAGTCCATCGTGTATAGCTTTTGGTTGGTCATTTACTCAAGATATCATGACCATGTCCACGAAGTGCCTCCATGTATGGCCTCGGAGGACCTGCCAAGTAACCCCTTGGAGTTGACAGGAGGGTTTCAATTTTCAAGGGAGGGAAACTGAAGATCAGTGGAGTGATTGGCCTCGGTCAGGCTGATTACGTGGGAGACCAGGACTTGCACCCGCCTCTGATTGCAGGGCTGCTGCCTCTGTTCAAGGCTGAATGGTTCCCTAAGATGAGTTTCTTTACGTGTCAATGAACTTTCCCTCCTCTCTCCTTTATGTGCAGGGGTGGGAAAAAGAGAGATTTCTGTGGAAGTTAGATCTCTTAGTGCTCTTCTCAATAAAGATCAGCCCGGGGCAAGGAGGGACTCAGCGGTGGCCAACCTCCCTGTGGCCTTTAAAGGGTGAAGAGGCTCCATCAACTGCCTCAACTGCCTCTGGATGTCTGTCTGTGTTTTCATCACCCGTGAATGTATCTAAACCGTTTTTGGATCTAGTTATAGCTTTACATCTTCTGGAGTTAATGGATTTATGTGCTTTCTGCATCTAACAAATGTGACTTCTTTTGATTTGTCTTCTAATTCCTTTAAATCTTACTTTACAAGGTGAGCAACCCCCCCTTTCCTGTCCTAAAATAATTTTCAAGAGACAACTACCTTGGTACAGTTAGATAGTCATTCATTTTTTCTGCACTTCTGGGCTGTGCCCCCTTGCAAAGCAAATACCTCTCCCATGTAAGAACCCATTAAAAAATTGGGCCCAGAATCACATCCTGCAACGTCTACTCTGCAGACCAGGCAGGTGATCCGAGAGGGAAGTGGGCAGGATGTAGGAAAAGCAGCACCATGAGAGAGAGGTAACAGGCAGCTGGCATTTGGCACCTGCGAGGATGTAGGCCTTGTGTTGCCAGATCTTCTGCTTTTTCCAATAAAAGCTGGGGATCAAGATTTGAAGGTAATGTCTCCTGACAGTTGGATGTCATAACTCATTAAAAAAAATTTTCTTTTCACTTTGTGGACTAAACAAACACATCTGTGGCCCAGGGATGGTGCCAAGGACCAACCTGGGGAGACTGGAGCCCCTCTCTCAGAATTGCCACCACTCCTCCCTTCTTTGATATGGACACTCGGCATTTTCTCAGTAAAACCCTGGGTAAGTGCAGCTTTGAGAACCCTCGCTCTTTCCACCCAGATTGTTACTTTTAAATCCCTACCATCGACATTCTGGGTTCAACTTGACCCTCATGATGTGAGTTAAAGATGCAGTCAGGGTGTGACCTTGGCAAAGATAAAGGACAGTTTCTTCATCTTAAAAAGAGGCAGTCAAACTTGGAGGCCCACACTGGAGCTCCGATTTGATGGAAGGGTGTCGGGGCTTGCGGATTAAGGCTCCTGGATTCAAATATTGCCCCCTTAATAGCTGTATAAATCGGGGCACATTTCCTTAACTTCTCTGAGTCTCTACCTATAAAATGGGGATAATGACGATCCCTGGACTTGCAAGGATGTTTTGGGTTAAAGGAAATGTATATAAAGTTCTGGGCACAGAGTGCTAAATAAATGCCACCATGTTTCTATTTTACACCAAAGGTTTACAGACATTAATATCAGCTTTTTTCCTTACTGACAACTGAGATCACTGACCAACGAAATGCAATTTGTTGAGGAGAAGGGTCAAGAGAAGTGGGAGGAGGTTTTGGTGCTCGGATGACACTAGCGCAGTGTGATGGGGCGCCTCAGTGAACCATGTGGGGTGGCTTGGTGGCTTGGAAGGAGAGAGGAGTGGCCCGGCCAGTACGGCCGGGGTGGCAGGATGGCCGGTGGGAAGATAAGCCTCACGGGAGCGCATTAGGGAATCCTGGGGGCTGCGGTGGCAGTCACACCCCACAGCTGTGCCTGAGTGACTGTGTGAGTTTCCTAGGGCTGCCAGAGCCCCCCAGACTCCGGTGGCTTAGAACAAGGGATTGATTCTGTCACAGTTCTAGAGGCTAGAAGTCCAAAATCCAGGTTTTGGCAGGGCCGTGCTCTTTCTCCAGCTTCTGGTGGTTGAGCGGGGCTGCAGCTGCATCACCCCAGTCTCTGCTTCTGTTATCACGTGGCCGTCTCCTCTTTGTGTCTGTGTGTTCAGATGACATTCTCCTTTCCGGGTGTGTCTTTCTCTGTCTTCTCTTTTTATAAAGCTATCAGTCATATTGGATGAAAGGCTCACCCTACTCCAGTATAATCTCAACTTCCATCTTAATTACATCTGCAAGGACCCTATTTCCAAATAAGGTCCCATTCACAGGAACTGCGATTAGGGTTTCAGCATATCTTCTTAGGGGACACAGTTCAACCCACAGCAGTGACCTGGGCGAATCATTTAACCCTCAGAATGTCTCTTCCTTCTTTTGTCAAACAGAGACATGTCCATCTCCCCCATCACCCAGGGCTGTTTGGAAGATCAAATGCAATGTTGGGGGAAACCTTTCTGTAAAGCATTTAAGTACTTTATAACTGTTCAGTATTTTGTTATCGCCCTGGAAGGGATGTGATAAGGTCAGAGATGATGATTGTCGAGCGTGTGCATTCCTCTGGAGCTATCATAAGAAAAAAAGCTTGTAGTATTTATTATTAATAACCTGCGTGCTAGATCCCTGGAGGCCCAGGAGCCCGCTGATGGAAGCCTTTGACACTCGTCTCATTTTTGCTCCTGATCACCCCCTCCAGTTCCTGCAGACACTGAAAATGCATCCACGAGTTCCAATGCAAGAGGGAAATAATTGTTCTGTTTCCTCTTCCTCCTCCAACAAAAATCCTCCACAAAGGATTCATGACAAACTTATCTCAAGGTATTTTGCTTTTCATATCCATGCCGACTCTATGACTTGATTGCATATTACCCAGAGGGATCTATTTGCGTTTAAAACCTACTTGTTGTTAAGAATTTAACAAACTGCGCATCTGTATGAACTCAGAGGTGATTTGTTTTGGAGGAGGGAAGGGAGCCCAGATTTCTTGGCATTTCAAGCCCTCCATTCTCTTGGCTGCACGCTCCCCGGCTCCCTCAGCTTTTTGTTTATTCTCTTTATCACCATTTTGTTGGGTTTCCACTGCTTTTCTTTAACCCTCTCTTCACTCTGCATGCTTCCTCCCCCATTCCTCTCATTTTTCCTTCCCTTTTTCCTCCTTTGCTTCTGCTCCCTTTCTAGAACATTCTCCTTCTTCCCCTCACTTCCTTGTCTTTATCGGGTTGGACTAGATCTTTGGGTCTCTTCCGCTTTATTTTCCTTCTAGAGGCCCCTCAGATTGTCCAGGCCATAATATACTCTGACACTCTCCTGTGACAGTTTATAAGCTGTTTTACGGACCTGAAAACTATTGAATCTTCTTGCTTCCGAGAGAGGGTGGCAGATGGTGAAGGGACTCCAAAGGCGTTTGCAGGTGGGGCTGCTCCTTCGTGGACAGCTGCTGCTTTATGTCCCTCTTTGGTGTTGGTGTGTTGGTTGGGTTGCGCTGCTGCGGTTCTGGGCCTCAGTCCCGGGAAGGGCCACACACGTGCGGACGAGGGGCGAGCAAAGGCTTCCAGCCCTGTGGAGACAGCTGCACCCCCCGCCCAGCGCACTGGACGGGGAGAGAGAAGGGGGAAGACGCTCTGTCGTGTGGTGTCTTTGAAAGCTTGAACTTCTGCAAGCCGGTTATTTGTAAGAGGATGGGGAGGTTCTCCATTCATTCATCCAACAATTACTTTTCAAGTTCCTCTTAGGGACCAGGCATCATGCTGAGTGCTAGGAGCATCATATTTGGTAAAGCCATCTCTTAAAACCAGAAGAGTTTATTGGTCGAGACACAGGTGAGATGTTGTGCTGGGCACTAGCCTGGGCTCTTACCTGACCTACATGGTGGGAGGTGGAGGGAAGGGAAGGAAGGCTCTCCTGTGAGGCAGTGACCTTGAGCTGAGACCTGAAGGATGCACTGGGGGAAGACATGGGAGTAAGACAGCGAGGGGCAGAGAGGGCGGGGCTCTGGGCAAAGGCCTTTAGGGCAGGTAGACCTTGGAGCATCCAAAGATCTGGAGACCAACGGGATGGAGGAGCCAGGGGAGCACAGGGACTGAGGCCCCAAACGAGGCAAGAGGTGGGGGGCAGAGGCCGTGTTCATTCTGGAAAAGCAGAGGAATGTTGCAAAATATAAAAAAGGAAAAATGATCTGTGTCATACTGTCTTTACACGTTTTAATCTTTTTTGAGCTAGAACATACAGTAAAGTGCATAAAGGGTACTTAAGTGTGTATCTCATTGAATTTTTGCATGAATGGACTGGACTTACAAACCTTTTTGATGTAACTTCATATCACAAAAAATTTATGCTATTAAAAGTACGTCAGGATGAGGATACGGGGAGGGGGAAGGGGAAGCTGGGACGAAGTGAGAGAGTGGCATGGACATATAAACACTACCAAATGTAAAATAGCTAGCTAGTGGGAAATAGCCGCGTAGCACAGGGAGATCAGCTCGGTGCTTTGTGTCCACCTAGAGGGGTGGGGTAGGGAGGGTGGGAGGGAGGAGATATGGGGATATATGTATATGTATAGCTGATTACTTTGTTATACAGCAGAAACTAACACACCATTGTAAAGCAATGATACACCAATAAAGATGTTAAAAAAAAAAGTACGTCCAGAATTGGAAGCTAAAGACCAAATCCCGCTCTGTCATTGGGTGCGTTATAATTCCTCCATTTGTCAGTGTGTCTGTGTCTCTCATGTCAGTGTTTCCTCGTGTACTGTGCACTGAACATTACTGTACATAACTGGTGGTGTGTGTCTAGTTAGCTTCATAGTGATGCTAGAGGTAAGAAGGGCATGAACGTTGGTGAGGCTCTTGAGACATGCTGTAAGATCGCAGAAAGATTAATTTTCACTCTAGGGTTTCCAGCAGAGTGGGAAGCATCCCTGAATGCCCTCTGCTTGGCTGTCTTCTCCTCTGTCTGGCTCTCTCGCAAGAGGATCCTGCTGCTCGTGCTTTTTGTTACCCTACATCTGAGTCTGAACCAAGAAAAATTCTCAAGTCAGGAACGTCAGTGAGTGACATGACAGGGAAGACCGCCATTTCCTTTGAGGTGGGAAAGCCTGAGCCACGAGGCCATGGGCCCCTCCTGGAGATGGGGCTGGTCCCAGAAATAATGATGGGGGATGCTTCTCACTTCCCTCCCCACCTGCCTGGTCCCTCTAAGAGGTTTCCAAGCTGTAGAAAGGATAAACCTCCCTTCAGCCTCAACTTGGCTTTTCTTCCCCACTGGACCTATTCATTCCGCATAAGGTATAGATATTCAGATTTTGTTTCTTGAATCAGTGAAGAAAGATGTAATTTCTTAAAGTGTTACTGTCTAAGAATTTCCTCTATCCTTTTTCTGTGTGTGTGTGTGTGTGTGTGTGTGTGTGTGTGTGTAAAGGGGAGAGAGGGTAACTTTATCACCACAGAGAAGGTAAAATTCTGTTGGTCTCTCTGGCACTGACTTTCTCTCAAAGCAGCAACTCCTTGCAGGGTTTCTGGGCTTCTCCAGCTGTTTAAAATGGCTAAACTCCTGTTTACTTTCTTGTTTATATGTCTGAGCAAAATGGAAAGTTCAAGGGAAGGTGTTTTGCTTATTCCCTGAGCTAGAATGCTGAGCAGAGAGGTACTAACGGAGCTTGCTCTCTGCAGACTGGCTCTGAGCCCAGGTTTACGGAAATTCACTTCAGACAAATACATTCTGCCACTTTGTTTCTTGGGAACAGACATGGCAGAGTCCCAGTGGGTCACTCCATCTGTTCCCTGGAGCCAGGATTACTTCCTACATCATTCCACAACAGCTTTTTCCACGTGACTTTTAAATAAACCATAAAATAATAATATGCCAGCAACTGGAGAAAGATTCTACTGGTTGAGAAGGCTCAGGAATCCTCCAGCTTAAAGAAAAACAAATAAAGAAAACAATATAAGAGCAAAAGCAATGAACAAATCTCTGCTTGTTTTGTCCCTTTTTCTCCTAGCACAAAGCACACCCAGACCTCAGTCATCCCAAATAACAATGGATTCTGTGTGGGATTTACACTCCCAGGCCCAAGGGATGAGCCGGAGGTCTGCTCCAGGTTAGAGGGTCCTGGCACCAGATGGGGGAACCCCCAAGTGTATCACTGAACCGCAGAGGTCCAGGGAGCGGTAGCAGGAGGGCCGCAGAAAGAAGAGGAAACTTGCAGAGAGATTCAAAGGGGAAGATCCAGTCTTAGCATATCAAGAGTGGTGGCCAAGAGACCCCAAGCATTGTAGTTTTGTCTGGGTGTATGCCCGGGAGTGGGATGGCTGGATCATAGGGTAACTATATTTTTAGTTTTCCGAGGAACCTCCATAACTGTTTTCCATAGTGGCTGCACCAGTTTACGTTCCCACCGACAGTGTAGGAGGGTTCTCTTTTCTCCACACCCTCTCCAGCATTTTTTATTTATTTATTTATTTATATTTATTTATTTATTTATTTATTTATTTATTATGTAATGATGGCCGTTCTGACTCCTGTGAGGTGGTTCCTCATTGTAGTTTTGATTTGCATTTCTCTAATAATTAGTGATGTTGAGCATCCTTTCATGTGCCTACTTGCCTTCTGTATGTCTTCTTAGAGAAGTGTCTGTTAAGGTCTTCTGCCCACGTTTCGATTGGGTTGTTTTTTTTTGTTGTCGAGTTGTATGAGCTGTTTGTATATTTTGGAGATTAAGCTCTTGTCGGTCCCACCATTTGCAAAATTAGCACAGCATTGTATCAGTAAATCAACTATACTTCAATTAAAAAGAGAGGGGCTTCCCTGGTGGCGCAGTGCTTGAGAGTCCGCCTGCCGATGCAGGAGACGCGGGGTCGTGGCCCGCTT